>NC_068276.1:38168145-38501895 GCF_025860055.1 Xyrauchen texanus
GAGCACCAGAAACATACTCTAGAGGGGCACCAGAAACTTCACCGGCTGCCCTTCCTCGCACTTTCTACTTTATTCAAGGACCTGATAGCAGTCACAGAACACCGATGATCGCCTCGCAGCTTGCACCATGTCAGATTATTACCTCGTGCACCCCCACCCCCCTTCCGACGATCGCAGAACTCTGTGTAGGGCATCAATTTGGTCAGTGCCGGCCCTGCATAAGACTCCAGTGGTTTAATCCATGTCTTCAGAAGAGATATGATAGGTTTGGGTGAGAAACAGTTCAATATTAAAGTCTTTTTTTTACTATCAATCTCCTTCTTTGACCAGCCCCAACCAGTCAGTGGCTGAATGTGGAAGTGAAAGTCACTTCCACAACAGAATGTGAAAGTTAAAGTGTAGATTTACAATAGAAATGACTCAAATACTGATCTGTTTTTTTTACCCACAACTATCATGTTACTTCAGAAGACATGGATATAAACACTAGAATCTCATGGATTACTTTTATGCTGCCTTTATGTCCTTTTTCTGGTCACCATTTACTTGCATTGAAAAGGACCACAGAGCTGAGATATTCTTCTAAAAATCTTTGCTTGTGTTCTGCTGAAGAAAGAAAGTCTTACACACCTGGGATGGCATGAGGGTGAGTAAATGAGGAGAGAATTTTCATTTTGGGTAAACTAACCCTTTAAATAACATATTGTATATGTTGTTATGTTTCTTGTTTAAAATAGATACTGCTGATATCAAAAACCATATTACAACATATTATGAATATAACTATAATGCACTTCATTACATTGGATGTATGTCTATAACAATTAATCAGATGTCTAAAATGTAGTGACTATGTATTTCTTTTTGTTTAGGTTTTGTTGGGACCTCTAGAATCAACACTCTTGTATACTTTCCAAACAAATTTGCTGAAAATAGTTTCTGTTCAGAAGAACACAAGAACAAAACAAGTACTTTTTGAATAAAAAAGTACTCAATTTGAATAGCTAATGAACACAGCTTGTTATTTGAAAAACAAAACATTGTTGCTCTTTGAGACTGCACATTAGAAATAATTTGCAAGTTGTTAATTGGAGACAAAATATTCCAGCAGTAAAATCAGCATCCATAAAAGCACATTTTGGAAAGCTTGTTTTGTATTCAAATTTAAAACAACACATATACTTTCAATGTATTTAACTTTGCTGTGCAATCTGCTCAAATTTGTTCTTGTTTGGTTTTGAAAAACAATGTGGAGTATGGGCTCAGTATTGGTAGCCAATCAGCTTACAGTGAGATGAACATGTGGTTTACCTAACCAATCAGACAACAGCTTAGGGGTGTAGCTAAAGTTGGAAATGTTTTGAAGATTGCTCATTCATTAAAAGCAAGGTGTTGTTATGGTGATTTAAATAACATTAATCATGAATACTGTTTTTACCTTTTCTAATTAGATTTTATATTCTTCTGGGTTTATATAAATTGTTCTACACAAATAAGCTAAAATCATTGGGTAAGTGACGGTGATACATGAAGGTGTTTAGGAAATATAGCCTACTGATAAATCTGCTTGTACGCACTTTTTACAGCTCATGACCTCTGTTTATGCAGTATACCGTTGATTTCGTAGTCCTACATTTGGGTGTGTGAATTATGCCACCTCCCACAAACCCAGGTTAATATTTATTATATGTTCTAAAATGTTTTGGTGGGGTGTTCTTGCAGTTATCAGGTGCAATATAAACATTTGATAAAAATCCATTTAAAAAAGCAAACAGCAAACATAGCCCCTTTATATAAATGAGCACAACATAATATCAACATAAATGAGCAAACATAACATCTTTAACTTTAGCTTTTAATTTTGTCAATGTAGCAATACATAACTTGTGATACTGTTAACAAAAACCAATACACTGACAATATAACTATTTTACTAAAATAAGCGTATGCAAAAGTTCAAGCAAACATTATATCTGTATGCTGACAATATTGTGAATTTAGAGAGCTCTGTATGTTTTTATAATCTGTGGCTTTTCATGGACATAAAAAGGAACATTTACTACAAAGATCAATTGAACTTAAGCTTCATGGCACATGACACATATTTTCGACTTTATGAATAACTCAAGTGAACTGTTATCAGCAGTGTTTATTTACCTTTTGCTTCAGAACACAGTACTTGGTTGTGCAATACAACTGTTTGTCTACTTAAGGGTTCTTCGTCATCGCACAACTAATCTATTCATTAAGTTTATCTCCCTTTGTCATCCCCCAAGCCCCTGTCCTTCATTTTTATTTGTTTTATTTTTATTTTACTTTATAATGCTTTTTCTTTGTCTCCATCCAATCTTCATATTGTCAGTCTGAGCCACTGTTCTCTATAAAATTAAATGTACCATAACTCTCACACACTTTTCTGGAGACCAAATCAATGATCACACATATAAATGTTCTGCATTAGCATGATATGGTATTGTAATGCTGTAGGTGGTTGATTGGTGATGGATAAACTGTAGTTGATGGAATATGGATTGTAACAGAGGAGTTTCCGTTTCAATTTAAAAGCATTTAAACTCAACACTCCCTCATCTGGCCATAACTGGAACTAGGGGTATATCATTTTGTTTCAAATTAGAGATTGAAAGTCTGATCAAGATGTACAGCATTGTCTACACTATGGTGAATTTGTACGAAAAAAGTAGTATATATATATATATATATATATATATATATATATATATATATATATATATATATATATATATACACAGACGGACGGATAGACAGATAGATAGATAGATAGACAGACAGACAGACAGACAGACAGATGGACGGACAGATGGAGTAAAATTTAGTAACTCACCCAAAACATTTAATTAATGCTTTAAAACCTAGTGATTGTGTCAGTAAATTGGCCAATGTCACCAAAATGAAAAGTATTTTAGTCATCGTGTGAGCCGTACTGGTCAAAATGTTGAAATTATTGTTCACCATGGCAGTGAACACTGGAAATGTTTGTTATATACAAATTTCATTTTTGTTCTACTTTTTGTTGACACTGACTACTTGCTGTACTATACAAGAATGTCAGTTTTGTCTAGCTGAATGCTATTGTGTATCACACTGAACTTTTTAAATACCGATTTCAAAAGTAGATAGAAGTTTACTGGGAAAAGTTAATTTTGTACAATACTGTAGTACACAGAAAAGGGATATGCACATTTGTATTTATACGGTACATTTATTTTTGTAGTAATGCGTTACATGCAAGCAGACAATTCACATTTGATTGTCCATTTTTACACATTTCTTACATGTAAAATCACACATAGTGAACAGAAACTTGCCACAAAATGACGCATCAATGAAAAAACATTCCATGTCATAGATATTTATGGAACATACATGCATGTCTGATAGATTTTGATAACTGAATGGATCATTTTGCATGTGATGGCTCACACAATGAAATAATGTTTAGAAGTTGTGAAGAGTATGACAGTTTCACTGAGAATCAACTCATCAGTTTTGATCAGCAAGCCGTGTGCATTTAGTTATTGTGCAAACTGTAGACAATTGTACTTTCTCTTTTGCACACATGTGCCAAAACGCTTGCAGTTTGCTTAAATGGATAAGAAATTTAAATCCGGCGTGAACAAGTACTAATTGTTCAGAGATTTGAACTTAATGTTTTTTTTTTTATTATTATTCTCATTTGAGAATCGAGCCAAAGCAATTGAGAAAAACTGTAATAATTTTGGCAGGGCAGGAAGAATCTCAAATACTGCTGAAGTGGGCATGCAGAAGTCTCTTGAGCCCTGTTCAAGTCAAGTCAAGTCAAGTGGTTTTTATTGTCGTTTCAACCATATACAGTTAGTACAGTACACAGCAAAACGAGACAACGTTCCTCCAGGACCATGGTGCTACATAAAAACAACAAAGGACCAACATAGGACCACATGAGACTACACAACGAAATAATACCTATATAAACTACCTATATATACCTATATAAAGTGCACGTGCAAACATGTGCAAAAAGTACAGGACAGTACAACAAATTACTGACAATGAACAGGACAATAGACAGTGCAGCGCCGACCAGTACTCAGTAGTGCAAAAAGATGACAGTTTCTAAAAATGTAAACATAACATACTATGAGATAATGTTCTATGCACATAGCAGTTATTGAGGTAGCAGACAGTTATAAAGTGACAGTTATTAAAGTGCAACTCAGGACACGTGTGTGTCAAACCAGTCTCTGAGTATTGAGGAGTCTGATGGCTTGGGGGAAGAAGCTGTTACACAGTCTGGCCGTGAGGGCCCGAATGCTTCGTTACCTCTTGCCAGACGGGAGGAGGGTGAAGAGTTTGTGTGAGGGGTGTGTGGGGTCGTCCACAATGCTGGTTGCTTTGCGGATACAGTGTTTTTTTGTAAATGTCTTTGATGGAGGGAAGAGAGACCCCAATGATCTTCTCAGCTGTCCTCACTATCCTCTGCAGGGCTTTGCGGTCCGAAACGGTGCAAGTCCCAAACCAGGCAGTGATGCAGCTGCTCAGGATGCTCTCAATAGTCCCTCTATAGAATGTAGTGAGGATGGGGGTTGGGAGATGTGCTTTCCTCAGCCTTCGAAGAAAGTAGAGACGCTGCTGGGCTTTCTTGGTGATAGAGCTGGTGTTGAGGGACCAGGTGAGGTTCTCTGCCAGGTGAACACCAAGGAATTTGGTGCTCTTGACGATCTCCACAGAGGAGCCGTCGATATTCAGCGGAGTGTGTTCACCTTGTGCTCTCCTAAAGTCAACAACCATCTCTTTTGTTTTGTCGACATTCAGGGACAGGTTGTTGGCTCTACACCAGTTCGTCAGCCGCTGCACCTCCTCTCTGTATGCTGACTCGTTGTTCTTGCTGATGAGACCCACCACGGTCGTGTCATCGGCGAACTTGATGAAGTGATTCGAGCTGTGCATTGCTGCACAGTCGTGAGTCAGCAGAGTGAACAGCAGTGGACTGAGCACACAGCCCTGGGGGGCCCCAGTGCTCAGTGTGATGGTGGTGGAGATGCTGTTCCCGATCCGGACTGACTGAGGTCTCCCAGTCAGGAAGTCCAGGATCCAGTTGCAGAGGGAGGTGTCCAGGCCCACTTGTTGTGATAGAAGAAAACTAACTTAAGTGATTTTCATTTTTCAAATGTGAGTTTAATATACTAAGACATGTATGAAGACGAGGGAAATGCATAACAGGAATGAGTCTGATCTAAATGGAATGGAAGGCAATGCAAAGTTGTGCAAAGCTGTTGTACATTTTGTGTTCTTGTGACTTGACTTTGTGGGAACCACACAGTACTGTGTAATACACAATGAAAGAGCATTGTAAAAACCAATAAACACACATTGAGTATTTTTGCAACGATCATTCATTGTGTAAACACTATGATTTTATAAAAAAAATGTCTCCAAATGTGTCTGGTTATAACACTGTAAGAAGAATCCCAAACTCTCTTTAAATTGTTAATATGATTGGATTTATTTATTCTTGGCAGTTTTGTGAGAGTGTTTTCCCCTTGCAATATATTAGTAGGGAAAATATTTCGGAAGAAATTAGGATTACTGTCACTTTCTAAATAGGAATTGGCAAATGCATGTCCAAAATTGACAAAATATTGGTCCTGGCGGGTACTGTTTCTTTAATCTTTTTTATTACTATTGATGAATGTGAATTAAAGGAATTAATTAGGAGAGTTGGTGACAGAACTGCTAAATATAGTAACTTTAAAGAAGTTATTTAAGAAATGACCATGTGAAAAGGTTAGCTGTTTTTTCTTTATCAACCAGGAGAGGGCAGGAGCACAAAAGCTTTAATCTTGATCAAACTGATGAGTCTGTACTACACAGAGACTATCTATTATTAAATTTTGTTGTTGTTGTTTTTGTTTTACTCCATCTGTTTCCCTGTCAGTTGAATTTCACCAGGGGTTATTCACAAATAAATTATTAGAGCTTCTCTAGCTTCCTCAATTAGACTGAATTTAAACTTTCTTTCTTTCTTACTTTCTTTCTTTCTTTCTTTCTATCTAATGTTCTGTCTGTCTCTATTACAAATTCTAATGACTGTTATCAGCTGCAAGATAATAGGATACATGTGATGAAAATCAAAATATGAATAGTGAAATCAATTACCTCCATGTAATTGGTTACAGATGGAGTGAAAATTACTTTTCTTTTTAATCAACTGAACAGTTATTAAAAACCCTCTTTTTAATATATGTTACAGGGATAATTGGAAAATTAATTAAAAAAAAAATGTCTTTGTCTTTCAGGGAATGTTTTATGGACAAATATCTTTCACACACTGTAATACATTCTAATTTAATTTAAAACGTTACTTTCATAAAGAGTCTAGTGTTTAACTAGTGATATTAGATATCCAAGTTACCTAAGATGTAGTAAAGTAACTCTGTTTAAAGAGTTAAAAGAGTGGAATATAGCTAAAGAAACAGGCCAAAGCTGATGAAAAAGTCATTTCTGAGTGAATAAACCCTTTAACAAAATCTCAAGAAGAGTTGATAAAGGCACAAAGGTGATTTTGGATAAAATGTGCATGGATAAAAGTCTGTATAATAAAATTTCCTAAGGAGAGCAGGAAGGAAGGAAAGACACAGGCACAAAGAAACAGTGGAAAGGTACTCAGAAATGAAAGGACTAAGATCGTGTTTTATGAAAAAGAAAAAAGAGTGAAAGAGTGAAAGATGGAGAGAGAACAGTTTTAGCTTGAACAGGTGCAGTTATTAGGCCCTTTTGATCTTCCCACACACACATGTTGGTGCGGCTATCCTTATGCGGACTCTCCACAGACATCATGATTTTTATATTGTATGAACTATAGAGTCTATCCCCAAACCCTACCCCTAAACCTAACACTAACAAAAAATTTCAGAATTTTTGCATTTTTTAAAAAACATAATTTAGTATGTTTTTTTTTACGTGGTTTGAATTATGGGGACAACTTTCTGAAACTTAGCATTTTCAATAAAACTTTGTTTAGTATGTTTTTTTTTTAAAGTTATTTGAATTATGGGGACACTAGAAATGCCCTCATAAAACACATTTATAACATAATACCCTTGTAATTACCAGTTTGTAACCTAATAAAATGTCCTATCATAAACCACCCAAACCCACCCACCCACACACACACACACACACACACACACACATACATACATATAAAACTGAGATCTGAGAATCCCAAAATGTTGAACCAGATTTTCAAACGAATTCAACTCTCCACTCTCATATAGGTCACCGAGTGTAGTGACCCACCTCCCAATCCACTCCAACCAGCAGAAAGGGGACTTAACGATACACAATCTTGGGTTCTGCCATATGCTCGATGCAACATTTAAATAAATGTCCGATTTAAACATTCTGGCACTTTTGTCCATACCGAATTTACATGCGAATTAACAGGGTGTGACTTAACTTATCCAATTAGTTTGAAAGAGAGGCTTTGCAATGGTGAAATAAGGGCAAGAACTTTGGAGGAAGGGGCTCTCTCAGGAGGAAGAGACCAATGAGCCAAATGTCTGAGACCGAATGCATAGTAATAAAAAAAAAATCGGGTAGGCCTAGCCCACCTTTGTCAACCGGCCTATGTAACTGTAACAGGTTTGGAAGGAGGACACGAAAGGCGAGTAACTCCTCTCAGGAAAGGATTTTTAATTGTCAACTCTTCTGAGCTTACAGCTTCACATTAACACTCTAATTTACACATATACAGCTTTGCAATTGTTCAGGAACTAGAATCAGTCTCCCGACTGCTGGTGGCGTGGGTCGTTTTATCCGCTCTCCCCGTGCTCACTGGAATTAGAGACAGATGTTAGACATAATTTATCTCAGGTGTAAATGCCCTTACCGCTTCTCTCTCTCCGGACGGGCACTTGACAACACCCCCGCTGCCACAGTAACATATTGAAATGCAATCTGGGATGTTTACCATTCCAAATGGTATTATCAAATTGCTTGAAATAAGAGAGTGGGGCATTTACAGGGAGAGATTGTTTCAGGTAGTTAAATTTCAAATTCAAAATTAATTTTAATTAACCTTTGTATTAAAGAGTCAAAATGAACACTAACTAAATCATACAAATTTGCTGGGAATAAAATCCCCAAATACTTAATGCTCTGTTTGGGCCACTGGAAGGTGCCCGGCTGGAATATCATCTGTGTATACCACAAGTTTATGTGCCATACCTCCCGCCATCATCCTCTTTCTTATAGCAGCTGCTAATTGTTCCAGGGTAAGACAGAACAATAATGGGGAAAGAGGCAACCCTGTCGGGTGCCCCTATTCAGAGTAAAATAATCTGAAATTAATCAATTTGTTTGTACATCTGCAACAGGGTGTCTATAAAGTAACTTAATCCAACCAATAAATGTAAATTCTACCATATCAAACACCTTTTCAGCATCAAGTGAGATGGCAGCGACCGGAGACTGATCATTCACTACTTACCACATGATATTGAAGAAACGCCTAATGTTATAAGAAGAGCTATGGCCCAAATAAATCCCACCTGATCTATATGTATAAGAGGTGTTATAACTTTACCTAATCAGCTAGTTGAAATTGTGGAAAATTTTTACATCTAGCTGGATCAGGGAAATTGGACGGTAATATTTACGCGCTTGGATCTTTGTCCTTTTTAAGAATCAAGCGGCACCATTTTGTGGTCCGTTCTGCATAACACGATAGTGCATTTTAACTTATTGCGGCCCATTCAGCACATTTCGCAGCCAACCCGTCGGCCCGCTCGGTTCTTCGGATGGCCATTTTGCCCCTGATTGGCCCCAAAGTGCGTCAGCCCACCGGGAAGATGCCCGGTATGCCAGATTACCAGTCCAGCCTTGCCAGAAACATCAGCGCAAAAGCAATCTTACATTGATGTAAGAGTTTCTAACATTCCTTGAACCGATCTCGTTTCTCTCTTGTCGAATTAGCAAAGACCAGGAACAAGAAAATATTGTGATTCTTCCAAGAAAGCTTTCCTTTATTCCTCGCCTGGCACAACAACAATCTTTATCGGATAATCTCAGAAATTTGGCCAGAATTGATCAGGGCCTGTTTCCCTCAGCAGATCTGCAAGCCGAGTATCTGTGAGCTCGCTCAATTTCCAGTTTATGGCCTGTTATGTCGAGCAGACTTGGGAAGGAATGTTATATTATTATTTTCTTTGGCTCATATTTTCGAAAAATTCAAAATGTGTTATAAGTCTGTTTTGGACGCGGGTGGATTAGTGGATAATTCCCTCTTCGATGACTCCAGATAATTGATTCGCCTCTCAACATCTGCGTCTTGTGACAATAATTTTGTTTCCATCGCCGTAATCGATCGATGTATTACAGTGAGATCCTCCAAGTCAGCAACAATCTTTGTCAGCATCACCAAGATGTTGGACAGTTGACGCTGAATTTCTTCTCCCAACGTGCCTTCCAAATCGAGTCCCCGGCTCGCAGGGCCGCCAGAGGCCTCAGCTTGAACACATAAGTGTCTTTTACTGTCTCCAGAGTCTGAGGATTTTAACTTGTTTACCTCGAAGAGCAAGTATGTAACTGGATGTATCGAACCTCACCAGATTATAACATGAAAATAATAAAAAAAACTAGCAAAGTGCGCAGCTAGTCGCTCACATTTCTGCTTCTCGCAAGGCGTCACGTGTCATCCCAGCCTCATCCATTTTTAGTACTACATACATCTCCTCCATTTCCTCCCAGGTTTTTCCAGGTTGTATTTTCCACTTCAGCATTTCAGTACATTCAGCATTACAGCATACACTAAAATAACTCAACATCCTTTGTCTGGTCTAATATAGCACAACACTGTCTTATTGTAAGAATTCATATGACAATCATATTGGTCATAATCTCTGCCATAATAGTATGTGGTTCAAAGTGGACTCACACAATTCCAAAAACAGATGGTGTCCACTACTGGTTAAATATGAAAATCTGTTTGATATCACATATCTAAAAACATTTCTATTAATTTTTAGTAGTAGTACTTTAAGTAGTAATAAAGTAAACCAACAGCAGAACAAAAGCTGTAAAGACGTCCAGTCCAAATAGCCTACTGAAAGGTGCAATGTGTAAAAAAGGGCTTTGCATTTTTTAGTTTATTGAGAGGCCAAAAGCACTTTTTCTACACATTGTGTGCAAGCTTCCCCTCTCTTTTGGACTAAAGTAGTATTAAAGGAAATAGTGGAAACAGGAAATTGGATGGGGAAAAACGTGGTACAAAACACAGATTTGAACCACAGTCGCTAGGACAACACTACACATTCACACACCAGTCACACACTCTTTACACCCAACTTCGTATATTTCTGTGGTTCCTCCAGACTATTAGGGTGCAAATAGCTGCAGCTGTACAGCTGTATGCACTGTGTGTAACGCTACTGACCTGAGAAACATTTACTCAGAATAATTAATCAATTATGAAATGTGTGCTTTATTTCTGTTGGCTGTTTAAAAGAACTAGCAATGCCCATATGAATAATTGAATGAATAATTCTTTTTAGTGAATTGGCCAAACAGGCTTACAAAACTGTCTGATTTGTGATTCAGTACAATTCATTGGGAGCGGATTCTCACACAGTAAAACAGTATCGGGATATTTATGAATACAGTAACTTTGAGAAATTCAACTAGTGCTGTGTCATGTGAACAAGGGGCTTTTTAATCAGAATGTGTTTATGCATCCGCTCACGCTGTTTCAATCGTTTTCCTTGCAAACATTTGCTAGATATATGTCTTTTGACGACTGTGTCACATTTCACTGTGTTTTTAGCATCTCTCACACGAGCGCTGCATTTTAGATGCTGTCAAGTTAAAAAGGATGACTTCAACTGATTAAAACGTGTCTCTGAGTTGCAAAACTCCACATCACGACATGTCACTGTACTTCCTGTTGCTATTGGTGATGGCACGCTGCACAAGTGTTTGTAGCCCGCTTTTTCTTATTCTCATGCGTTCATCTTTTTATCCTTTGTCATTTTACCACGTTTTGGGTTTTTCTGTGATTTATTTTCTGCGAAATTCACATCTGTGTGTATTTTACCTATTGCTGCTGGTACTTAGCTCGAGTCTGTGTTTGTAGCCTGCTAGCTTTTTTAGCATTGCTTATATATCTGTTTTCAGCCTTTAATCCTTAATATCTGGCATTTTTCAGTGCACATCAAGTTTTCTCCCACATTATTCTCTTATCGTGATTTGACTGTGTGCATTTTCCACGTGCATCCGATTTCTATTTTTATCACGATTAAACTGCGTGCATTTTACAGGGCACACCCATTTTTCTCCTCTGTTACACAGATTATTGCATCGATCTCAAAGCTCCATTATCAAGAACAACCAAAAACAAACAACTGCGGTAAGTCATGGCATCCGCTCATATTATTTCTACCTGCATTGCATGTCACATGTTTACAATAGCCACTTCTGTCAGCAGTGAGGGATTCACATGTGATATATGTAAGGAATTAGTTAGGCTGACAGAGAAGGTTAATGAGTTAGAGACACACATCAGAATGCTATTGGAGGTCAGTAAGAAAGAGAAGCCAGTAGATACTGTTTCGGATGCAGGCAGTACAGAGAGCAACACACACACACTTTGGTTCCGGCTGTAGAGCCCCCACAGCAGGGCGTTTGGGTAACGTCTCAACGGCAAACCCTATTAGGGCTTCCAATCGATTCTCCACACTTATTGATTCACCCACTGAGAATCCTCTTAAAAGAGCCCTTGTTATTGGTGATTCTATTGTAAGGAACGTGGAAATAGAGACTCCAACCACTATTGTTAAATGCATTTTGTGTGCCAGAGCATCTGACATCAAATAAAATTTATAAGTGCTGGCTAATGCTATAGGTAGATTTTCTAAAGATTTTATTCATGTCGGCACTAATGATGTCTGGCTTCACAAGTCGGAAGTCACTAGAGATAATGTTAAAGAGGTGTGTGAATTTGCCTCGTCTGAAGGGTCGAGGAGTTGCTGCTATAATATACAGGGAATTTATTGGTTACTCAGAGGACAGGATATAAATGTAAGTCTTCTGAACTAATAATGCTTAATGTGACACCGTCAGATATAAATAAAAAAAACTCTGCCATCTTTTACCCTTGTTACAGTATATAGATCATGCCATCTTTTACCCTTGTTACAGTATATAGATCAGCCGGGCCTTATTCTGATTTCCTTGGTGAATTTGCACATTTTTTTATCAGATCTTGTAGTTACTGTAGATAGAGCTTTAATTGTTGGTGACTTCAACATCCACATAGATAATGAAAATGACACATTGGGATTAGCATTTATCAATATTCTCAACTCTCTTGGAGTCAACCAAAATGTAACAGGACCAACTTGAAGAAATAATAAAAAATATAAATACAGTCATCTCTAGCACTCTTGATAGTTTCACCCCCCTTCAATTAAATAAAATAAAAGAAAAAAGCCCTGAACCATAGTACAATGATCATACTCATACTCTCAAGAGAGCAGCTCGGAAAATGGAGCGCAAGTGGAAGAATACAAAATTAGAGGTATTTCACGGTGCATGAAAGGATAGTGTCTGTAGCTACAGACAGGCACTAAAAGCTGCCAGGTGAGCATATTTTAGCAAACTCCTATAATATAATTTATTATAATATAATAAATTATTATAATATATAGTAATATATAAGGATATACAACAATCCTAGGAGTTTATTCAGTACTGTGGCTAAATTGGTTAGGAATAAAGCTTCAACAGAACAGATATTATGTCGCAGCACAAGATAAATGACTTCATACATTTCTTTACTGAAAAAAAAGGAAATAATCAGAAATAAAAAAGGAATTATGCAATCATCTGTCATAGCATCTCAGAAAACAGTGTCTCATAATTTTCCTCACATGCAACTTCAATCCTTCGTTGTCATAGTTCATGAAGAGCTAACAAAACTTATCAAAACATCAAAAGCCACAACATGTTTGTTAGATCCAATACCACCCAAGCTCTTAAAAGAGGTATTCCCTGTAATCTCAGAACCTCTTCTTAATATTATTAACTCCTCACTCACCTTAGGACATGTCTCAAGAAACTTTAAATGGCAGTTATCAAACCTCTTATTAAGAAGCCAGAGCTTGATCCTGGAGAGCTGGCTAATTATAGACATATTTAAAATCTCCCGTTTATGTTGAAAATACTAGAAAAGGTAGTATCCTCTCAAATATGTTAATTTCTACAGAAAAATAGTATATATGAGCAATTTCAGTCAGGATTTATTTCTCATCACAGTACAGAGACTGCCCTTATCAGAGTTACAAATGACTTGCTCTTATCATCTGAATGTGGCTGCATTTCTCTTCTAGTGCTTTTAGATCTTAGTGCTGCTTTAGACACGATAGATCACGACATTCTCTTGAATAGGCTAGAGAATTATGTTGGCATTTGTGGACTTGCAGTAGCATAGTTTAGGTCCTTGTAAAGGGATTTAGATGGGCAAGGAGGAGGCGAGAACCGGCTTGACAATATAAATAGTTTAATAAGAAACTTAAACAAAAGATACAACACACACACATGACGGACATGCCCGTAAATGATCTCTCTCTCCTGCACCATCTTCCGTAGTCAGCCTTTATCCCTCTCAGAGGCTTGATTAGCCTGATAAGCGACCGGATGTGTAGAATCACCACCCGGCCCAGTCCTCCGCCCTGTCACATTCCTATTTAGCAGACTGCTACCACTTTGTCTATGTAAATGAGTAATATCAAACCAAACAAAAGTAAAGTATGGAGTTCCACAGGGATCAGTTTTAGGACAGCTGCTTTTCTACTTGTATAGGTTTCCTCTGGGAGATATTATCAGGAATCTTGGAATAAGTATCCTCTGTTATGCCAATGATACCCAACTTTATATTTCTTCAAAACCTGATGAGATTTCACAATTGAGTGTATCAATGATATAAAAGATTGGATGGCCAAACATTTTCTACTCAATCCTGACAAAATAGTGGTACTAATTATTGGACCAAAAACCTCTAAAAATAAACAGCTAAAATATAATTTGACTCTCGATGGATGTACTGTTACATCATCTTCAACAGCGAAGAACTTAGGTGTTATATTTGATACCAATTTGTCCTTTGAAAATCAAATTACCAATGTTTGTAGAACAGCATTCTTCCACCTAAGAAATATTGCTAAATTACGACACATTGCTGATGCCGAAAATGCGTTCATGACCTCAAGACTAGATTATTGTAATGCATTACTGGGAGGATGTCCAGCAAGATCAATAAATAAACTTCAATTGGTTCAAAATGCATCAGCCAGAGTGCTGACGAGAGCCAAGACATATGATCATATTAGCCCAATTTTATCATCATTACATTGGCTACCTATTAAATTTCGCATTCATTTTAAAAATCTGTTCCCCGTCTGTCTCTCACGTCGACGTTGTGACCAGCTGTATCAGACTGCACGTACCCTTCACCCAATGCCCCATAAAAGTACCTTTGCAAGTAGTAGACAACATCACGTAACAGAGAATAAAGCAGTGATGACTTGAGGTCAACATGGATATAATGGTCTGAGGACAACATCACGTAACAGAGAATAAAGCAGTGATGACTTAAGGTCAACATTGATATGATGGTCTGAGGTCAACATTGATATGATGGTCTGAGGACAACATCAAGTAACAGAGAATAAAGCAGTGATGACTTGAGGTCAACAGTGATATGATGGTCTGAGGACAACATCACGTAACAGAGAATAAAGCAGCGATGACTTGAGGTCAACACTGATATGATGGTCTGAGGACAACATCACGTAACAGAGAATAAAGCAGCGATGACTTGAGGTCAACATTGATATGATGTCTGAGGACAACATCACGTAACAGAGAATAAAGCAGTGATGACTTGAGGTCAACATTGATATGATGGTCTGAGGACAACATCAAGTAACAGAGAATAAAGCAGTGATGACTTGAGGTCAACATTGATATGATGGTCTGAGGGCAACATCACGTAACAGAGAATAAAGCAGTGATGACTTGAGATCAACACTGATATGATGTCTGAGGACAACATCAAGTAACAGAGAATAAAGCAGTGATGACTTGAGGTCATCATTGATATGATTTTCTGAGGACAACATCACGTAACAGAGAATAAAGCAGCTATGACTTGAGGTCAACATTGATATGATGGTCTGAGGTCAACATCATGTAACAGAGAATAAAGCAGCGATGACTTGAGGTCAACATGGATATGATGGTCTGAGGTCAACATCAAGTAACAGAGAATAAAGCAGTGATGACTTGAGATCAACATTGATAAATGAGCATTAATTGCTTGTTGCCTGTAGCATTGCCCATAAACTTGCAGAATGTAGCACTACCCTAATCGCCACCAACATCAATAATGAAGGAAAGTTTATGCTTTGTTAGCTAAGGCTAGATATTTTCCAGTGCATAACTGAAAGTCTGGATCGTATTGGATTTATGGTTTACTAGCTTGCTCATGTTTGCTAGCTAGCTAAGTTTAAGCTTTTTTCTTTTTTTGTTTTAGCTATGCACGCTTTAAAAAAACCATCAACATCTAAATATTACATTCAGAATGTTTCAGTTTGAGCCAGAAAGTTAGCAATGCTCATCAGTTTTGGCTGATAGCAACCTGGCTAACTCTAAACTCACCTATGCAAACTAATGTTACCTTACTTCCATCCATCCATCCATCCATCCATCCATCCATCCATCCATCCATCGTCAACCGCTTATCCTGTGTACAGGGTCGCGGGGGGCTGGAGCCTATCCCAGCTAACATTGGGCGAAAGGCGGGGGACACCCTGGACAGGTCGCCAGTCCATCGCAGGGCCTACCTTACTTCCATCCATCCATCCATCCATCCATCGTCAACCGCTTATCCTGTGTACAGGGTCGCGGGGGGCTGGAGCCTATCCCAGCTAACATTGGGCGAAAGGCGGGGGACACCCTGGACAGGTCGCCAGTCCATCGCAGGGCCTACCTTACTTCCATGGTGGAAAAATATTAATCTAAAAAGCAAATATGCATTTTATTATCATCATAATAATAAAGCAGTTGTAGCAGAGTAGTATAAATTAATAAGAAAAGATGAAAACTTTGATGTTGTTCTCACCTTGTAACTGGGGTGTTTTTGAAGAGACGTTTTTTTTTTAGGGATCAGCAGGGGAGCAGGGCTCTGAGTGATGGCATCGCAAACGTTGATTGGCTGAGGCAGTTGTTGTCCCAGGATTATCATACAAAATGTTGGTCTCAGGACAACAACTACTTGGCAAAATCAGGAAGCCCTCGCAGCATCAGGACCCGCACCAGCCGACTACATGACAGCTTCTTCCCCAAGCAATCAGACTTTTGAACACTTGATCTCTCACGATCAACAGTCAGCACTGCACTTTATTAATCTTCATCTTATTATCTCACACTGGACTGTCAAATATATTCTCCACAATATAACTACTGCATATATATTTTTATATACTCTTATTTTTTTTTTTTTATTGTATGTGTATTCTATATTGTGTGTATTGTTTACTGTACATTGTATATTAGTATTGTGTTGTGTAAGTATGTGTACATTTGATATGTAAATTGTGTTGTGTAAGTATGTTGTTTACTGTAATTGGTATATGTCTCATCACTGTCATGACTGCTATGTTGCTCGGAACTGCACACAAGACTTTCACCTACTGTTGCACTTGTGTACATAGTAGTGTGACAATAAAGTGATTTGATTTTGATTTGATTTGACAGACATGCACGAGCGGACGAATTAGGGGCCGTTCACACCGAATGTGTTTGTGCGTACGTCTGTTCTGTTTTCCCATTGTTTAAACACTTGCTGGACGAATATCTTTGACATTTGCACCTCATTTCGCTTTTCTTCAGCGTCTCGCTCAGGACCGGCACTGTTTAAACACCATGTCAAGTTAAAAAGAACTTCACATTTTCAAAAACCCATTTTTTTGAGACACCTGCTCTCTGTTTCATTCTTTGTGATGTGTCTATATTGTTTTCAGCGCAGTTTATCACAAAGATTCAACAATCTAAACAAGTTCAGGCTGTATAGAGGGGACTGTTGCATTGTTTCATATTGTTCCAGATTGTTTTGCACCAGGTGAAGTTTCAGCAAAGAAACAGTAAGGCAATGCTTTTTCCCTTCTGCTCTAGTGTACTAAGGGGTTGCTGTGCCTTGTTAAAACTATGTATGTTTACTGTTTCAGTACTGTTAAGAATGTGGGCTATTTGCTTACATAAAATACAGCTATACTAGGAGAAGTTACTAGGAGAAAAAATTAGATAGTAAAAGATTTCGGGTTCAGTCTTACAATCTGGGGTCTCGGGTTCGGGTCGTGTTTAATTTTAAAGCCCATGCAGACCTCCAGGCAGATTTCTGTGCATACCCTCAGATTAAATCCTGCAGGTGCCCATGGTGTGACAGATGCTATTTACACCAGGGTGCAAATAGACACTGTTTAAAAAATTACTCAAAATTATTAACCATAATAATACCATAAAGTCCATTGTTCTTTTTAGTTTCTTTAGTGTCTGTTTTATCTTCTAAAGAATGCTGCTTGATATGGCTAACCACCTGCTGAATTTCTATCCTGCAGTTATAGCTATTTAGTGTCCACCTACATATATTTTGTACCATCAGAAGGCTCATTGTAATACCTTTGAATGAATAAATGTAATCTGTCTAAATATTAAAATAATGTGACGACATTATGTGGTTACTTATATGTATTGTGGCAGTTCTGAGATGAAATGTCCACTGTGTGTTGCCAAACTTAAGTTACAGTAAATGTTCTTTAAAGTTAATGCTCTGTCGAGTTTTAAATCAACAAAACTGACCTCCCTAGCCTAAACCTTAAAACCAAAAAGCAAATGTGAAATGAACAACACAATTGCTGAAGCAACCACGCCATTTTGTTTAAGTGTTGATTCGTGCCCCGATGGGTGCTCTTTAGGACTAATACTTATACTCCGGTCCTTTGAATTGAGCTACTGCACAATTGAATCACACCCAAATAAGCTTGAATGTTGTTGGTTATTTAATGCAAACGTCAAATGCTATCACTTTACCAGTCATGCAAAATAGTAAAAGTCTCTTGATGTCATAAGATAACATTGTGTGAGTAACAGGGTGAAACATAAGGGTTTATGAACTGATCATATTTCACCTTACTCATGATTTGTCTGAAAGGGAATAAAAGTCATGTTGTAGCATGTATATTGTAGCATATACATGTTGTAGTGTTCATTTCACCAGGAAACTGACCAATACATACAACAAGACCTTATTCACACTAGTGCCATCTTTTGTGAGGGATAGACTTACCATCTCTTCAACGGAACGAATGGTATAAAGCTGTATAAAGCCATGGACTAGCTAGCAGAGATGGTCCACTTCTATTTAAATGAATGGGAGAAATTTAAATGCCCAACGGATGTAGAAAGGAAGTCCTGCCTTACAGGTAAAAGAGCCAATCATCTTTTAGATACAGACATCGCCTGTCAATCATCTCCAAAACGCGCATGCAATGAGCTATATAAGCCGGGACAATTGTGTTTTTTCTGCACAATTTATGTGTTACGTTTGGCAGAAGGAGGCAGGCGAGGAGTGAGGATCTACGTGCAGTTCTTTAATGAGAAGAGCAAAAAGGGTGAACAGGATAACTAAAATAAAACAACACCAGGAACAAACAAAACAACCACGAGGGGAAAACACAACATAAACATGAAAAACCATCAACGGAGAGTACGGGCAGGATTTAAACACACAGACTACCATGATATGCACAAACAACGATCGACAGGGGAATGGAGAAACAGCAGGGTTTAAATACACAGACACAGGATGATCACAAACGACATTCAGGTGCGAACAATGACAGAGTGTTGAGGACCGGAAAACATGGTGACGGTGACACGGAAAACATGGGGCAGACAACCAGGGAATCATGACATTATGACGCCAGCATTGCCAGTATTTTTTGCTGATTTGAAATATGTTATTTGATCATAATTTTGGCCTATCGTTTTTGAGATTTCGGTGTTTCCCCATAGAAGAAGATAGGATTTATCAAAAACTTTCTAGAAAGACTTTGATAAAGCTCATAGATCACATCTGATTTTCCACTCATTTTGTCTGGAGTTCTTTGGAGATATTTTATCAATGTTTTGTCTGCGGAACGATCCAAAAACACTCACTTACAGACTGAAGAGTCTGTAAGTCTATCCCTCACAGCATTGATCTCATTCCCATAAAAAAATCAAAGATGGTGCTAGCGTGAATATGGTCTTTAATAATGTGATTCTATGAGACAAGGTTGTAATTCTAGTCTTCTGATGATTCCTGTGCATTGCACCACAATGTTGTTTCAGCTTTCTGGTGAAATAATGACCCTAATGGAACTCTCGGCTGTTGGCTGTTCAGATGTGTGATTAAGGGGCTGAGGCTGTCCAGGACCCATGCTTCGAAGTGTATTGTAGAACAGCAAAACAAACCAAATCACTGTGTCTGTTTAGACAATTGAGACAAGGGTTGAAATCCCAAATCCACTCACTATAATCAAGAGTTCTAGAAACCTTGCTGCAAACTTGCCGCAAATTCGACACTCATTATTTTCACATGCAAATGAGCTTTGCGCAAACTCTTCGTTGTTCCCAAAGGTTTGCTGCAAGTTCACCACTACCAGTAAAGAGCTGCAAACTTTTGGATTGGCATGTTGCTTCCGAATGTTTATTGTGTACCATGAAATCTTCTGCATTCTGCTATCCCCATCAGACATTTTTTAATCAATGAAATCAATCAAATGTGATCTCCTTTCTTTCTGGTGCTACTCATAGCACATTCTGGATCCATGGGAACTGGAAAGTAATCAGGTTCCTATACACAATGGAAAGCATGATTCGGAGGTTGCATTTTCATTCTAAAGTTACACTCCAATGATGGCTAGGTTTAGGGTTTGGGTTAGGGGTAAGTTTAATGAAATATACATTCCTGTTGAGTATATTACATCAGTTACATCTTAAAATACAACTGACTTTTGGCACCACTTTGTGGAAATTTCACCCAGAAACTGTAAATCACATGTGACTATAGTTTCAACAATATTTACTGCTTCATCCAATGGAGGCAGTTGTTTGAATTTTGGTAAACACAGACTGATTTCAGCAGCAGAGCCCTAATGTTGCCAAATGCACAGGCCGATCAGTCTGTGAAACAACCTAGTCTCGTGGAATCACATTAATATACCTACAGTTTAGCTAAATTAATTTAATGTGGCTTGTTGAATGTATCGTGGCGATTTCTTAGTGAACTAAACACTAGAAGCATTGCAACAACAATTACTTTTATTCACTTCCACATAAATAATGAGTAAAACAACAGATTATCAGTTCACCTATCAAATAACATGTAAGGCGATGCATTTTAACATTTGCATTACGTAAGTAACTATATTTATAAGCGCGTTCAAGTGCAATCAAATTGCATGGAAGCTCAAAGGGATAGTTCACCCAAAAATGAAAATGTTTTCATCATTTACTCTCCCTCATGCCATTCCAGATGTGTATGACTTTCTTTCTTCTGCAGAACACAAATTATGATTTTAGAAGAATATTTCTGCTCTGTAGGTCCATACAATGCAAGTGAATGGGTGCTAAAATTGTGACTCTCCTAAAAGCACAAAGGCATCATAAAAGTATCCATACGACTTCAGTGGTTTAATCAATATCTTCAGAAGTTATATGATAGGTGTGTAAAAAAATAAAAATACTGTAGAGGCTAATATTAAAAGAAAATACAAACAGGGCATTAGCCCACCCATATGCATACATACTTAATACATATTTAAACATGCTTAAACTCTCACAGAATTGTACTTATTTTTAACCAGGCTTACAGGACATGTATAATTGTTTAAAACAATAAAATTCTCACTAAACATGTGTACTTAATTGGAAAAAACTCTGGGCTACATATCATTAAATGAGATATGAATAACTTTACATTCATTTTAAATTTACACACCCAGTCCTTGCATGTGCACAAACATGGTCAAAGTCCACACATACAATCCATATGCATCCTTCAAAAATGATCTATAACAAACACTCAATTTTAACATATGACTCTTCTGAACACATTTTTAATGCAGTTTATAAGCATTTTGTGTAAAATTTGATATTCACACAAAACATTTCAACCGATGAACAAAACACCCTTGGAGCTCTCTTGAGCAATGCATTCTCTCATGTCTCTAACCAGCACACCTGCACAACACGAGTGAGTGCCGGAAAACAGGTGACGCAATACTCTGCTTCTTAAAGGGGCTACATGCAATTTATGTCTAGAGTTAAATGTCATGAAATTTCTGCACTTGGCTACATATAAAATATGTGCCAACCTCCAAATATCCAAATATAGCAACATGTTGGATACAAGGACTTCTATCAGATTGGAAAATTCTGATGGCTGAGATAATGTAAAAATGCTATGTGACGAATATAATAACCCTGTGAACTGCTCTCGTTTTTATTTTCTTAACATTTGGTTTACTGCTCTTGCTGGCTAGTAACGATACAACTCAATGAAAATTCTGTATTTATTTGTGGCATTACTAGCAAGCTTATTCTAATCATGTATGGGCCTGCGTGCAAACATGCATTTACATTTACATTGAATTCTATGCAAATTGTATCAATAACTCAAGTAATATGTTTTTGGTATAGTCTAATCTTGGCATTTTGTTGCACGAATCCTGGTATCAGCCATGCATGAATTAATTGATGTTAATGATTTTTGAAGCGTCATTCATTTGAATTGATCATCTAGTAACAACCCTTAGCAGGCTTTGACAACATTAAACAGCACCATAAAAGAAAAACAGATATTAAAACATGCATTGAACACATTGCACACATAATTAAAGATTCACAGTGGCACCTAGTGGTGTGATGAAGCATCATTCAAAATCAATAGTTCTCAGTTACAGATGCATTTTAGAAATTCACTATTTACAATCAGCCATGATTCATTTAATCCAAGAACGAAAGTGTCCAATAACAAGACGGTTAATGAGTTTAAGTGAGTGGGATTCAGATGGTCATGTAGCATAATTTCCGGACTAGAAGCCGCAACTTTTTTCCCACGCTTTGAACCTCGCGGCTTAAACAATGACGCGGCTAATATATGGATTTTCCCGCTTTCAAATTTTATAATTAAAAAAAAAAAAAAACATTCTGTGACGTGCTCAGTTTTTTGGCGGCATGAAGCTTTCATTAGACCAATGAAATTGCCGAACGGGTTAAGGTCAAACAGCTTTTTTTGTTTACTGTTTAGATTAAATCGAGCACGCTCAAACTTCCCATCATTCTGATTATGGTAGTCATTTTGTCACCCTCATCATGGCAAAGACATGGAGAAACGCATATGATGCTGCTTTCAAGTTGAAGGCGATTGATCTGGCTGTTGGAAAAGGAAATAGAGCTGCTGCACGGGAGCTTGGTCTTAATGAGTCGATGATAAGACGTTGGAAACAGCAGCGTGAGGAATTGACTCAGTGCAAAAAGACAACTAAATCTGAGGCTATTCAACTCCGACACCGAAGGAGATGACTTCAGTGGTTTCAGTGCACAGGACGAGGAAGATAGTGACCAATGACTTTCTTGGTAGGCTACTGTTTACTGCAAATTTTGTATTTTTTGTTACAAGCCGTGTGTGGCAGCGGGTGCGTGGTCAAGCACCCGTCCGGGAGAGAAAAGCTGTCAGGGCGCTTACACCTGCGCTAATTATGTCTAACACCGGTGTCTAATTTCAAGTGCCCTGCTTCACATGTCCTTCTTGGGAAAACTGTCACACGGGCACCAGTGTGACAGTTTTCTGCAGGGCACTTGACGTTCCAGGTAAGGCTTTTAATGGCCACAGCAATGTTTACAATCAATTTTACTTTCTTCCCTCAGCTGAGCCGTATCGAGATGGGGATTGCAGATCAACAAATAAATTAAATACATTGGATGACAAAATTATCTAACAGTTTGGGGGCTCGTCCGGGATATCTCCAGACAGGTAAGACTGATTTAAGTATCAGGTATTCCTGTCTGATGAGAGATTGAATAAAATTGAATAAAACTTAGTTTAATTTGGCTCGATATTAACTCCGTTAATAACTCTGCTCGGGGGCCCCTTCTCAGGGATGACGTTGCCCTGTTATGAAATAGGAAGGAGGGTTTTGCTCTATTATAATATAGGGAAAACCCCACGACCGCAGCAGTTTTAAGGATATCCTTATTCTGGTATGAATAGGAAGAGGACGGTAATTGTCCTAAGGAAAAGACGGAGAATTTGATCTGCATTATTGTTCTGCATGAACCGTGTCGATCGGGAAATTGTTTGTATTATTATTAAAAGGGTGGCATTATGGGACAGGAAATAAGTCGCCCGTTATCGAAGTAAACTCCAAAATAATGGATGTTTTGCAATAAATAAGATTATAATACTGAGCCATATATCAGCAATTTGGCTGGGTGGTCAGAGAAAGGAGAAAGTAAAAAGACGTAATTAGATCAATTCATGTGTAAATCCAAATCTATGGTTAAAAAGGGTGAAAGGACCCTCGGTGGGATTATAAATACATAAGTCATATGAGGTGTGGAAGAAAATAAAAATTTTCTGGGACATAGGTCCTGAACAAAAAGAGACTAATCAAATGCACGCAGCGCCAATGTCCAACCGGGAATCTGTGAATTAGGAGGACCTGAGGAGGGACCCGGAACAGAGGCGTTTCCAGCATTGAAGGACATCCGGGGCTTAGCCCAGACCATTTTATTTTCACAGTAGCAACCACTTCTCTGTAGTCCAAAGCTGGTGAGAGGGTATTCTTTGAGTTTTGCTCTTGCTGGGCCTGTTTCTACAGTTCCTAAATCTTCCACTCTAGTACTATCCTCAACATCCTCTCTCCTCCCTGAATCATCTGTGATGCAAAAGAACAGATACAGCACATAACTTATTGCAATCAGCTTCAAACAACTAATTCATCAAGTGCTACATATGTCAAATTGTAGACCAATACATTGAAGAAAATGTATTGGGAAGAGCAGATCAGTGGGATTGCCCTAATATCTATCATGATTCTTGAATTGTCATGTACATTACCATAAAGTCATCACAAAAGAGTTATATTATAGAGAGTAAAGTGAAGTAAAAAAATTTTTTATATATAAATAATTTATATTTTTTGACATAAATAGTCAAAATGATGTATAAGATCCTAAGTTAAAGAAATACATAAATGACTCCAGTCTAAGTTCATTGACACACCATGGCATCGAACTGTATATAATTCTCCATGTTCATCTGTCAAAATCCTTTCATTAGGATCATTGGGATAAACAATGTTTCACTTTTAACTTTCTCTAAAGTAAAGTGACTGATTAATTGTTACCAGTTTCCATGCCTGATTCTGGCACATCTTTGCTACCCTCAAAGTGTATATTTACTACAAAGTAATATCACAAAACAAGTCACACATACATTTTATGCTAATGCTTATTGGTTATCCTTAGAGAAAACAACACCTGATAAACAAGAAAATTATGCTCCGAACGGGACTCGAACCACAGTGCCCAGCATGAGAGGCGGATGCATTAACCACAGAGCTAGAAGCTATCAGTTGGTAGTGAATGTCTTGAAGCTTTAGCCTACTGTGGGTGAAAACCAGCCAGATGATGATCTTTAGACTTTAGGGACAAAAACAAATGTGAATTCTTACCCACTGACTTCTTTCGGAAATTTTAGAAGCCTCATTTGCTTCATTTTTGCTGTCTTTCCTGCTAACTGCTGTTAACTCGCCACTAAGTAACGTAAGTTGATGTCAGCTCCTCCCCTACCTGCTGCATATTCAACAGAGAGGAAGAAACGGAGTCGCCCATAGGCTACCGACAGCAAAGAAACTTATTCTATAGGCTAGATTATGCCTATGTCTATTTTTACAGGCTGTATGCAGTATGTGCAAAGCCAAAGCACAATGAAATAAGGCAACTTGTGATTTCGGGGGTTTACATAGGCTATTGTCCAGTTTCATATTTGTCAGTCAACTTTTCAAAATTCATTTGGGGCTACACTCAAAACATTCGGGGCTGAAGCCCCGGCAAAATCGGCTGCCACCGCCTCTGACCCGGAACAGTCAACATGAAGACATTCTTACTGACACTCTGCATATGGCAGGTGTTCGTGCTTGCCTATGCCCGTTCAGTATCAACACAACAGCAAGGAGTCACAAGTGTAATTCCAATTCCTAGAAATAATGTATGATGTTTTATGTTTTATGGTAATGTTACAGGAAGATGTTTCTGTTATGAAGGTATGGGTACGTGCATGTGCGGGTAAACACCCGGAAACGAAGGTACAAAGAAGGTGATGCCTCAAGTGACCCTGAAGTATATCTAGACAGTGTTGGACAGCCAAGAGGTATTAAATGTTTGGATTAACTCTTGGCTAAAGATGGAGGATTATGTAAAATATTTGGTGACAAATGCTATACATACATCCTGGGTCACATTGATGATGATGGTGAATTCATGAAGGTATGAAAGGAAATTATAAATTGAATAAAGAATTAGCTGATAACATCAGGGAATATGGGGGCATTTTTCAATGTGTTTGGGTGGTTCGCACCCTGGATGTCTTCCATTATATCGATTGCCATATGCATTCTACTTATGTTATTATTTGGCTCATGTTTGCTACAATTACTAATGCAAAAGTTGAATGTGATGATAAACAGGCATAATATCACCATGCTCCATTATATGCGTGTACCTAACACTGAAGTTGGTTGAGAAGGCTACGTGATCCTTTCAGGATCAAAGTGGGCATTGTGGAATAATTAATGCTTCTCAACAACTTCTCTGGTGATGTAATGTGGAATAATGAAGGCCTCTTTCAAACTTCTTTTGTTGGGTAGCTACAGCTGCTCACTGTTCTAAAGATGTTTTAAGGAATGTGTTTTTGTCTCTGTTCTCACGTTTCACACGTAGCTTCAAACATGTATGTCACCCCCATGTAAGGTAAAGAACAATTTAATTGGTGAGGGTCCAGTGGAATGTGGTTTTCTGGACCATATAACAGAATGCTGAGACAATAAACGTTGAAGAAGGGATTTGATACCATTGAATCTGTCATTTCTTTCTTCCCTCAGCTGAGCCGTATCGAGACGGGGATTGCAGATCAACAAATAAATTAGATATATTGGATGACAAAATTATCTAACAATAAAGTTTCTCAATTCATCTATGCGCCAACACTAGACTGACGTGTGTCACTCTCTCAGCTCTGTGGCTGCTGCCTTTTTATGCCGCTCTCCCCATGCATACTGAAATTAGACACAGGTGTTAGACATAATTTAGCTCAGGTGTAAGCGCCCTTACCGCTTTTCTCTCCCGGACGGGCACTTGACCACGCCCCCGCTGCCACATCGTGTTTCGTTAAAGCCTATTTATTTTTGTTACAAGCCTTGTTTCGTTAAAGCCTGTGTAAAGTTCATTTGTTTCAATGTACCGGTAGGCACCTGCGGCTTATAGACATGTGCGGCTGATTTATGTTCAAAATAATATTTTTTTTTAATTCAGTGGGTGCGGCTTATATTCAGGTGCGCTCAATAGTCCGGAAATTACGGTACAGTTACGGTTATTCTAAAATAGCAGCCCCCATGAAGGTGTCCATGCCCTATGTAGTTTAAAATATTTTTTATAAGGTTAGTGATATAAATAGAGTTCTCATCTCATGTGAGCGGTCATGATTTTATACATTCAGTATGTTTCAGAATTACAATTCATTTATTTATGAGTAAAAATTTTGATGGGGTAAAATTACTGAGCACCATTAAACACATAATTCTTCTGAATTATAAAAACACTTCAGGCAAGAGAAGTAGCAGGGATAAGAGACAAGATAATAATCCCAGATATATACTATGTAATATATTTCTATATTATATAGGCAAAACACATACAATTCAGATGATCTCTAGCTCACTAATAAACTCAACCACATAATCTCAAAGGACAAGATGCCAGAAGTCTCATCTCACTGTGTCATATTAAGTCAGTTTACCTTGGTCAACACAAACAAGAGTATGTGACTTGCACCTATATGGAGGCTTAACAGTCATACTCTACTCCTTGTTCCTTTTGCCTCAGCATCAGATTTACACATTATAATAAATCAGTTATCCCTACAGAAGAACAATACATATTTATGAATTGGTGGATCCCACTTTGCCCCTAATCAGTATAGGAGAAAGTGTTTTTACAACCAGTAGAATACCTCAAGTAAATCGAGATTTACGATTCCATTTAAAATCAAGGGAGACACATTTGCTCTCATGTGCTTCCTTTTAAAAAATATATATTTTCCTTTATCTTAATTTTAACCAATTTAGCACAGGTTACATCTTATTTATGTGACTAGGCCTCTTTAGAAGCCATTTTGGGAAATGAGTCCAAATTTGTCCTTTGCATCAAAATCAAATCCCTTGTTCGCTCACATTATAAAATAGTAAGATTAATGTCCTAAAATGTCACTACTTTAGGCACAGCATCAACAGTTAAAACTTAAAATTAGAATTTAACACAATTTAATCTCAGCTCATGATGACCTTCTGTCAAAGATGTGCATGTGTGCCAGAATCATAAGCAAAGTGTAAATTATGACAGATGGAGAACTCAAACATAATGAGCAGCAACAGCTGGAGAGTGAAAACAATCAGGCTATGTGTGTGTGTGCTGTACATAATTGTGCATCCCACAAAACAGCAGATTCAGAGACATGCATGAAATGGACATCAGCATGTGAACATGTTTGTGTGCATGTTTGTGTTTCAGTCTCTTACGTTACAAAATTGGCAGAATACATCCCTGCCTCAAATCATCGTAGAGTGGAGGAACAAAAGGGCAGACAGCTGCATTCTGTCCTTTGAGACTTCTGAGAAAGATTTAGAGAGAGAGAGAGTCTGGCTACTGCTGAGATTATCTTTATAATAACAGAAAATGGCATGCGTATTATTCAATAAAATGGTGAAATGTGGTGTATAGATTTATTTTTCTCCATTTAAAATATGGGACGAATATATAAACATCTCCAAGATGGACAGGAAGTGAGGTATTAGAGGTATTACATCAAGCTTTTCTCAGACTGCTTTGAACCTGTAGTTTAATCAGAACACTGAATCAGGCCACAAAGAGCTTCCCTGGGGGAAAAGAGTGAGGAAACTAAAAATGCTTAAAAACATGTTAAACTGACCACCCGGTCTTGCTATAAAAAGACTGGACAGACTGTGACATAAGAAGTGTTTAATGAGGCTATGTTTACAGTCAGAGTTTGGGGTGACTCTGGAGGAGCAGAGGACTTGAGAGGAGCAGGAGACTAAGAAGGAACAGGTGGGAGATCAGCCCAGAGGCAGGAGGCATGATGGAATTCATCTGACAGCTGTAGACTTGCATGGAATAGAGAAAGTCAAAGGGATATTTACACATACCCTGCAATCAGTCAGTGACTCATTGTTATTCTAATGAAGCATGGCCACCTCTTTAGGGAAATTCACACAATCTGAATGTCCCTCATCAGTCAGGCTCATTCAGACCATCTCTTTGAGTGCTCAATGCTCTCAAAAGACCCTTGAGAGCATTGGCAAACAAGAAATTTAGTGAGCCAATACTACATCAGTTAGAGGAGAAACAGATCATAAATGTGTCTTTGACCTGTGATGCTTTATTAAGGATGGTAATAGAGAAGAAGAAGAATTTTTAGATTCAGAAACTAGGTTTTACACATGAGAGCCATAATGAAGAAGAAGCTTCCAGCTGCTGAATCTTGTGAACGGTATCTACTGTAACAAGCATGCACACTGCCTTGACCATTTACTATTTGTGTGAAATTGATTTCAGGCTTCAACTGATTGTCATCTTGTCCTTGGAAAAGCACAATGCAAGTCCATGTGTGGATTTATCAGCTAAAATTATTTCTGCAGCAAGATTGTGCAGAGCCAGCCCAGGTCGGGTACGTAGCCTTCTTTTGTAATTAAAATTTGTATAATTTCCTTCAATATCTCTCTAAAAGATTTTGATCACATCATGAGACAATTATAAAAACAGCAGAATGGGACAATTTATTATAAAATTGAAATAAAAAATATACTTACTAATCCCAAAATTAAATAATTAAATAAAATACATCCAGGATGCACTATATTGTTTTGTTAGCCAGCTACACCTGCATTTTTATTCTAGGCCTTCAATGGCAATGCCAAAGAATAAAATCTGATTGGATAAACTTTTTGACACTAATCATTTGTGTACTGACAAAGTTTGCTAACAGAGATAATCAGAAGAGGAAAGTGAATGAAAATACATAGACAAATAAAATAAAATAGGGAAAAATGTGTTTAATTATATTAGTTACGCCAGCAGAAAAGGCTTTGCTGGCCCTGAGAATCCACCACAAATGAAAGTTACTAAATGATGTAAGCATTATTTATTGCTTTGTCATATGTACTGTAATTGGTACTTGTGATTTAAGTAAATAAAGCTAGTGGGATATATTAACATACCAAAAACAACTTAATAGGGGATGTTACATCTGCTGGCTCTTGTTGCTTGAAAAAAGCTCAGTTTCACAACCAGCATGGATAGCATTCGTTATGTGCTTTTGCATTTGCAGTGGAAAGTTGTGAACCAGACAAAGGCAGGGTAATGTTTGTCAGCTCTTAAGCATAAATTGGAGGTGAGAAGGAGCTCAAACTAACTTTACCCTAATCCTAAAAGCTTGACCTAATGACTGCCACCAAATAATGATTGTTTAATATTTTCTATTATTCTCACTATGTATGAGGTAGAGTATAAGAACAGTATATTTTCAGAGACCAGGATTTTCAGTTGGCAGGACCATTAACTCTGAATCACTATTGAATCACTATTGGGGAGAGAAACGTTATTATATAAATTAGGCTGAAATTAAAATAAAAAGCTAGTTCAAACCACTTAAACTGCACCACATTCCTCTAATATCACCATGAACAGAAATTGTCATGAACATCAAAATATTTTTTATAAGTGTGAAATTGAATTGTCCTTTTTAAAAACCCTCTTTCAGTTTTTCTTTAAAGCTTTAAAAAGCAGACATATATTCAATTAGGCAACTAATAGAGAAAAGTGGTTTAAATGCCCACACACTCTTGGCTGACATTTGTCCTTAAAAAAATCTTGTCCTTATAGCACCTTGGTGATGATAGGCAGTGGCAACAGTGGCATTTTGCTAGGAGTCTTTCTCTGGCATACTTCATAGCACTGACAAACCTTTAAAGTTCTGTTTCAAGTAATGTTTGATCAGTGAAAATGATCTCTAACCCTTTCCAGGGAGGGGATTTTACACCCCTGCATGACTATGTATGAGGTACAGTATAAGAACTCCATGCTGACTTTCATATTTGTCTGTGGCACCACCAGAAGCTTCTCTTCACCAGAGGCCACCCTGCTTGTGATAACTCAGATTATTCTAGCTGTTCCAGAACCTGTAATTTTTTCTTGAGCAATACCAGTACGCTTACTCATTTAAATGCTCACTTTTCCTGATACCTAATTAAAAATGGCAAGGTACCAATTCCAGGTATGAAATTGCTGTGAAGCTCTTATCAGAGAATGGCAGCCAAGCAGGCATTCCAACCTTTTCAAGCAATATGGTAATTGGAGTAGGAAAGTAATATACCGTAATTTCCGGACTATTGAGCGCACCTGAATATAAGCCGCACCCACTGAATTTTAAAAAAAATATTATTTTGAACATAAATAAGCCGCACCTGTCTATAAGCCGCAGGTGCCTACCGGTACATTGAAACAAATTAACTTTACACAGGCTTTAACGAAACACGGCTTGTAACAAAAATAAATAGGCTTTAATGAAACACGATGTGGCAGCGGGGGCGTGGTCAAGCGCCCGTCCGGGAGAGAAAAGCGGTAAGGGCGCTTACATCAAGTGCTGAAAACTGTCACACTGGTGCCAGTGTGACAGTTTTCCCAAGAAGGACACGTGAAGCAGGGCACTTGACGTTCCATGTAAGGCTTTTAATGGCCACAGCAATGTTTACAATCAATTTTATAAAGTTTCTCAATTCTTGGTCTTCTATGCGCCAACACTAGACTGACGTCTGTCTGTCACTCACTCACTCTCTCACACTCTCTCTGCTGCCTTTTTATGCCGCTCTCCCCACGCTTACTGAAATTAGACACAGGTGTTAGACATTAGCTAAGGTGTAAGCGCCCTTACCGCTTTTCTCTCCCGGACGGGCGCTTGACCACGCCCCCGCTGCCACACACGGCTTGTAACAAAAAATAAAAAATTAGCAGTAAACAGTAGCCTAGCAAGAAAGTAGTTGGTCACTATCTTCCTCCTCTTGTGCACTGAAACCACTGAAGTCATCTCCTTCGGTGTCGGAGTTGAATAGCCTCAGATTTAGAGTCAATTCCTCACGCTGCTGTTTCCAACGTCTCCCGTGCAGCAGCTCTATTTCCTTTTCCAACAGCCAGATCAATCGCCTTCAACTTGAAAGCAGCATCATATGCATTTCTCCATGTCTTTGCCATGATGAGGGTGACAAAATGACTACCGTAATCAGAATGATGGGAAGTTTGAGCGCGCTCGATTTAATCTAAACAGTAAACAAAAAAGTTGTTTGACCTTAACCCGTTTGGCAATTTCATTGGTCTAATGAAAGCTTCATGCCGCCAAAAAACTGAGCACGTCACAGAATGTTTTTTTTTTTTTTTTTTAAATAAAATTTGAAAGCGGGAAAAATCCATATATTAGCCGCGTCGTTGTTTAAGCCACGAGGTTCAAAGCATGGGAAAAAAGTTGCGGCTTATAGTCCAGAAATTACGGGTAGTTGCTGTGCTTTCAGAAAAAAATAACTTTGGCTGGTTGTAATAGTCAGTTAGGAGGTCAAGCTCAGTCAGGCCTTGTTTATTTCTGGTATAAATGTCTAATATAGCTGATTATGATCTCAAGTGATCAGCTGAGACAGATTGCCGTTTACACCTGTGTGACAAAGAGTAGGGCACCTCAATCAGGCGAATCAGCCGAGGAGCGGTATAAGAGTAGGGGATGCGGCAGTTTGAGTGAAAGAGAGCCACATGCAGCTGCCGTGTGTGCGCCTTTATGTTTTGTGTCTTTTTGTTTAGGTTTAGATGAAAATATTACTTTGACTGTTCAGCCGGTTCCCGCCTCCTTTCTCATTTGAACCTTGTACCTGGTATTAAATAATGCAACAAATGGTCAAACACAATTGCTTCTCTGGTGTCTCGTGACTGATTGCAATGATCCAAGTTTGAATGTGTAGAAGTGCGAATGAGATATAAGAGTTACGGCAGAGGGGAAGCTTTTCAGTGATTTTAATGTCTTACATTTCTGTCTTTTCCTCACACATAGCTTATATAACTTAATATCGGCTACATTAATTGTTATTTTTCTTGTATGGAAAAGAGCAGCAAACAGAAAATTATAAGAAATTGGAACTTACATGAGGGTGAGACCATTTTTTATTTATTTTATTTTCATCTTTGGATGAACTAAAGAGAATCCTCTGAAACATGTTGAAAATTACACCACAGTGACTTTTCATGACAGTAGAGTGATGTTTCCTTATGAGTGTGTGTTGTATTGGATCATTTGAGATGAAAAACTCAATGTTTAGGGCCTCCAATTTTATGAGTGTCTCCTTTTTTGACATGGTGAACTAGGACAATGGCCTCTATTTTGTGTCCTGAGAAGTTGCTGTCAGATGTGGTTTGTCTTTCCCACTGCACCTGCTCTGCTTTTGTTTATCCTGTCTTTGGCAGAGACTTCATATGCTGACCTAAATATGCAGTCAGTAGTATTTCATGGAGTCACCAGCATTTTTGATAAATAAGTCATAAAATTAAACTGGCTGGAAATACCTATATATGTTAACTTTTCCTCTGAATTTACTCTTTAAAATGTAGAGCTGTTGTGTGTGTACATCTATAGATGAGGTGAGGTTCAAAATAAAAACAAAATTGTCCTATCAAACAAGGCTGTTGTCACTTACAATAGGACCACAAATCACCTAATCAGACTGACCACCACTGCACAACTTGTCAAAACACAACTTTGTAGCCCTTTGCTATTTTCACACCCAAATTATAAACTCAACCTCCCCTACATGTGTAGAAATCCTCCCAAACTTTATATGGAAGCTATTTATTCACCTTTTCCCAAAATACTTAATGAATAATCAAAATAACGAATACTACTAAATTGTGTTGACTTGTTCATTCGCACTAGGTTTTATGCATTATGTATGTTGTAGTAGATATCACATCTTTATTTGTTCAGGAAGAACTTCTTTTCCTAGCAGATGTTGGAAAATGTATGCTTGCTATCTGTTGATCACAACATGTGAAGTATATGTGAAGCTTTATCCAATCCAATGGGACTATACAGGGTAAGAACGTTTTTGTACTTAATATACATTTGAAAGAGTAAGGCTGCGTCTCATTTCTCCCCCTTACCCCTCCCCATCGGTTTTGCACGTTCATGTGAGGTGAAGTGGCGTCTCAATTCTCATTTTGATTAAGGGCTAGGGCCAAGGCGTAGGGCTACACAGCCCTTGAAACGAAGTTTGCGGAGGACTACACTTCAAAGAGAGGGGTTACAACGTATGAATTTCTCAATAGTGCCGGCATCAAACTTTTTTCATGGCTGAACGGCGAACTGAGTCGCACAAATGTAAGTATTTTCAGCAGTTTAATTGATATTATAATTATGACACTCGTGTTTAATGATACTTTTAATAAAATGTTCAAGCGGTTTTAATTGTAATGTTTTTGTTTTGAATCGCTATTTAACTGCCAGCTAGCAGTTATGCGCTATTTGTCGAGCTGAGCTATCTGATAATCCTTGACATGACACTTCATATTTATGTTTTTTAGTTGAAATCAGTGTGAAGTGATGACGGCATCTTCGTTTATGTCAGCGCTTGTCGCCTCTGTTGACGTAGCAGCCTGCTAGCGGCAAGGGAAGATGACGCAAACGGTAATCAAGTGGCGTCTCATTTCTTAGAGTACGTTCTTACCCCTACCCCCCTTCACTCGATATTGAGGGCCAAGGGGAAGATGCAGACAAAGGGGGAGGGGTAAGAGGGAGGGGTAAGGGGGAGAAATGAGATTGGCCCTAAATTAGTAAATGAGGCCAATGTGATCTTAGAGATGCTATCTGATAATTAATTTGCATGTCCATACTGTATACTCTTTAACACCTCTGATCATGACAGCGTGAAATGTAAGAGCCCTTAAATCAAATGGCAGCTCAAGTGATGTCGATAACATCAAACATTGGTTCTCATTGTGTATTGTGACCAAATGTGCAACATTATGTCATGGAGTTTGTGCTCAAGATGCTATGACAACCAATACAATTTGTATGAGTTTTAAGTGCTTTATTAATATGATTTCATTTGAGATTAAATAACGTCTTTAATCTGGATCTGTTCATAGCACAGAGTGATCTTAAAATGTATAATACAGTATGATGCATGAGTCATATATCGATTACTTTTGTGGTTTATGGTGCCCCCCATAAATCCTGCGAAGACTTTTGTAAAAATTCACCTTTTGTGTTCCAATGAAGAAAAAATAAAAGTGTGTTTAGAACGACATTAGGGTGATCTCCTTGTATCTTAACTAAAAACCTTTATACTGCAAAACAATAAGGAGTAAACAAGTCCCCAAAGAGTATAGCATAGATGTTTGAAATAATTTACCATGAAAACAACTCTTCCTCTGACGCATTCCACTGTAAATAGCATGCACATTTACAACACATTTCTTCATTTTGCCAGTGTGCAGACCAATGACATTAGGCAATGTGCCTCCTGTAAACAAAATTACAGAAGGAACAATTTCAGTTCTCTTTCATCTTCTCCAATGCAGCATATTGGTACCCATTTCAAATCAAAAATCTCTATTGCTCCTTTTGCTTTTGTTCCTGAAAGAAAATAATACATTTTACAGGTTGGAAAAGACTTTAACGTATTCTTATTTGTTTCTTTTGTAGGCATCAAGCCGCAAGCTTGGCATTGGGGTTTTAAATGAATGCCCACACAAACCCACATACAATATTTTATATCTATACAGTATACAAAACATAGCTTACATCAAAGCAGAGACGCTGAAAAAACATTCCATTAAAATTAAATGATCAGCATGGTTAGAAAGGATATAGAGTAAGATATTTTAATAAGAGGCATACAGACAGGAGTATTTTAACTCTCATAGCAGGTCAAATTTGATGTGCCATGTGTACATATGTACACAAATACATGTGGTGCATTCTGAATTTGTTCATCAGTATCATACGGAGCCCCCGAAGTGACCTGTGCAAAAAAAAAAATCTAAGAGACTTTCGCGTGCGCACGAGAAACTTTCGCGTGCGCACGAGATACTTTCGCGTGCGCACGTGAAACTATCGCGTGCGCACGAGATACTTTCGCGTGCGCACGAGATACTATCGCGTGCGCACGAGAACGTTTTGCGTGCGCACGCGATAGTTTCTCGTGCGCACGCGAAGTATCTCGTGCGCACGCGAAAGTTTCTCGTGCGCGACGCGAAAGTCTCTAGACGAGAAACGTTTCTCGTGCGCACGCAAAACGTTTCTCGTGCGCACGAGAACTTTCGCGTGCGCACGAGACTATCGCGTGCGCACGAGATCTATCGCGTGCGCACGAGATACTTCGCGTGCGCACGAGAAACTATCGCGTGCGCACGCAAAACGTTTCTCGTGCGCACGCAAAACGTTTCTCTTGCGCACGCGATAGTATCTCGTGCGCACGCGATAGTTTCTCGTGCGCACGCGAAAGTATCTCGTGCGCACGCGATAGTATCTCGTGCGCACGCGAAAGTATCTCGTGCGCACGCGATAGTTTCTCGTGCGCACGCGATAGTTTCTCGTGCGCACGCGAAAGTATCTCGTGCGCACGCGATAGTATCTCGTGCGCACGCGAAAGTATCTCGTGCGCACGCGATAGTTTCTCGTGCGCACGCGAAAGTTTCTCGTGCGCACGAGAAACGTTTCGCGTGCGCACGAGAAACGTTCTCGTGCGCACGCGATAGTATCTCGTGCGCACGCGAAAGTTTCTCGTGCGCACGCGAAAGTCTCTTAGATTTTTTTTTTTGCACAGGTCACTTCGGGGGCTCCGTAGTATCACTCTTTTATATTGAAAATAAAAACTTCAAGAGTAAGAATATGCTACACACACCCACACTTCTCATTTAAATTTCTGTTTCCATGGCCCGTCTTTCAACTGGTCACACCGCAGTCATTCTAGTATTCTCATAGAGTGCGCATTACAAAGACAAGTACAGTTTTGAGCTGCCATGAAGTTGAGAGTTATATAGATAATGGATGAACTGACAAATGTTGGACAGGCCTGATGCATGGACAGTATTTCAAACAGATGGAGTGAGATCATTGCTCTAAAAGTTATTGCAATTCTCTGCATGTCCATTAGAAGCATTGAGATAACTGCTTGGGGCATAACAAGCTGTTACACACTATCTTGTTCATTTTAGTATAAGCAGGGTATGTTTTATATGTACTTTATGAGAGGCAGCCAAAGCTGATAGTTATCACAACCCTCAGTTCTGTACACATGTGGACAAGCCATGGTCTTCAGCTATGCTGTATGTATAAAGGCAGAAACCTGTTGAGAGATCAGCCTTTCACACTCTAATCCTAATAATAAATGGAGTGACTTTGCACTTGTAAATAGCACCTGCCACACAGCGTGGCTATTTGCACTCTGGTGTAAGTCTGGTGGAAATCACAGACAAACTGCACCTATAGGGTCGCTGCAGTGGCGTGAGGTGTAACAACATGCAGACAACCGGGTTCGATTCCGACTTTTGTCATACTTTTACCCATCTTGCTTCTTGTCTGCAGTCACTCCATTTCCTTTAATATTACTTAAAATAACAGACACAAATGAATATAAAGGTTGATGTAACGCTGTCTAAGCAAGGACGACAGGAAGCAAGACTTCAAGACACGGTAAGCCTTTTAATTCCCCTTTTTGTGCCAACAGTATTCACAATTTCTTTAGTATTCACAATTTCTTTGTACTCGAACGCTGAGTTCGTTGTCCGTCTCTGTCTCTCTCTGCTCTGTGGCTGCTGGCTTTTAACCGCTCTCCTCGCTCTACTGCAATTAGAGACAGGTGTTAGACATAATTTAGCCCAGGTGTGAGCGCCCTTACCGCTTTTCTCTCCGGACGGGCGCTTGACCACGCCCGCTGCCACATACCCCCACCGCCCGACTCAGGCCGGGCGTCATCCGGCCTGCCTACCACTCCCCCATTTCTGGAGAGGAAGTCGGCGGCAGCCATCTGCACCCCCGGTCTGTGGACCACCTTGAACTTAAAAGGCTGGAGGGCCAGATACCAACGGGTGATCCGGGCGTTAGTATCTTTCATGCGGTGGAGCCACTGCAGTGGGGCATGATCCGAACAGAGGGTGAAGGCCCGCCCCAGCAGGTAGTACCGGAGGGTGAGGACCGCCCACTTGATGGCCAGACACTCCTTCTCCACGGTGCTGTACTTAGTCTCCCTTAAGGAGAGCTTCCGGCTAATGTACAGCACCGGGCGTTCCTCTCCCTCCACCAGCTGCGAGAGTACGGCCCCCAGCCCTCTGTCTGAAGCGTCCGTCTGCAATACAAAAGGGAGAGAGAAGTCAGGTGCATGCAAAAGCGGCCCCCCACAAAGTGCAGCTTTAACCTGCGTAAACGCCTGTTGGCACTGCTCTGACCATTGGACCGGATCTGGAGCCCCCTTTTTAGTGAGGTCAGTCAGCGGGCTGGTGACGTCCGAATAATTAGGCACAAATCTTCTGTAATAGCCAGCCAGCCCCAGGAACTGCCTCACCCCCTTTTTGGTCTTAGGTCTAGGGCAAGTCACAATCGCCGCGGTCTTATCAATTTGGGGACGCACCTGGCCATGACCCAAGTGGAACCCCAGATACCGTACCTCCACACGCCCAACCGCGCACTTCTTGGGGTTTGCTGTGAGCCCCGCCCGCCGCAGCGATCTCAGGACGGCCCTCAGATGTTGCATGTGCCGCTGCCAATCATTGCTATAAATGATAATGTCATCTAAATAGGCAGCGGCGTACGCGATGTGCGGTCTGAGGATCCGATCCATGAGTCGCTGAAACGTGGCTGGTGCCCCAAACAAACCGAAAGGAAGCGTCACAAATTGGTGTAATCCAAACGGCGTGGTGAAGGCTGTTTTCTCACAGGACATTGGTGTCAAGGGGATCTGCCCTTAACCCTTTGTTAAATCCAAGGTCGAATAAAATCGAGCAGTACCTAACCGATCGAGCAGTTCATCAACCCGGGGCATTGGGTACGCGTCAAATTTAGACACCGCGTTGACTTTTCTGTAATCCACACAGAATCGAACCGACCCATCACTCTTGGGAACAAGAACAACCGGGCTGGACCAATCACTGTGGGATTCCTCTATTACGCCCATATCAAGCATTGCATCTAATTCTTCCCGTACGATTTTCTTTTTATGTTCGGGTAAGCGATAGGGGCGGCAACGCACCACCGCGCCCGGCTCGGTCTCGATGTGGTGCTGTATGAGGTTTGTACGGCCCGGTAGAGGGGAAAACACGTCCGCAAATTCCTTTTGTAACTCAGAAACCTCTGTGAGCTGCGGCGGTGAGAGTTGGTCCCCACAAGTAACCGGAGTGTTGGGATCGTAGTTTTTGTTTATCTCCGGTCCGAGCTCCACCCTCTCCGGAACTACCGTGGCCAACGTCACAGAGGCCGCCTCCTCCCTCCATAATTTCAGGAGGTTGAGGTGATAAATTTGACGCGCGCCCCCTCTATCGGTACGTTTAACCTCATAATCGAGATCCCCCACTCGTCGTGTGACCTCAAAGGGTCCTTGCCACTTGGCGAGTAATTTAGAGCTTCGATGTTGGGAGTAATACTGAGTACCTTGTCTCCGGTGCAAATTCCGTAGCCGAGCACCCCTGTTATACAGCCGGCGTTGGCGTTCTTGAGCTTGGAGCAAATTCTCCTGTGTTAGTCACCCCAGTGTGTGGAGTTTTGCTCTAAGATCGAGAACGAACTGAATTTCATTTTTACTATTAGAAGGTCCCTCCTCCCACGCTTCGCGGATGACGTCAAGGACACCGCGGGGGCGTCGCCCGTACAGCAGCTCAAACGGGGAGAACCCGGTGGAGGCTTGCGGGACCTCTCGTACTGCAAACAACAGGGGGTCTAGCCACTTATCCCAATTTCTAGCGTCATCGTGTACGAATTTACGAATCATGTTCTTGAGCGTTTTATTAAATCGTTCCACTAGGCCATCTGTCTGAGGATGGTAAACGGTAGTGCGAATCGATTTGATGCCCAAGAGCTCATAAAGTTCGCGAAGTGTCCGTGACATAAAAGTCGTGCCTTGATCGGTGAGGATTTCTTTCGGAATCCCCACCCGGGAGATTATCTTGAAGAGTGCCCCTGCAACACTACGTGCGGAGATGTTGCTCAGAGGCACTGCTTCCGGATATCGCGTCGCGTAATCCACTAGGACTAACACGAAGCGATGTCCGCGTGCTGACCGTTCTAATGGCCCGACGAGGTCCATTCCAATTCTTTCGAAGGGGACCTCGATTAATGGTAGAGGGCGCAACGGCGCTTTTGGGGTGGCCGGTGGGTTTACCAGCTGACATTCACGGCACGCCGCACACCACCTGCGGATGTCACCGCCAATGCCCAGCCAATAGAAACGGGCTATTAGACAGAGAAGTGTTTTCCGTTCCCCTAGGTGACCGGCCATGGGATTATAGTGAACCGCCTGGAAAACCATTTCCCGGCGGCTCCGTGGAATCAATAATTGTGTTACTTCCTCCTTTGTTTGGGCGTCCTGCGTCACCCTGTATAACCGATCTTTAATAAGCGAAAAATACGGATATGAAACGGCGACACCCGGCCGGAGATGTTGACCATCGATTACTCTCACTTGGTCAAAGGCGTGCTTAAGGGTTTCATCCCGCGACTGCTCCAAGGGGAAGTCCCCCTCCGAGAATTCCCGGAGAGGAGGAGCGTCCACCTCGCCCCTTCCCACGTCACTCGGAGCAGCAGAGGACGGCCCTGGCTCCGCCTCCCCCGCCAAAGCATCGCACATCACACACCCCTTCACTTTCACGCAGGACCCATCCGCACAAACTCCCTCCAATAACTTTCTAAAATTCGGCCAATCCGTACCCAAAATTAGCGGATGGGCGAGGCGGGAACTAACCGCTGCCTCCACACTATGTTTTTCTCCCCGGAATTTGATCGCCAGAGTCACCACGGGATACTTGTGAATATCCCCATGCACACACCTCACCCTCACCAGTTTAGCTGAGCCCAGAGCCCCGGGTTGAACCAAGCGTTGGTGGATGGTGGTCTGGTTACAGCCGGTATCCAACAAAGCTTGGTATGTACCCCCCTGGATTCTTACCGGAATCCGGTATGCTCCAGCCCGATCGGGGGCAGCCTGCGGAACATCGGAGACCCGCACCACTGCCCCTATTTCCATCAGCGGACACTGATCCCGGAAGTGGTCCGGGTCTCCACACCTCCAGCAGACCGGCCCAGGCGCTGCGGCCGCACCCGTGCTGGCGGGTGCCCCCACCTGAGGAGGAGAGCGGCTGAAGGACGGGGAAGGGCTAGGCGGGTGTTCCCAAGGCCGGGAGGCTGGTCTCACAAACGCTCCGCGCCTGCGGGGGGCAGGAACGGACCCTGGGGAGAGAGCAGAGCAAGAGGGAAGAGGGGAGGGAAAAAAACAGGGGAAGACACAGGGGAAGGGGAGACAGAGAGAGAGGGCTCATCCGCCCTGGGAATCGCCGCCATGTGGTCCTCCAGCGAGGCCGGGCGGTGGCACTGGACCCACTCGGCCGTCTTCCGGGGCAAACGCTGGACAAACTGCTCCAGTACCACCTGGTCGACTAGCTCCTCGACGTCGCGGTCCCGCGCGAGCAGCCACCTCCGACAGGCATCACGGAGCCGCTGGGCGAAAGCAAACGGGCGGTCGGATTTGTCGAGCTTCAAGGCCCGGAAGAGCTGGCGACTTTCTTCCGGGCTCCGACCAACCCGTTGCAAGATGGCTTTCCTCAGATCGGGGTAAGCCAGGAGGCTTGTTGCCGGCAGCTGTTGCGCCGCGAGTTGTGCTTCCCCGGACAGGAGAGGGACTAGACGGGCGGCCCACTGGTCTTGGGGCCACCCCCAAATTTCCGCCGTTCGTTCGAACAGGTCGATGAACGCTTCTGGGTCATCTGCCGGCCCCATCTTCTGTAACGCGGGTGGGGGCAATGTGGCGCGGGTGTCCGGGGTCGCGGCTGCGGCTGGAGCGGCCTCCTGGCTGAGGTCCGGATTGCGTGCCGGTCCTCTGCTTGAGCCCGCATGATTTCGAAGAAGCGACGATCCTGGTCTTGCCGGAGCTCAAGCAGGGATTGTTGGTGGCTCTGATGGAGTGTAGCGAGGGACTGGAGGACTCTACGGGGCGATTCTGTTCCATCCTTTGGAAGACAGGTGTTCCTAATAATCTCCCGGGTTTCAGCACCAGTGTAACGCTGTCTAAGCAAGGACGACAGGAAGCAAGACTTCAAGACACGGTAAGCCTTTTAATTCCCCTTTTTGTGCCAACAGTATTCACAATTTCTTTAGTATTCACAATTTCTTTGTACTCGAACGCTGAGTTCGTTGTCCGTCTCTGTCTCTCTCTGCTCTGTGGCTGCTGGCTTTTTAACCGCTCTCCTCGCTCTACTGCAATTAGAGACAGGTGTTAGACATAATTTAGCCCAGGTGTGAGCGCCCTTACCGCTTTTCTCTCCCGGACGGGCGCTTGACCACGCCCCCGCTGCCACAGTTGATTTCCTTACAGTGAAGGTCGTAGAGTTGAGAGAAATGTTTGATCTGGGTAGAATTAACTTTGGTTTTACTATAGTAATATTGGAGTAACCATGTTGTTTACAGAAGCCATAGTTTTAATGCAATTAACCACAGTGTTAATACAGTAATATTGTGTTAATCTGTAGTAACCATGTTTAATTTTTTGGTTACTATGATTTTACTTCAAAATAACATGGTGATACTGTTGTTACTGTTGTAAACCCATGGTTATTTTTTGTAAGGGATAGGTTTAGGGGTAGGGGTTGGTGTCTGTAAGACTAAATTGCATCTATTGCTATTTGCATTTAGTGTAAATAACATTTAACAGTATTTGTGATTAGTGCAAATAGCTTCTGCCAATAATAAACCAATAAACATTCAAGGCAACACAGCAGTCATTTTCTGTATCTTTAATAATCTTAAATGCATGATAAATCCATCGACTTTATGTACCAATTGTAGCATATACTCCATCACAAAGGAATTGCAGGTTACATCATATTCCACTGTGATGTATTCGATGTCCAAATTCCAGTTTACTTTGCTACAATGGTACTGTAACTTACAAAGAAGAAATATTTATTCATGATATACACTGTACTTAAATGCTGATCACAAAAAAGGCATTTACTGTATAACAGCATTAACAACGATTTTGTTCAGAATTTCCATGTGGTCTTTTCTTTCTGTCCACATATTTTCTGATATAATGTAAATGAATAGTTCACCCAAAAATACAAATTTGTCTCATCATTTACTTATTCCATCTCAAACTAGTTTGTTTGCACCAAGGAGACTGCAGACGTCAAGATTTATAGTGAAATAGGTTATAGGTATAGGTTACATTTTGGTCTGTATGTCACCCAAAACCAATCCTATTGCTTCAGAGCACATCGAGTAAACCACTGGAGTTGTACAGCATAGTACCTTTGTCCTTTTTGGACATAAGAAAGTGTTGGACCCAACTGACTTGCATTTTATTGACAAAAACACCTCAGAAAATATCTTTGTTTGTGTTCTGAAGAAAGAAAGTAAGTCATGTGAGTTTGAGAAGGCATGAAGTAAATGATGAGTGAATTATCCTTTTTGGATGAACTATATGTTTAATGTCTGTTACAGTTTGCTTCATTTCATCATTTCCAAACCTAAAATCATTATTTCCGTCTGTGTTCATCTTTTGCCCTTTGACGTACTTAAGAAAGTAAATTAATGAAAGGAAAGGAAATGCAACGAAGTCTGTAAGTGCCCATGACATGTTACATCTCTCCTTAGCCAAAGTCTTTTAGGCCAAGGCTCAGACTTTAAACAAGCGTACATATCCTTACTTTGTGTATTTGGCTTTTTAAACCATAGAAAAATACATTGTCCAATAGCTGATAAATGGCTTACTGGCTTAATTTGATGTTTGGAAACTCATTCAGAACAATGTAAAACAGCCATGGTTTTTCTCCTAAGAGTTGTTGAGATGGTGAGCATTACATTTTTATATTTAATGGTTCAGTTTTGCTTAAGAGGAAAATAGAACAAAGCAATTGGATGGTTTTAGTAGACAGCACTGCTTATTTAGCAGATGGTGTCCAACTTGTCTAACCAAGAAGACATCAGCAGCAGCCATAAATAGATATTTTATTATGAGCAGGTGAAAATGTGATCACTAGAAACATCACTAGGTCTGCAGTTTCTTGATGTGTGTCGGCTGCCCCCTCAACCACAGGTTAGAGCCAACTCATTTGTGCTCGTGCTTTTGTATCTTTTCTGTATTATCTTTTGATGATGTTCTCATTTTCTACCTCTAGGTTTTCTTATTTCTTCTATCCATTCCTTATCGCTGTCTGGAGAAAAGGTTTCTGAAAGCATTGTTGTAGTTCTTGTTAAAGGCTGTATAGATGAGTGGATTGAAGAAGGAGTTTGAGTAGCCTAGCCATAGAAAGACACTTTTCCAGACAGGGGGGATGTCACATGAACAGAGCGGAATGATGAGCTCAGCAAGGAAAAAGGGAATCCAACAGAGCACGAATACACCAATCAGGATGCCCACCATCAGAGCAGCTCTCCTCTCTTTCTGCTCCCGCCACGTCTCACCATCTGCCTGGAACGATACAGTGGCATGACGAACCGTAAAGGCCATCTGCGGCTGCCGTTCTGCCTCCTTTACCTGGCAAATAAATAAGAAGGTCAAGAAATGTATTGGTAATGCTAATGGGGTACATTAGAAAATCAGTTATAAATGTTATAGCAATTTGATAAGTTAAAATAACAAGGCAATGTGAAACAGGTGAGGCAATCTTGTCATAGTATATATAAGGAGCCTCCAAAAACATCCTAGTCCTTCAAGAGCAAGGATCATTTGATACTTGTCAATTTGCCAACAGATGCTTCAGCAAATAATCCAGCAATTTGAGAACAATGTTCCCCAAAGACAAATTGGAAGGATTTGGGACTTTTCACCCTCTACATTGCACAATATACAGTAGTTAAAAGAAGGAATCTGGTCAAATCTCGGTGCATAAAGGGCAAGATGAAAACCACTTCTGAATGCATGTGATCTATGATCCCTCATACATCACTGTCGTAAAAAACATTATTAATCTGTAATAGATATCATGAATATGGGCTTGGGATAATTTTAGTAAACCTTAGTTAGTCAACACCGTTCACCACTACATCCACAGATGCAAGTTAAGACTTTACAGAGCAAAGCAGAAGCCTACATCAACACTGTCCAGAAGCGCTGCCAACTTCTCTGGGCTCGGTCTCATCTCAGAAGGGAATTAAAACAGTGGAACCATGTTTTCTGGTCCGATGAGTCTACATTTAAAATAGTTTTTGAAAACACAGCCGTCATGTTCTCCGGGCCAAAGAGAAAAAGGACCATCCAAGCTGTTATCAGTGTCAGGTCCAAAAGCCAGTGTCTGTATGGGCCAGGAGTGTGTCAGTGCCCATGGCACGGGTAACTTGCATATCTGTGAGGACACCATTAATGCAGACAGATATGTAAAACTTTTGGTGCAGCATTTAATTTATTTTTCAGGGACGTCCCAGCATTTTCAGCAGGACAACTTCAAACCACATACTGGCCGAATAGAGAGTACGTGTACTAGATTGGCCTGCCTGCAGTCCTGACCATCTCCAATTGAGAATGTGTAGTGCATTATGAAGCTCACAATATGGCAACAAAGACCCCGTACAATTGTGCAGCTGAAGACCTGCACAATGGATCAATGAGGGAAAATTCCACTTTTTAAATTTAAACTTGTGTCTTTAGAGCCTAAATGCTTGATAAGTGTTATTAGAAGAAATAGTGATGATTCACAGTGGTAAACACTTGACTATCCCAACAGTTTTGGAGTGTGTTGCAATCATCTGATTTGAAATTACTATACATAAAAAACATTGAAATTCACAAGGTAAAACATCATATAATGTGTAGTTGTTGTGCTTTCAATATAGCAAAGGGTGAATATAATTTACAAATTACTCCTTTTTGTTTTTTATTAGCATTTTTAATACTGTCCCAACTTTTTCAGAATTAGGTTGTATAAACAATGAGCAGCATTTTAAGTATTGGGAACATAGTAAAGGACTTCATGATTCACAGAATCATCTTTCAATCCATCAAAATGGAAACAAGGTAAGTCACATTAGCATGTTACATGAGGTAAGATAGGTATTTCAGTCAGAGTGAATATTATATAGAGAAGAGTTTGGTAAATCTATGCTAGTTTTAAGTTCCCTTTCAATTAGTTAATTTTGACTGTGTCATTGCTGACGCTATGCGGTTATCTCTGCAGCTGTGAAGAGTTTTTCTGAAACTCTTTAAAATCACAAGTTTTAATCGGCAGCGCTATCTTGTCAACATTTTCTACACATCAACTGGAGTTTTTGATTGGATAGGGACTGGTGTTACTTTCATGTACACATAGCCCCTCTTGAAATTTGCCTTCAAGAGTACTGTTCACCAGTTCAGGGACTACTGCCGATGAGTTCTTTTCCATACTGGTCCAGATCAAAGGTGCCTCAACAATTATGGTATCACGGTATCATGCCGCTGTCTAGCCGTGTTAACCATTTGGAAAAGGGCCATGTTTTATCAGATGGGCACGGTACATGGCCAAGTGTCCAGATGAAAAGTGGTCACAATGGATGCCTCAAACACAGAGGAGGAGGGCAGGGCCGGCTGCCTTTATCTCTCTTCTCGGCTGATTTACCCGATTGAGGGCCGGGTGTGCGTAGTCACAGCAGGACCCCACCCTCCTCCTCATCACAATGATGTATAGAATGGTTGGATAAAACTAAAAGATGTATATGAGTATGATGTGCACTTTACTGTGCAGGGGTCGTGTGCTACAAAATGTATGTGGCGAAAGGTTTCTAGTTCAAATGATAACAAAACCCATTACAATTTTGTACTTTAGATTATGAAAATGTATTTTCTATCTAGTATAGGTGTTTTTTTGTTTTAATAAAATATGTTGCATTGTTAAAGAACTTGTTAAAGAATGAAATTCCTCACTATTCAATGGCCGTCTTCATGGCTTTCATTTATCACTACACAGAGAAAAGGTATAAATTTAGCAATGCAGGCAAAGGAAAGAAATAAAAAGGCAAGGCATGATACAGAAATTGTCAAGGAAGGAAAAGAATAATGTTTACACTTTTGCTAAAATTGTCTCCCATGAGAAAAGAGGATGAAAACAAAACATGCATATAAACACAGCTAGATACAAAAGCACATATGAGTTATTAATGAGAAAATCACTATAGTTTCACTGTTGTGACTGTATTCCTAAAGGTATATGGCACTCATAATTGATCTCATATTTTACATGCCCATTTAATAATAAGATGTGAATTTTTTTATGACATGATATAGTCATGTGGGGTTATTTGATGTGACATCAATTATTGAAATTAAATTAAAATTTAAAGTACAAACAGGAGAACCCATTGATAATAAGTCCATTTAAATGAGAATTGGAAGAATATGATTATCTGGAATCTAAAACTGAAAAACAATTCAGAAATGTGTGTCTTGTTGCTTGTTTGAGAACCATTGAGTATCTGATTCTAATTTTATTCTCTGTCTCACTCTCTGTGCGTGTTTGTTTTGGGGAGGAGAATATATCTGTCAATGCAGGGCCAGGTGTAAACTCCTGTGGGTTGAGTATACCTTCTGTGAGAATAACTCTGCTGGGTTTGATCGTCATCTCTACACTGGTGAGATAACTTTATCCCGTAGCCTCCTTTTCTCTCTGTATGTATTTAATTTTTTGTTTCCTCGGACACCTCATTAACTCAATATACAGTAAAGCATAAAAACTACACATTTACAAGTCAGTTACCTGTGTGAATAACTTATTGCTCATTTTACTGAGAAGAAAAAAAAAATACAGCAAGACTTGATCTTGAAAATACATCAAAATTTACCCTCATCCCATTTAATAATAAAAGCATTAGAAAGCTAAAGTCCAAAATAATAAAAATAATTTAAAAAACAAAAATCATATCAGATTATACTATCTTTCATAAAATACTATATATATATATATATATATATATATATATATATATATATATATATATATATATATATATATTATGCCTCCAAGCCTTCATTAGTAATTCATAAATGTCACTTCAGAAATAGTATCACGGCTTGTGCTGTTTCTAACAAGTTATTGGATAAACATGGATTGATTGATTTGTGTGTGTGTGAGAGAGTGACAGAGAGAGAGAGAGAGAGAGAGGGGCAGAGTGTGTGTGATCACCTGTTGCCACTCCTAAGCAGAGATGCTGTCAGCTTTCTGAAGCTCAGCTCCACTCCAATTTGGAAAGTCAGATAAAATGTAAGCACCTTCAGTTTGTGTAATGAATCAGTCTGTTGTGTCTCTCAGCTGTGATGAGCCGTAATGCTGAAGTTGTTCATTTAAAGCTATTTCCTAGCTTTAGTAGTAGTAATACAAGCGATCATATAGTGCTGTATGTAAACGGCTTACACGGATTCACTTCACGTCGCCTAACTGGCTCATATTACACATAAAAATTATCTTTTGCCACCACCTGCTGGCTAACATATATAATGGAAAAAAAATATGTAAAGACAAACCATAGCTCTTAACAGATCTGCACTAGTCTTACACTTTAGTTTAGAGCGGTATGAACTCAAGCGGAGTGACACACACACACAGTGAAGCGTCCAAGTGCTGATGGTGCCAGACCATCAGTGCTCATGGAACGTCTCTCGTCCAGTCAGATTCGAGGACCGGAACTAACTGTTATTGGAAGCCAGCTGGTAGGTAGCTCACTCCCCTGGCCTCAAGACACGCACTAGCAACTGACGCTAGAGGCTGTAGCCTTTAGCCTCCTTGTTAGCACGACTACCTCCAATGCCGGAGACGCCGGTTTGAGTCCCGTTCGGAGCGGGATGGGTAGGACCGGTTACAGTAATACAGTAATGTGCAAAAGTTTTAGGCACTGGTGAAAAATGTTGCATAGTGACGATATTTTCAAAAATAATGACATAAATCGTTTTCATTTATCACTTAATGTCATACAAAGTCCAGTAAACATAAAAAAGCTAAATCAATATTCGGTGTGACTGTTACGAATGAGCAGCGAAGGCAGACGAGGAGATGCAGTTCCAAATGCAGTCAAACTTTATTTAAACAGACAAACCAATAAACACAAAGGAAAACCCTCAATGGGGAAATAAACATAAAACTGAATACACGGGCAGGGGAAACATACCAGGCTAAACAACATTCAGCAATCGACAAGGAGTGAACAAAAGGCAGGGCTTAAATACACACAGGAACAAACAAGGGAATGAGGGACACCTGGTGAAGCAATCAGGGAAGGAGAAACAATCAGAGGGAAACCAATCATAAAAAGAAACTACAAAAGGACTACAAAAACCAAACAGGAAACAGGAACTAAACTAAACTTCAACATAAAAGCACAAAAACAAAAGACAACAGAGAACATGACAGAACCCCCCCTCAAAGGATCGGATTCCAGACGATCCCAAAAGCACAAAAACAAAAGACAAAAAAGCCCACAAAAAACAAAATGAGGGCACCAGGGGCAGACAGACAGTCCAAGGGGGCACAGGGGGCAGGCAGGAAGTCCAAGGGGGCACAGGGGGCAGGCGGGCAGTCCAAGGGGGCACAGGGGGCAATAAGGCGGTCCAAGGGGGCACAGGGAGCAGACAGGCAGTCCATGGGGGCACAAGGGGCAATTAGGCAGTCCACGGGGGCACAAGGGGAAATGAGACAGTCCACGGGGCCAATTAGGCAGTCCCGGGGGGCACAAAGGGACAGGTTTAGGAGGTCTGGGAACCGTCGACCGGGCAGAGACCGGTTCAGGGGGCCTGGGAGGTATCGACCGGGCAGAGGCAGGTTTAGATGGCCCGGGGGCTGGCCATAAGGCAAGGGCCGGCTCAGGGGGCCTAGGAGGAGGCCACAGGACAGAGGCCGGTTTTGGTGGCCTGGGAGATGGCCGTGGGCCAAGGGCCGGTTCAGGGGACCTGGGAGGTGGCCACAGGCCGGTTTTGGTGGCCTAGGAGATGGCCGTGGGGCAAGGGCCGGATCAGGGGACCTGGGAGGTGGCCACAGGACAGAGGCTGGTTTTGGTGGCCTAGGAGATGGCCATGGGGCAAGGACCGGTTCAGGGGGCCTGGGAGGAGGAGTGGCCACTGGGGAAGCCGGCGGAGCCGTGTGAGGCGGAGCCAAGGAGGGCCTCTGAGGTGGAGCCGAGGGAGGCTTGGGAGGCGAAGCCGAGGGAGGTGATGGCTTGGAAGGCTCAGAAGGTGGAGCTGAGGGAGGCTCAGGAGGCGGAGCCGAGGTAGGCGGCGCCGTAGGAGGCTTTAGGAGTGGAGACCAGGAAGGCTCTGGAGTCTCTGGAGGCGGAGCCGTAGGAGGCTCGGGAGGCGGGGCCGTTGGAGGCTCGGGAGGCTCGAGAGGCGGAGCCGTAGGAGGCTCGGGAGGCGGAGCCGTAGGAGGCGTAGGAGGCTCGGGAGGCGGAGCTCTGGAAAGCTCGGAAGGCGGAGCTCTAGGAAGCTCGGAAGGCGGAGCTCTGGAAAGCTCGGAAGGCGGAGCTCTGGAAAGCTCGGAAGGCGGAGCTCTGGAAAGCTCGGAAGGCGGAGCTCTGGAAAGCTCGAGAGGCGGAGCCCTGGAAGGCTCGGGAGGAGCTGGCTCTTGGACGGTCATGGCTACTGGCACTGGCTCTTGGACGGTCGAGGCTACAGGCGCTGGCTCAGGGACGGTCGAGGCTACAGGCGCTGGCTCAGGGACGGTCGAGGCTACAGGCGCTGGCTCAGGGACGGTCGAGGCTACAGGCTGGCTCAGGGACGGTCGAGGCTACAGGCGCTGGCTCAGGGACGGTCGAGGCTACAGGCGCTGGCTCAGGGACGGTCAAGGCTACAGGCGCTGGCTCAGGGACGGTCGAGGCTACAGGCGCTGGCTCAGGGACGGTCGAGGCTACAGGCGCTGGCTCAGGGACGGTCGAGGCTACAGGCGCTGGCTCAGGAACGGTCGAGGCTACAGGCGCTGGCTCAGGGACGGTCGAGGCTACAGGCGCTGGCTCAGGGACGGTCGAGGCTACAGGCGCTGGCTCAGGGACGGTCGAGGCTACAGGCGCTGGCTCAGGGACGGTCGAGGCTACAGGCGCTGGCTCACTGACATCGGGGGCTAAGGGCGCTGGCTGGTTGACCGTGGCTGAAGAGGGCTCAGGCTCGTTGACCGTGGCTGAAGAGGGCTCAGGCTCGTTGACCGTGGCAGGCGTGGGTCGGGAGGCGGAAGCCCGTCTTCTCTCCCTCCTCCGGGCAGACAAAGTGGACCGTGTGGGTTCTGGGAGCGCGACTGGCATGGGGGTCGGTTCGCTGACAGGTGGGGCTGGTGTTATAGGGGGCGCCGGGGGTGGCTGAAGAGACTCCACTGTGGATGGTGTGGTAGGGTCCTTCACAGCAACGCCCACAGAGAGCGGTGAGTCGCACACCAGTAGGGTCGCCACCAGGAAGTCGCGGAGAGTCCAGCCACGCGTCGCTTGTGGCAGCCGCTCCTTCAGCGAACCGTCTAGATTACCCCTGAAGAAGGCCACAAGGGAGGATTCAGGGAAGTCCGCGACACTCGCCAGTTCAATGAAGTCGCGGACGTGGTCCTCTATAGGTCGGCCTTCTTGCCTCAGGCTGAGCAGCCGGTAGTTAGCCTGCTGGACCGCTGGATCCATTGGCGGTCGATTGTTCTGTTACAAATGAGCAGCGAAGGCAGACGAGGAGATGCGGATCCAAATGCAGTCAAACTTTATTTAAACAGACAAACCAATAAACACAAAGGAAAACCCTCAATGGGGAAATAAACATAAAACTGAATACACGGGCAGGGGAAACATACCAGGCTAAACAACATTCAGCAATCGACAAGGAGTGAACAAAAGGCAGGGCTTAAATACACAGGAACAAACAAGGGAATGAGGGACACCTGGTGAAGCAATCAGGGAAGGAGAAACAATCAGAGGGAAACCAATCATAAAAAGAAACTACAAAGGACTACAAAAACCAAACAGGAAACAGGAACTAAACTAAACTTCAACATAAAAGCACAAAAACAAAAGACAACAGAGAACATGACAGTGACCACCCTTGCCTTTAAAACGGCCCCATTTCTCCTAGGTACACCTGGACGCAGTTTTTCTTGGTTGTTGGCAGATAGGATGTTACAAGCTTCTTGGAGAATTTGCCACAGTTCTTCAATCTCTTTATTTAATATCTGACTGACACGATATTCAACTGGGGACTCTGTGGGGTGCAATGCCATCTCTTGCAGAAAGCCCTGTTCTTCTATTCAAATCTTTTCTATTTGCAAAAGTAATGTTTGGGAGTCTAATATTTATATCTCCTATTAACACACTAAAGCTGAAGATATACATAACCATCTTAAGACAAATGCTTTTGTGAAACATCTTATAGACTTTTGCACAGTACTGTATATACATACACACACACACACACACACACACACACACACACACACACACACACTCAACACTGTATAAGGCTCTCAACTAGGGGACCAGGGTCCACAAGGAGGCCTCAGCTAATTTCCAAAGAGGCTGCATGATGACTCAAAATTATTAACTTAATTGAAGTGCTAAAAAATTTTCATAAAAGCATGAAAATGTAAATTTGACAGTTTCTGAAATTTCTGGGATCACAAAATTAATTGTTATTAATTATTTTAATCTATCGGCACTCCTAGTTTCTGGAGAGAGGTGAGCTTCAAATATTTTCTTGCACAATGGGTGGCCCTGGGAGACAAAAAGAGTTGAGAACCACTGAGATACAGTGAGGAAAATAAGTATTTGAACACCCTGCTATTTTGCAAGTTCTCCCACTTGGAAATCATGGAATGGTCTGAAATTGTCATCGTAGGTGCATGTCCACTGTGAGAGACATAATCTAAAAAAAAAAAAATCCAGAAATCACAATATATGATTTTTTAACTATTTATTTGTATGATACAGCTGCAAATAAGTATTTGAACACCTGTCTATCAGCTAGAATTCTGACCCTCAAAGACCTGTTAGTCTGCCTTTAAAATGTCCACCTCCACTCCATTTATTATCCTAAATTAGATGCACCTGTTTGAGGTCGTTAGCTGCATAAAGACACCTGTCCACCCCATACAATCAGTAAGAATCCAACTACTAACATGGCCAAGACCAAAGAGCTGTCCAAAGACACTAGAGACAAAATTGTACATCTCCACAAGGCTGGAAAGGGCTACGGGGAAATTGCCAAGCAGCTTGGTGAAAAAAGGTCCACTGTTGGAGCAATCATTAGAAAATGGAAGAAGCTAAACATGACTGTCAATCTCCCTCGGACTGGGGCTCCATGCAAGATCTCACCTCGTGGGGTCTCAATGATCCTAAGAAAGGTGAGAAATCAGCCCAGAACTACACGGGAGGAGCTGGTCAATGACCTGAAAAGAGCCGGGACCACCATTTCCAAGGTTTACTGTTGGTAATACACTAAGACGTCATGGTTTGAAATCATGCATGGCACGGAAGGTTCCCCTGCTTAAACCAGCACATGTCAAGGCCCGTCTTAAGTTTGCCAATGACCATTTGGATGATCCAGAGGAGTCATGGGAGAAAGTCATGTGGTCAGATGAGACCTTTTGGTCATAATTCCACTAACCGTGTTTGGAGGAAGAAGAATGATGAGTACCATCCCAAGAACACCATCCCTACTGTGAAGCATGGGGGTGGTAGCATCATGCTTTGGGGGTGTTTTTCTGCACATGGGACAGGGCGACTGCACTGTATTAAGGAGAGGATGACCGGGGCCATGTATTGCGAGATTTTGGGGAACAACCTCCTTCCCTCAGTTAGAGCATTGAAGATGGGTCAAGGCTGGGTCTTCCAACATGACAATGACCCGAAGCACACAGCCAGGATAACCAAGGAGTGGCTCTGTAAGAAGCATATCAAGGTTCTGGCGTGGCCTAGCCAGTCTCCAGACCTAAACCCAATAGAGAATCTTTGGAGGGAGCTCAAGCTCCGTGTTTCTCAGCGACAGCCCAGAAACCTGACTGATCTAGAGAAGATCTGTGTGGAGGAGTGGGCCAAAATCCCTCCTGCAGTGTGTGCAAACCTGGTGAAAAACTACAGGAAACGTTTGACCTCTGTAATTGCAAACAAAGGCTACTGTACCAAATATTAACATTGATTTTCTCAGGTGTTCAAATACTTATTTGCAGCTGTATCATACAAATAAATAGTTAAAAAATCATACATTGTGATTTCTGGATTTTTTTTTTTTAGATTATGTCTCTCACAGCGGACATGCACCTACGATGACAATTTCAGACCCCTCCATGATTTCTAAGTGGGAGAACTTGCAAAATAGCAGGGTGTTCAAATACTTATTTTCCTCACTGTATATAATTTTTACCTCTATGACCTCAGCCATTGGTGTGATGGTGTTGGTTTTGCAGGAGCCAATGCGAAACTTGGCAGCCTTGTAGATCTTCCAGTAGACAAATAGTACCACACAAAGGGGCAGATAGAAGGCTCCAAAGGTGGAGAATACTGTGTATGAGGGCTCCTGGCTTACTTGACAAGTCAGGCGCTCCTTTGAGTAGGTCTCACCCCAACCAAAGAGTGGTGAAAGTGAGATAACAGATGAGAGCAGCCACGTGAGTCCAATCATCACATTGGAGATCCTTTTGCGTGTCTTAAGTGTGTACTCCAGATGTCGTGTGATGGACCAGTAACGATCTAGGGCAATGGCTGTCACGTTCCAGATACTGGCTGTGCAGCAGAGCACATCGCAAGAGATCCAGACCTGACACAAGGCCCGACCCAGAATCCAGCGGTGACCATACAGCTCCCTAACCAAACTTAGAGGCATAACCAGTCCTGCAACCATCACGTCCGAGATGGCCATGGAGGCAACCAGATTGTGGGGAACGCGATGGAATGTGCGAATCCTCAGGATGGTCACCAAAACCAGAAGGTTCCAAACAAAGGTGGCCACCACTAGAATGGCCAGCAAAGTAAGGGTGAGAACGCTGAAGACAGAAAATGGACGGAACAAATTACCCGATTCTGAGCCACCAGAGTAATTCGCTGAAAGAACTGTAACATTCGGTTGAGTCATGGCGCCATGCAATGTTATGCAAATAGATATCTGGCTCTCATTTGAAAACAAGGTGAAAATGATTTTCCCTTCTTATTTCAACAGGCATGGTTTTATTGTTGTGATCTTTCAAGGTCCTTAATCAAAATGAATCTGCAGGAGTACGTTTTCTGAGCAATCTTCAATTTGTGAGCTTCTTGTCCTTTAGCTTAAAGTTATGTATGTTGAGCACACAAATGGTAGGCTTTTCAAAGTACTGACATTTGGATGACAGGCAGCCATTACATTAGGCTTGGACATATTGCTACTTGCTTGTTTATAGCCTTCGGCAATTGAGAAGTTCTTCTGAGGACACACACGTAAAGGTGTGAGAAGCCATCCTCCATCCTATAACACAAAAAAGGCATTAATTAATTTAATTGTTCATACATTAAAATCCTCTTAGTTAGACTGGCTGATATAGAAAACTCCTAAGCCTCAGGAGATGGAGTCAGGTTGATTCACATATAATCACAAAATCGCCACTTTTCTTAGGCACATTGTATAGCTTAATATAAATCTTTAGAAACATTATAGTTGAGCAAGTGCATGTTGTTCAGGGTCTCACTCTGACCCTGAACACACTCTAAGCTTTGTCCCACTTTCCACAATTCCAACAGTTATTCCCTATGAATGTCCCCTTTGTGAGCGCAAATTATAATTGCACAATTGCATAGTGTCAAATGTATACAGTTTCGAAAACCTCAGCAGTAATGAAAAACTGTGAAGTAGACGAATTCCCTGGGTATTTATTCCAGTCCATAGTGTAATTGTTCGTTACATGCCCTTTATGGTTATGGTCTGGGCTGAGATTTCCCGACTTCCCTTTAACTTATTTTAGTCAGTCAAATACTCTGTACAATAACTTGGACAAAATTTTTTGGAGAGCATAGGATTCTTGCATTAATTCAGAGAGAAAAATTGTTCAAGGCTCATTTTTACAGTATTTTGCCTTTCTATTAAATTGGTTTATTTATTATTTATTGCTTTGTAATCAAGTCCATGGATTGCAATTCGATACCAGTGTTGTTTTTTTGCATAAGTAGTTTAGAATAGATTTATATTATTGTGTGGAACTAATTGGGAGTACTCTTTAATATGCAAAGAAACACAAACCTCTAACTACACATTATTTCAATATAAATATGTAGTTTATTAAGAAACACGTTATTATTAACTAGTATAGTGGATAATGTAGCAGCAAAATTAACAGTAATTACAGTCTTCGAGTCTTCAATAGAAAAGAAACGTCATGGTTACTGACATAACCTCCATTCCCGATGGAGGGAATGAGATGTTGTGTCGATGTAGTGACACTAGGGGTCGCTCTTGAGAGCCCCGAACTTCTTACATTCTTTGAGAGAAGGCCAATGAGAATTGGTGAGTGGAATTTGCATGCGGGTATAAAAGGAGCTGGAATGCAATTCAATTCAGGTTTTGTGCTGAGAAGCTGAGACAAGGTCCAGCCATTTCAGCGGCTAGTACAGTGTTGTGGCAAGAGGGACACAACGTCTCGTTCCCTCCATCAGGTAACGGCGGTTACGACAGTAACCATGACGTTTCTTTTCTATTGAAGACTTGAAGACTGTAATTACTGTTAATTTTGCTGCTACATTATACACTATACTAGTTAATTGTGTCGATGTAGTGTCACTAGGGGTCCCTATAGAAAAACGCCAACAGCTGAACCGTGTTACGTGAACTGCTGATGCAGGTACGGGCAGGCTACTGCGTGCATAATAGAAGGTGCATCAGACTGCATGTAACCTCCCACAATGGCACAAAAGACATGGCAATATGACACATGGGCTCAGCAGCCGCACATGGAAGAGGCGCGGTGGTAGGTCCAGCCATGAAGGGGGGGGGGCTCTACAAACACAGCGACCGGGGGCAGAGACAGCTCTGCCCAAGGGAGATGTGGGTCCGCCGACAGGGAGTCCGTACCGTGGAATATACATCACAGGGGCCACCAGAGTAATTGGCACCTGTGGAGCACCTATCCCAGTACAGGGCATATTAGACCCCTTAGTGGGGCTGGCTGCGAACTACTACGCAGAGTTCGCGAACCATAGGGAAAAGCGCACATTTTCCCTTCAGGGGAGAGGATGCCACACTCCTTGTAGAGGAGTCCACGTCCACGATCCAGTGGGCAAGCCTCTGTTTAGAGTCAGCGTTCCTTTTCCGCTGTCCACCAAAGCAGACAAAGAGCTGCTCAGAGTGTCTAAAGCTCTGCGTGCGATCCAAGTAGGTGCGCAAAACACACACCGGACACAGCAACGACGGGGCCGCTGAACCGGGGCGGGTGCCTGGCGAACTGAATCACGTTACCGAGTCAGATGGTCCTGGCCAGCCACTACAATGGGTTGGAAAGCGTTAGCCATGCATCCAAGCTCCTGGTGAGGGGCACAAAGGGGACGACCGCATCTGACATACCTGGGGGTGGGCCTTGCGGCAGGGGAAGCAGGCGACATTGTGTCGGGGAGTGTTGCTTCAACACGAAGCAGCTGTGCTGAGGGGGAGCTCATAGCACTTACCTTGCTCTGCGAAACCGGCATTAGGTGGGTTAGCGACTGAGGAAAAGGGCTTCTTGGGCCATCCTCGAGACTTATCACAACCGGCGGGCCGTAGGTGTTGCGCGGCTGGACGAGCGAAGGCTCTACACTGGGGCAGAGAACTGGGCTCGTGTTGACGCCATCGGCGAGCATAAGGGATGCGGCATCTTGAGCCGTGCCGTGGAAAGATGTGCTGGATGGCCTCCATCTGCTTCTTCACCGCCGATAACTGCTGGGCGTATTCCTCAATGGTGTCGCCGAAAAGTCCAATCTGGGAGATGGGCGCGTTGAGAAAGCAGGCTTTGTCAGCGTCCCTCATCTCGACCAGATTCCCGTGGAAAAGGAAAGCCGTGACCACAACGTTTCCATGGTCATATTCTCACAATGAGTACATGAACCATCCACAAATGCAGCCTCAGTGTGATCATTGCCAGACACATGAGGCAGCGCCCGTGGCCATCAGAAGTGGAGAGATAACGACTGCATCCAGGAATCACACAAAGACAGAAAGGCATCTTTATAAAGACGCTTCTTTAAAAAGATGTTTGACGTCAATGTGTGTGCTCTAATAGAGAAAATATACACTTTAGCAGGACTTTTAGCGCTGTTGAAGTGCCCAGGAGCGAAATCTACACTCAATGTGCAGAAGCATATGCTATCCAACAGCATATGCTTCTTAAGAGGTGAATGGAACAGCAGTATTTTTCAGCTCACTGATAGTACAACCGCTCGGCGCCGAAGAAAAAATCTGAATGGAATTGCATTCCAGCTCCTTTTATACTGGTATGTCCGGGGGAGTGACATGCAAATTCCACTCACCAATTCTCATTGGCCTTTTCTCAAAGAATGGGAGGTGTTCAGGGCTCTCAAGAGCTATCCCTAGTCTCACTACATCGACACAACATTGAGTCAGTGACAGAAGGGGAACCAGTGTTTTATTGTAACTTTTTTTTTTTTAGGTTTCAACTTACATCTGGACTTTAAAGGATTCAGATCTCTTTTTTGTTCAATTTAGTTGTAATACATCAGTCCAATTTTCTTTAACACAGTTATTTTTTGGAACCAATTAAACTTAAATATTGTTATAAATTGTAAACAAATACTAATGATGACAATCATAAATAATACATTGTTATTAATATTATTGACTTTTAATTTTAAATTTTAAAAACAGTAATATATTTAAATTGTGCACTTTTTAAACCCGCATGCTTTTATTTTGACATTCTGAACTCTCCAGGACGTCCTGTATGTGTCTATTTGTAGGCAAGTTCACAGTAGTTTAATTCGCTTTTTATTCAAATTGGCACCGGAGGTTCATTTTACCACATTCTAAATGCATATTATAAGTGAACCGAACTATTGAGCATCTACATCTGAGATGCTGTTCTTGAGTAGCGCTCAAATATTGCGCACTGCTGTGCAGGCTAAAAATAGCCACGAGTGTGTGTAAACAGAGCAGCACCATTCAATAATGTGCTGGCGCTGCACATATTATATATTTACTTATTAAACACAGCCTTTTGTGATTCACAGAACTATTGCATGTCTTCAAGTGGCTTTGAATAAAATGCACGAGTCATACGAACTGCTTTAATGGTGTTTTAATGGTTCTTTTATGTCATTTTTGGAGCTTGACAGTAACGAACATGACTAACACATTTTATCGGATTTGAATCGGGCTCGTTGGACCGATAACCGACCCGTCTAAAAGCTTCAGTATCGGATAGGTGAATCCCTAGTTCAGTTATATTAATCAATTGAATTTGAATTTGGGTCTTCATACTGACCTTTCTGTATAATTGTCAACTGTTAAGAGATCCATCCCCATGAAGCATCTTTATCCCAAAAGTACAGCCATCTCTGTAGAAAACTCGCAGTACCCAAAATGCTTTGATTTTCATTACTTCCTGTTTTATGCATATGAAGATTGAACCTGTTGGCTTCAAAACCCTATTAGGAGCACAAAGACCAGCATGCTTGTCAGGAGAGCTCAGTTGTAAAATCATGAAGACATCAAATACCTGTCAGCAACACAACAGCACAGGGAATATTACGTGCTGTCACATCAGTGATGAAACAATTCTATTTTTTTACCTTGTTGATTGCAAAGTGTGGGTTGTCCTCTGCTTGAAACAAATTTAACTGACTAAAATCACACTTTTATGCCATGCGCTGAGGAGAAACAAAGCAAAAAAAGAAATGAACAAAAAAAATAAAAATAAATGGGATTGGTTGACAGTAGTGACAAAAGTGTACTGAGGTGTCAACAGACATTTCGTGTTGATTAATGCACCTCTGATTGCCAATAGCGCATCTAATTACCCAGCATGCTCATTAGGAAGTCTGCAGTATGTCCTGTCTGACGGTACAGATAGAAACATGCAGTGTCCACACTCAATGGGTTCATTACCACACACAAGCACAGAGGAACACTGATTTCAGATTCTCTCTCATTTTCTCAGAACAATGATGAGCTCTATTTACTCTGTTGGTATGACAGAACCACAAATTCATATTGCCATGGCTAAGAATAAAATGAGATTTATGGAAAATCTCAGATCTACATCAAAAACTTCTGTCTTCGTGGCTTGCTGAAATTGGCCACTTTTGGGTTACTTTGGATAATATTCATCCTTAATTTTCATCTCTTTCATCTTTCTTCTCTCTCTATATCTCTTCCCCTAATCTTTATATCTTTCCCTTCTCTCGTCTCCCTTCTCTCCCATCTCTTTTATTATTTTGTGCCCAGAGCCATGAAATTGGACACACATGCACCTAAACACATATGACTAGTAGCATGAAACCCCCTCTGCAGATTGTCTTGGCAGTGTACAACTAATCATTCATAATAGTTACTCAGAGATGAAGACACCGGTCACTTACTGCCATTCATAGAAGAGTGAAATTATTTCTGGATTACTTTTTTTTATGTATCTGTACAGGCTTCAGAAGATATAGCATAATGTTTGTGTGCATATGATGCTTCTGGGACTCCTTGGAGTGTTCACTGCTATTACTTAGCTCAATACTTAATGTCCCTGGGGTAATAAACTCAAGCAATTAACCTGCATAAACTTTTCCTAAGTGCTGAAATGCTTTAATCTTTAGCTTGTCAACCTGATTAGAAAAACCAAGGAGCAGGTTCCCATAGGGTGGAAATAGTCAAATAGTTATGGGTTAACCTATAGTTTACTGTATACAGTAACACAAAGGTTACAGGTTCATTTCCAAGTAAAGTGACCCAGGAACTGGATAGTTACTGAGATCAAACTCCTGTCATTATCAGGGTCTTGAGCATAGCACATAACCACAGATTACAGCAGAGTATTGTCTCTACAATCAGTGGAGTATATTCTTTAACTGAAAAGATGAGGAGAAATAACAAATATCACACAGGTCTTTCTGTTAATATGGTCACACATGGTCAGTCAACATGTGCAATTGTGACCTTAAAGGCATAGTTCACCCACAAATGAAAATTATCTTATAATTTACTCACCCTCATGCCATCCCTGATGTGTATGACTTTCTTTGTTCTGCAATATACAACTATGAATCTCCAAAAACCACATAGCCGCAGCATAAAAGTAATCAAAATCTGTGTGTGTGTGTGTGGGGGGGGGGTTGTTTGTGTTCAAAGGTGGAGATTTATAGTAAAAAAAAGGACTTAATTATTGATCAGTTTCTCACCCACACCTATCATATCGCTTCAGAAGACATGGATTTAACCACTGGAATGATACATTTTATGCTGCCTTTATGTGCTTTTTGGAGCTTCAAATTTCTGATTACCATTCACTTGCATTGTATGGACCTACAGAGCTGATATTTTCTTCTAAAAAATCTTCATTGATGTTCTGCAAAAAAGAAAGACACACATCTTGGATGGCATAAGGGTGAATACATGATTAGACCATTTTCATTTTTGGGTGAACTGTCCTTTAAAAAGTTGTTCTACCTAAAAATTACTTTAATTGGTACAGCCCGATGTAGATATGATGATTCAGTCATATTAAATATGTCTACTATATTTCAATAACTTGAATAAAAGTTTTTGAATAATTTTTTTGTACCATATACATGTATATTAGCCTACATTATTAGGTTATTTTACTTCTTTTTTTTTTCAGTGCAAAATAGAGATGTTGAGATCTTCTAAAATTTCAGTGGATATTATTTTTGTGCACTGATTTTACATTGATTGGTACTAAAACCTGCAAACAACCATAGAGAATCTTGTTCTTAAAAAAATAACACTTATGCCATGAGGAAAACTTGACAACCACTGAACACAAATACCACATAATAAGCTGTTGCTTTTGTTTTTTATTAGGTTCGCTGTAAAAAGAGTTAATGTTTTCATGGGATGTCACTACATAAAAACAAGAAAAACAGAGAGTGCAATGCAGTTACTATGAGGCGGTATATGCCATTGTATGTAGAGGAAAAAACAGTTGAGGAGGGATGCGTTAGATTAAAGTAGGTGATATAGCCTTGTTAAAAATATAATCAAATTTCATCATTATTCAGTGGACTGAATAAAATGTTCCTATTGCACAGTTTAAATTTGTGAATTTTTTTGTTTTTACCCAAACATGTCTGGACATTTTTATTATTATTATTATTATTATTATTATTATTATCTTTCAAAAGTGGCAAACTAAAAATCCAAACTCTTTGATGTGAGCACCTCTCAGTCAAATGAGGGTCTCACGGGGTGATAGCATAATGCATGAATAGCCGTGATGGGTTCTATGAAAAGGCGCGCAACTCGCGCCAGGAATTTCACATGAAACCTCCCGCCTCCGGTTAAGTACAACCTGCTTTAAATCTGCCAAGTGAAAACCAACAGTTTTCCTAGATTAAAACGACAGCGATCATGATGCGACCTACAATTTTCACTTCTGGTTTACAGCACAATACTTAGCCAACATTCGTTTGGTTGCAGATTCAAATGTTGTATGGGGGACAGAAACTGATTGTTTTGCGAACGGGATAAACAACGGTCTTCTTTTTTAAGGGCACCCAAATATCTTCTTAGTGCACTATATCGTAAAGGAACTGATAACAAAAAAGAACACTTTCAACAGCGACCACTTACCAGTTATTTCGAAATCCATCTCTAGGCTACATGCGCAGACCATTCTCCGCTTATATCTAATGTCAGTGTAAATGTTGCCAATTCACCACATTGCGTTATTTACAGTTTATATACAATACACGCTTATTAAAAGCCATGATTACTTACCCGTATATGCAATATCTATAAGATGATACCGGTAAAGTGACGGAGTGCTGCTTGCTTCTACAACTGTTCTGCGCACCTGAAACATCCTCATCTAAACACACTACACTTGAGTCAAGGCTTCAACACCGCATGTGGATTGAACCAATGTGTGGCATAGGGGAGCTACGTGATTTGAGTATTCTAGCAAGAAGAATCACATAATCTGTGGATGAATGTACAATCAAACATTCTTGAAAATGCGGGAAAGAGCGGTTATTTGCACATAACTGTTCTGCAAAGGACCAACACCAAGCTCAAACTTTTTTCCACCTGTTTTGAGTTTGTCGAGTACAATTAAAAATATATATTTGATCTCGGTGGCATCGTGGCAGTTTGGTGTAATATGTTAACGCTCCATATCAATATTTAACCACATATTTCTGGGGCAGTTACTTTTTTTCTCTTCGCTGAGAGCGCACACACCTCAGGAACAGAAGCGTAGTAAACTGGAAATTATAAAAAATAGGCAGCACAAAAGTAGGCCTAAGACATGACTGCAGTGGCTAAATTTGTGATATGATAGGTGTGGGTGAGAAACAGATCAATATTTAAGTCATTTTATACTATATAATGTATATATAAATGTAATTATATAAATCTCCACCTTTGACTAGGCCTGACCAGTATGTGCACTGTAAAAAAATAAATAAAATGCAATTAATAAACGGCCAAATTCTGACATTAACATAATGTTTTCCATTAAAACAGTAATATACTGTAGAAAATAATAATACTGTTTTTATGCAATACAGTTTTTTTTTACTGTAGATTGGAATGCATTGTGGGCTGGACCTAAACAAAATTACAGTACAATGCCGTATTTTTGGAAATATCTGGAATGTGAGTACAAGTTTGGTCAAAGTTTGTAGGCCTACTGTACCGTTTTATCAAAGTTAAGTTAATTTGTAATTTTTAAACATCAGAAATAATTTTCAATCAGGGACTAGAATGCACATTTTCCCCGAAGAGGACACACGTTCGGAGGACACTTGTTATCACTGAACGTGCACTGACTTCATCTGACTTTACATCACTGAAGTCCTTCTATATCCATCTGCATCGGATCGACAAATTACACGGTAATTAAAAACATTTTCTATTTTCCTCGACATTATTTTATTCATAAAGGTATTATTACCAGAAGTAATGTTTGAAATTTATGCACAGCAAGCTGTAGAGCTAGTGAGTGCATTTTAAAATGTCATTTCAGTGCTGAGATACGAATAACTCAAACATTTATATTTACATGCATTTTACAGTCACCAAGTTTTATCAATTTGTTTTAGATCATATCTGAACTTTGAAGACTGTTGGTGGTTGTTGCTAGCTTGCTTGTCTTCTGCCCATTGTTAATAGCTGCAAATGCCACAAAAACTCTAAACAAATGTGATGTTTTAAATGGCGATAATTTCAAGTTTAAAGGTGGCTTATTTTTAAAAGGGGAGCGCGCTGATAGTTTCAGTGTTTAATATATACATTTAAAACATTTATTATGTTCAGTTGGTTTGCGATTAGAAATATGTCCATATTGATAAATGCCAAGTTTTGCGTGGAATGACCATACGCACAGTTTTCTGTCATACGTTTGAAAATGAGGGCCACTGTGTGCTTGTTGGGTGACAAACTTTGCTAATGTTATGGAAGAATGAGTTAATTTGAGACCTATGCGTGAAGTGTTTTGTTAGTCAATATTGTATCAATATCATCTTGCTAGGTTGTTATTGTACATTGACAATTTTAGAGTTATTTTGATCAAATATTTTGTTTGCTACTGTTTTACAGTGGTACCCTGGAATAAATATGGGAGAGGAGCACGCAGCCTGGTGATGGTCACTTTTAACGTAGGAAAATATTCATCTCTGTAAGCATGCACCTACCTCAAAGGACTCTTTTATAACATCCAACTTGTGACTCCTTCACAGGCCTCTTATAAAAGTACAAAAAACCTGAACAAATGTTTTTTTCCCCATATTGATTTTCACAATATTGCAGATTATTAAAAATGTTACATTTCATATTTGTAATATTTCAACTCTCATGTGTTTTCATGTTTGTAAGGCCTCAGATATGCAATTTAAGAATTATTTCGAGAAGCAATTTTTTAAAATTGTATTCATTGAAAGTTTTTGTTTTCATCTCACCCATACCTATCATCTCGCTTCTGAAGATATAGATTTAAACTCTGGAGTCTTATGGATTATTCTTATGCTGCCTTTGTGATTTTTAGAGATTCAAAGTTCTGTTCACCATTCACTTGCATTGTATGGACCTGATATAGAGCCCCAGAGCTGATATACTATATTCAGAAATGATATACTATATAATAGAAAGTCATACATATCAGGAGGGTATTCCAGAAAGCAGGGTTCATTTACCATTACATATACCCTAAACTCTCGGTTGATTAACCCATTCCTTGCTTAGTCGGTGTATGTTGGTTCCAGAACACCTGCGCGGGGTTAGTTCACTCAACCAAGACTTTGAAACTCAGAGTTTGTGCGTGTTCTTGGAGAACTTAGAAAGGCATTCTCAGCAGATCACAGAATCCACGAGTCACCATGGAAATAGACACCAATTAGAAAGGCACGCCATATTTCAGTGAAGCAGAACATGAAGCTTTAATGACTGCAAACGAGCATTATTACATTGGTTTAGGACTGAGAGTTTGCTTGACAGAAATTATAATGAATCATTGTGTGAATTTATAAATGAATAAAACTATAAATTTATAGCCTACCGTACATTTAAAAGCATAATTCAACATTAATATTAGAACTCTCACATATTGTCGCATAACCTGCTTTCTGGAATACGCCTCAGAGATGGCATGAGGGTAAGTAAATGAGTTTTAATTTCTAGGCGAACTATCCCTTTAAAAGTTCAAATAAACAAAACAATTATGACCAAGAAAAACATAATTTGAAAAGAGCAAATTTAAATGGCCATCACAAGGAAAGTGATAGAGACTAGCTGAGTGACCTTTTCATATAGTGTGGTTTTTAATGAATCTATGGCAGGGGTCTGAGGGAAAATCATGTCATTTTGGAATTTATAGCAAATGTTTTTTAGCTTATTGTAAATGACACAGCTTTACATCAAAATAAAGCATGCATATATTGCCAAGGGGTTCACTAACTTTCATTCATTCATTATTGCACTACTACTATTTAAATAGCAGTTGTATTGTAGCCCTTTCAAGTCATAAATCTGAATTTAACCTAGCTGAGTGCCCTGCAGATTCTGCAATATGTATCTGTGGTGTAAAAATACTGACATTTCACAGACCTAGAAAAGAAACTAGATGGCTTCTGCAGGATATTCAGATGGGGCATGTGAAACATTAAGTGCAAAGTGTTCATTGTAGGCCTACTGTGGAATAAAACAGGGACAGATTAAGCAGACTGTTCTCGCATTGAATTCGGCAACAGTAGATAAAAAGCTCTTCAGCTGAAATCTTTCTATGTTTAAGCCGGGCATACACGGTGCGAGTTTTGACACTCGGGAAGTCGTGAGCCCCTGCACACGTTACGAGTCAGTATACTTTATCTGATAATCATACAGGTGCAATCGTACACGACACGACTTCATGAAATTAAATAAAAAAATAAAATACCCAAATACTTAATGCCCTGTTTGGGCCACTGGAAGGAGCCCGGCTGAAAAGTTGTTACCGGGCAGTATGCTGTCAGAGCCAAAGCTTCATATTTAGACCAATTAACTCTGTATCCTGAGAACTTAGAAAAGGAATAAATAATTCTATGCAGGCAAGGCATAGTAGGGTCGGCGATGAATAATAAAATATCATCCGTGTAAAGCTTATCCGCAACCACCCCAGGAAAATCATCCTCCTTTCTTATCGCAGCTGCTAATGGTTCCAGGGTAAGACATAACAATAATGGGGAAAGAGGGTCCTCTATCCAGAATTAAAAAATCAGAAATTAATCAATTAGTTTGTACCGCCGCTACCGGGTGTCTATAAAGTAACTTAATCCAACCAATAAAACTATTTCCAAACACATATACTTTCAAAATCTAATCCCATTCTACCATATCAAACACCTTTTTGGAATCAAGTGAGATGGCAGCGACCGGAGACTGATCATTCGACACTGACCACATGATATTGATGAAATGCCTAATGTTATAAGAAGAGCTACGGCCTGAATAAATCCCACATGATTTTTATGTATAAGAGATGTCATAACTTTACTTAATTGGTTAGCCAAAATTTTTGACAATATTTCAACATCTAACTGGATCAGGGAAATTGGATGATAACTCCTGCACTCGCATGGATCTTTGTCCCTTTTAAGAATCAGACTGATCTGGGCTTGCATCATGGTTTGCTGATATATTCCGTTCTTTAATGATTCTGTTTTTTTGCAAAAGTGGAGCCAATTCTGTAGCATAAGATCTAAAAAACTCAGGGACAAAGCTATCTGGCCCCAGAGCCTTGGCTGTAGGCAAGGCCTTAATTACCTCACCAAGCTCCAAGGTTTCTCAGAATAAAGAGAATTTTATTTTGCTCAGCCATCAGTTTAGGAAGTTCTAATGGTTCCACAATGTTTCTATTATCCTCATCAATAGACGAAGAACTATAGAGATCAAGATAGACTTCTTTAAAAGTTTTTAAAAATATTAATTATTAATATCTGTGGCTGAGGTAAATATTTCACCAATAGCAAAGTTTGCAGTCAAAGGAAATGTTATAAAAAGGCTCCCTCTCTTTTATATATCTAGTCAGAAGTTTTCCTGCCATGTTCCCCAACTCAAAATATGACTGTCTTGCCCTGAATAGCCAAAACTCCATCTTCTGTGACAAAATAGTTTTATACACTTTGCTTGTGCTGTTTCTAACAAGTTATTGGATAAACAAGGATGGAATGATGGGTGTGTGCATGTCTGTGTCTTTGTCTGTCTGCGTGTGTGTGTCTGATAGAGAGAGAGAGAGAGAGGTAGGGAGAGACGGAGTGTGTGTGATCACCTGTTGCCACTCCCAAGCAGAGATGCTGTCAGCATTCTGAAGGTCAGCTTTCTCAGTGAAAAAATAGTGTCCAAACGGGGGCATTTCTCCCGATTTCGTGGTAGCTGTGCAAGAGTCATTCACTATAGAAATAGCGATGTCCTCTGCCATTTTTAAACTGTGTATCTCCAATGTGGAAACTCAGTAAGCACCTCGAGATCTGTAATCAAACAGTCCGTTGTGTCTCTCAGCTGTGATGAGCCTTAATCCTGAAATTGTTAATTTAAAGCCGTTTAAAACAATGTCCTATCTTAAGTAATATAGTGGTAATACGAGAGATCGCAGAGCGCTGTTCTACATAAACAATGACTGACGGATTCACTTTACGTCACCAACTGGCTCATATTACACACAAAAATGATCTTTTGCCACCACCTGATGGCTAACATATGTAATTTCAAATACAAAGACAGTAACTCCTAACAGATATGCAGTGCTCTTACACCTTAGTTTAGAATGGCACGAACACAAGCGGAGTGATACACAGTGAAGAGTCCTAGTGCTGATGCTGTCAGACCATTATTACTCATCAGATTTGAGGACCGGAACTAACTTGTTCTTTGGATGCCAGGGTGTCCTAGGCTCAATGAAGTGTGGACCCATTGGATTGTTCTCAGACGTAGAGCTTGTGGTACAAATTACTTGGTTTGGGGGGTCAGTCAGGTGGTGACAGTTCGTGCTGTTGTGCTTGTTGCATTTCTTCCATGATATCCCAACTAATCGGTGCAATGATGACAGATGGTGGTAGGATTGATTCAGGATGAGGTTGAATGTGGGGTGGATCATACCTGTGTGAAAGTGCATCTGCTTTGCTATTCTTGCTGCCAGGGGGATAAGCGATGGTAAAATTGAACCCGGTGAAGAACAGTGACCATCGAGCTTGACGTAGATGCAGTCTCTTGCCTGCCTTGATGTTTTCATGGTTCTTGTGATCAGTGATAACTTGGAATGGGTGGACTGCACCCTCTACATGAAGGAAACACTCGAAGAGTGACATCACTGGTTAAATTAATTCCTTGTTCCCAAAATCATAGTTAAGTTCAGCAGAATTTAACTTTCTTAAATTTAATGAGGAGTGAGCATTAACAAATCCATACAGCATGACCATAGTGAATTTATGAATGCGGTGATGAATGCAGTTTTCCACTCATCTCCTTGTTGGGCCTCATGTATTCAGATACAACAAAATTTAATAAGTGAATTGTGATTAATTCAATTATTGGAGTGATATTATTCTCATGGCTTATTGAAAATAATATCACATGCATTTAGGTACAGCTTAGAAGCGAAATCTTTCAGAAACAGGGATGAGATTATTTATCAAAATATACCACAGTCAAATTTGTCTTTGAACACAGACAAACTTTATTACTATTCTTAACATAAATCTAATCTAACACATATATACATGAGACAGGTTGGTGAAAAGTGACAGAATGTGAAATAACTGATCAGTACAGTGAAAATTAACTTTACAGAGTCGTTGACAATACCTTAAGAACCATTTATCCTTCATTGAGACTACTCAAATTATTTAATACATCAGCACTTTGAGCACTATATTGGAGATGTACTTGTGTTCTTTGTGTTGCTTTGTTCTTGGCGCTTGTTCGAAAGTTCATTCAGTCGATGCTTTGATCTCTGTCTGATAAAATTTATTGCCTGTATGAATGGCGAGTTAGCTGTAAAGCGAGGCCCTCTCATGGGTTAGTGAACATAGAGAGTGAGGAGCTTCTGTGGATCTCACATGGCATGGAGTCAGAGCGAAGTTGGAGCAGTCAGCGGAGAAGAGTGAAGAGCAGACGAAGAGAGAGTATTCTTCCTGTTTGGAACCATTTGAACTGAAATTGGCCGCATCCACCAAAAGGTGTCCTGCGCTAATCAGAAGTGACTTTTCAGAGTCACATGGTCAACTGGGCTGTCTTTCCTGACAGTTGAGTTATGGTCCTTTGTTTCAGACTCATACAAATTTCCCACTCAAAAAAATAGCACATATTTAATCATGAGCGTTTATATCTTGAGAATGGTACAAGAGACATGATATTAGTTTTCATCAGCCTTCTCTGCATACACCAGCAAACTAAACATGACATTTGTTTCATGGCTGTTATACATGTAGGTAACAAAACATGAAAATCTCTAGTTACAAAATCATATTGTTTTACACATCATTGCATTTCATCAAGTTAAGCCTTATAGTTAACATTCTTTAGTAGAATGAGATGAATCATACAAAATTAAAGATTATATTTATCAATTATAGGTGATTGCACATCGCTACACACACACCTTTTAAAGAGTTCAATCAGTCTATCAGTTACAAATGTTACCACAGTTCAAAGTGATTTTCAGCATTATCTAGAAAGGCTAGATTAAGATGAAATGTCTTAGAGTTGTGCAAATCTGATAGTCCTTGTAACCCTACACAGAACAGCCTGGTGTAACTGGGTGGGGGCTCTTGTGAAGACCTGTGATTTACAACGTTGACACATTCCAAACTGAAAGGCTGGGTTTTTCCTAGATCCAGATATATGTGGTTTCAATTCTTCTGCATATATATTCTTACACCGCCCACCGAAAGAGCGAGGAAACGGCCTCCCGTCATCACCAGAGCCTCGAGGAACCAGTCGGAGTTAAAGGACGGATGAACACACATACTACCTATGTCCTCACGCGATCAAAGTAAGAGGTTAACGTCTGGGCAGAAATAGAATATTATAATGTGTTATTCTTTTGTATCAAGGTTATTGCTAGTACAGTTTACGGACCGCTGAGTTTGCTCATTGCTGCGAAATAATACTCAAGGTATTAATGTAATGTACTGGTACCAGAAATTCGATTTTGCTGTGTTGTAATCAAACCATGTTGGACTGTTGTGTATTTACACCATCGCGGATGAGACCGGCACACAGAGTATATCCGTTAAAGAATCAAAGACCGCGGTACGGGTTACGAGCTGTTCACCGTGTCTCTGAGTGATAAACTAACAGCTGCCTTATCTCCCACGATCCTCTCTCTGTCATACTAGCACACACACACACACACACACACACACACACACACACACACACACACACACACACACACACAGTAGATAACTTGGTGGGGTTGTCCACAAGTTATTGTACAAACGGAGACACGTGGTCAATGGGTAGACCCCATTATCCAGCTTCACTCAGCCCACATTCGTGGCCATATTCTCTGGCCAGAAATCTCACGTGACGTATTCTCCACGAGTCACATCCACCATTTTGTGTCACAGCGCACGCACACACACAGACCATTTGTTATAGGCTTATTTTGGTTACAATATCGAATCATGTCACAGTTTAGTTTGTAGTTGTAAGTCGGAAGTTTATTGATACTATGGCATCAATAAACTTCCTTATATTTCAGCCTTCGTGGTTTCCTTTTGAATATTGATTCTCTCCGGACGTCGATTTTCCTAAGAGAACAATCTATTATTAAGACTGTTATACTGTCTGGTTATTGGTCCCTGATTCCAGGGTGGTGCCCCGGTGATATTAATCCTTCTTAATATTCTATTGATTTTGATAATTGGCAATTATCTTTGATTATTGAATTTGAAGGGACAATAAGCTAGTGTTAATTCTAGTAAATGATCTATTCATTTTAATAATTAAAGATTACCTTTGATAATAATTAATATTCTATTGAATTTGATTATTGATGGTATTCAAAGTGCTTTACACTGTGACTCATTCACCCATTCATACACCAATGGCGGCAGAGCTGCCATGCAAGGTGCTAGCCTGCCATTGGAAGCAACTTGGAGTTCAGTGTCTTGCCCAAGGACAGTTCGGCATGTGGAGTCATGTGGGCCAGGATTCGAACCACCAATCCTGCGATTAGTGGCCGACCCGCTCAACCAACTGAGCCACAGCCGACCTGTTGTCTTTGATTTTTTATTTAAAAGGATTAAAAAGCTAACATTAATTCAAAATGGTGTTCTAATAATTATTGGCAATAACCAAACCCGCTCCTAAACGTAGAGCCCTACACACTTCTCTGATTCTGATGAGGTTATAATCACTTCAAAGAGCCTAGTATAAATCTTAGCCTCACAGAGTTGTTCAAGGGATGAGGGGATAAGTGGCAGTGGGTACTGGTATTTCAAGGTGACAGAGTTCAGGCCTCGATAGTAGATACATGGACGTAGACCTCCATCCTTTTTCTCCACAAAGAAAAACCTGCAGCTGCTAGAGAAGTGGAAGGACAGATGTAACCAGAGACAAGGGCTTCCTTGATGCAAGTTTCCATAGCTAGGTTCTCGGGGCATGACAATGGATAAGCCTTGCTTCTCGGTTGAGCTTTATTAGGCAGAAGTTCAATAGCGCAGTTCCATGGACGGTAAGGAAGTGGAGTATCTTTGACATTACTAAACTTCATTGAGCTCTGCATACTCCTCGGGAATCATGGTTACCGTTTGGAATTCAGGGCTTTCAATGCTGGTGGTAAGACAAGGCATGGAGAAACCAACACGGAGACTATGTTCATGACAGAAACTTGACCATTTTGTGTGCTCATGACCATTTTGTGAGCTCACTCTGGTTCCAGGATATAGAAGGATTGTGGATGGCCAGCCAAGGATGACCCAGGATAAGAGCGTGATTGGGTGAGTTTGACATACAGTGAAATGTTCTCCAAATGAAATGGTCCATCTTGATGGTTATGGGAACAGTCTGTTGAGTTATACCAGTACCAATGGGAGCATTGCCAACGGTGGTGATATACATTTTTGGAATGCACTGGTGGGTATATGGAGTTCTTATACGATCTCTTGATTTAGGAGATTCACAGCAGCCCCTGAATCAACAACATTTTACATGATCACCAATGGAGATCTCTACAGGCAAGAGAAAACTGTGAAGGATAGGTGATACAAACTTTTGTGGTACTCACTTTCAGCCTTAATTCAGGAAAACTTGATTTCTTGTATGGCATGCAGCACTGAGATGACCTGGTTCACCACAGTAATAGCAAAGTTTTTTTGTTATGTTGACATTGACGTTCCTCCATAGAAACACAGGTGTAAACAACTTGCATAGGTTCGGTTGTTCATTGGATGCCTGCGACTGTACGGAGGCTGTATAGCCGTGGCCAAAAGTATTGGCAGTGACAAAGTTTTCTGCTTCAGTTGTTGTGGTGTTGATTCACATTGTTTATAGATTATTGGGCAGAGTGATCAGATGCATTTTAAATAATTGCAAAAAGCTTCATTCAACTTTCTCAAACCCAAATTCCACAGTTTTTTTGGCCCTGGCACAAAATGACCAGCTAACATAATTTCACTAATCATATCAGCAGCACCTGCAAAAGTGTGAACGAGTACTAGTCAGGTGAAATCACCATCACTCTGATTGCTATAAAAGGAGGGAAGAAGTGTTTCCAATGATTGTGTTCTTATTAACAATGGTTACCTCTAAAGAAAGACGTGCAGCCATCATCGCTTCACATCAAAATGGCCTCACATGCAAGGAAATTGCTGCAAAGAATATTGCACCTGAAAGAACCATTTACTGGATCTTCAAGAACTTCAAGGAGAGAGGGAAGGACTTCAACTGCAGTGAAGATGGCTTCAGGACATCCCAGAATGTCCAGCAAGTGCCAGGACAGTCTTCTCCTGAGGAGTCAGCTACAGAATCGTGTCACCAACAGTGCAGAACTTGTTTGTTATTGGCAGCAGGTTGGTGTGAGTGCATCTGTATGCACAGTGAGGCAAAGACTTTTTGACAATGGCTTGGTGTCAAGAAGGGCAGCAAAGAAGCCAGAAAAACATTAAGCACAAACTACAATTCAACTGGAAGTACAAGGATTGAACAGCAGAAGACTGGTGCAAAGTTATTTTCTCTGATGATGCCCCCTTCTGACGGTTTGGGACATCTGGAAAATCAATAGTCCCAAGAAGAAAAGGTGAACGCTACCATGAGTCCTGTGTTGTGCCAACAGTGAAGCATCCTGAGACCATCCATGTGTGGGGTTGCTTTTCATCCAAGGGAGTGGGCTCCCTCACAATTATGCCCAAAAACACTTCCATGAATAAAGAATGGTATCAAAACGTCCTGCAAGAGCAACTTCTTCCAATGATCCAGGAGCAATTTGGTGATGATCCGTGCATTTTCCAGCATGATGGAGCACCATGTCACAAGGCAAGAATGATAATGAAGTGGTTCGGAGATAATTACATTGAAATTTTGGATCAGTGGCCAGGCAAGTCCCTGGATCTTAATCCCAATCAATCCTTAAAAAGGCGAGTGGACAAGCAGAAGCCCACAAATTGTGATCAACTCCGAGCACTAATAAGGCAAGAATGGATCGCCATCAGTCAGGATTTGGCCCAGTAGCTGATATCCAGCATGCCAGAGCGAATTACAGAGGTTATGAAAAACAAGGGTCAACACTGTAAATATTGACTCTTTGTATATATTGAATTTTTTTGCCAATAAAAGCCTTTAAAACTTATTGAATGCTTATGGTTTTCCAGTATACCATAGAACCATGAAAAAAATAAATAAATTAAAATCATCTACAAATACTGAAGCAGCAAACTTTGCAAAACACAAATTATGTCACTGCCAATACTTTTGGGCACGGCTGTTGACTTAGAAGCAGGGTGAAACTGGGACCATGGAGCATTACGAAGCAGGTTATCCATCTTGATAGCCATGGTAATGAATTCAGAAAGAGTAGAACCCTCACCCTTGCATGTCAGTTCAGTCTTGAGTTCTTGAAGTCCCTCACGGAAAACAGTTTTCAGAGAGACGTCGTTCAACCCACTTTGAGCCGCTAGAATTAACAGAATTGTGCAGTCTATAGCAGATTGATGGCCCTTGCGTAAATGAAGCAGCTGAACAGAAATATCTTTACCACCTGCTGGATACGCGATGATTTCGTGGATCTGTTGAATGAAGTAGTCAAATGAGGTCTGGATTTTAGGATCTTTGTCCCAAACAGCAGCCCAATCGAGTGCTTTACTAGTAAGCAGAGCCATCATAAAAGGTACATTTCTTGGTGTCTTGATTAAATGATTCAGGTTGATTAGAGAAATAAACTTTACACTGTCATAAAAAAACCTGTCATTTCTCAGCAGAACCAGGCTAAGAGCAAGGCTTACCAGTTTAGCATGGGAAGCAGGTAGTGAGTGATAGTGAGTCAAATCTTCATTGGCAACTCATAGGTTGTTCAGCTGGTCTTGATATGCCTTTAAAACCTTGCACTGGTGTGCAAATGCAGACTGAAGCTGTGGGACCTCCGCTGGATCCATGATAGGCGAAGCATTCTCTAGGGTGACCATATTTTGATTACCAAAAACCAGGACACTCGGCCCGGCAATGAGATACTCAAATGATACTCGAATTTTACTCAAAGATGCCTTGTTAATTTCAATACATTTAAAGTAGGCTATGCCTCTGTATGGATAGAAAATTGTTATTACAAAATACTATCTATCAAAGACACAAAAAAGACGGCCAGGACAGGACATGACATGTCCTGGTAAAACAGGACGTTTGGTCACCCTACATTCTGTAACAGACTGGCCATGGAGACGGTGTTAGGATCCATGTGCAGAACGTTTTTTAAGAGACACAAGCAAACAATCCAAAACAGCAGGTCAGAAACATGTCATAAATCATGCAAATAAATCCAATTAACCAAATCGACAGTCCAACCAGGCAAACAAAACAAAGTGTTATCAAAAAAGCAGTACATCCAGAAAAACAGGCTATGGTCATAACATGACTCAATAAACAATGGCAGTGGGGGAAAAACTCTAAATAAGGCAAGGTAAACTGGCAAAACTTTGCACAAGAACAATGGAACTGCATGGCTATATATACATGTGGTAAACAAGAAATGAGCAGTGAAGAAATGGTTGAAGATCAGTATTCAGGAGAGGGCTCCCTCTGGTGGTCGGTAGGATGGGTAACAACCTCAGATGTTACAGCCGCAAAGCTCATTTGCATGTGAAAAATTTTCAGTGCTGAATTTGCAGCAAATTTACCATGAATTTTCAATTTTTATAAGGAACCTGACAAGTGACATGCAATAAAAGTTATACTGCTGGAATCTTCTCAATTCAGGTCAGGTTAGGACACAGTGTTTAGGTAAAAACTGCAAACACAATATTTAGAATTAGTGATAAAAGCTGACTTGTAAATGTGATGGCTGGAAGCAAAATGTTTCCAGTGACAAGCAATTTGTCTGTACACACTTACTGTTCAGCTGTGTGACCCTAAATAATAACAGATATGAGGATTATATTGAGATATCACAAGCAGTGGATAGTGCTACTCAGCATGATGTTGCAGCAACAGAAACTAAGAGATCAACAAAATGTTTTGTGCTTATGGCAGGTAAGAAGAAAAATGTAGTTTTAAGGGGTGTTCACGCTGACATAAGTTTCCAGTGATTTCCAGCGACTTGAGTGACTGCAATTTTTAGCAAAATGCCAAAGTTGAACAGAGTTAAAAACCTTTTGTTTGAAATTGAAATTGTTGTTACTGAACATAAATTGCTGTCGTTTCAATCCAACATTTTACATGATCACACCAGAATTTTACATGTTTGTATTGAATGTTCAAGTACCCTGCAGATGACCCTATTCTGTCAAGTTACTTACAAGCGCTGCCATCTCCCATCAGACATCTTTACATTAATTCAAATGTGTTTATCTTTTTATTGTGGTGCTACTGATAGCACATGATTCTGTGTTTGCATTTTCCCTCTAATACAGTGTTTTTCGTTCTTTTTTTGATGAGCACCCTCATACTTCATTCCCTTTATGTGTTAAGTGAACACATAAACCTTTAAGATTTAAAACTGGATACTGTTTTGTTTTCATTTATAGTTTTATTCACTTAAGTAAGAAACTATAGGCTCAGACTTACAACAATAGACTGTTATACTGATAGAATGTTGAAGGGAAAATATGGGCAAAAGGAGTGAGAATGTTTTGAAAAAGACAAAAGAGAGCAAAAGACCAGAATTTCTTGGTAATTGAAAGAGCAAAGGAAATATTGGGAGGTGAGGGGGAGTAAGAACATAAAATGTGAGAAAAAATATTAAGCTGTGAGAGAGGTGTAGAATAAATGGTTATTTTGCAGATGGCATATTTGTATAGACAGCAGAACTGCTCTCTCAGCAGGTAGCCTTAACGTACAGGAAATCACCTGAAGCACCCTCTCTCTCTTTTTCTTCTCCTAGCGTCTCTCTCTCTGCCTGTGCTGTGTGGGATGCAGTGAGTAGGAGAATGTGTGTTTTTGAGAAAGAGATAGCGAGAAACATGGGAAAGAGTTGATATTGAGTCTTACAGGCAGGAAATATCTATAGGTAATTAAAGATTTGAAATTCTGGCTGCTGTGCTGAGCACTGGGGTTCTCATGCCCAAGGACATTTTAAATTCCCGACCCTTGGTCTTTGAAAATGACCAAGAGTTTCTGTGTTATTACAATAATTTATAGCTGTTGGTCAACGAGCTAATTGTTGTGAAGAATTTGTCACTAAGGTAACCTTTATGTTTTGAATCTGTCTTTTTTCCCCCCTCCATTTCATTATTTGATTAGTTGTGTAGGAAATTTTCCCTGAAATGACTCTGGATGAATAGCTGTCTGGTTCTGATCAACAGAGCGAAAGTACCAAGAGGGGAAAATGCTGTCTTGTGAAAAGAATAAGTCAAGTGGTTTTTATTGTCGTTTCAACCATATACAGTTAGTACAGTACACAGCAAAACGAGACAACGTTCCTCCAGGACCATGGTGCTACATAAAAACAACAAAGGACCAACACAGGACCACATGAGACAACACAACGAAATAAAATACCTATATAAAAAAAACCTACATATACCTATATAAAGTGCACGTGCAAACATGTGCAAAAAGTACAGGACAGTACAACAAATTACTGACAATGAACAGGACAATAGACAGTGCAGCGTCGACCAGTACTCAGTAGTGCAAAAAGATGACAGTTTCTAAAATGTAAACATAACATACTATGAGATAGTGTTCTATGCACATAGCAGTTATTGAGGTAGCAGACAGTTATAAAGTGACAGTAATTAAAGTGCAACTCAGGACACGTGTGTGTCAAACCAGTCTCTGAGTATTGAGGAGTCTGATGGCTTGGGGGAAGAAGCTGTTACACAGTCTGGCCGTGAGGGCCCGAATGCTTCGGTACCTCTTGCCAGACGGGAGGAGGGTAAAGAGTTTGTGTGAGGGGTGTGTGGGGTCGTCCACAATGCTGGTTGCTTTGCGGATACAGTGTTTTTTGTAAATGTCTTTGATGGAGGGAAGAGAGACCCCAATGATCTTCTCAGCTGTCCTCACTATCCTCTGCAGGGCTTTGTGGTCCAAAATAAAAAGAAGCCTATAGATGAGACACATATTTCAGTCACCATCCCTTTGATTAATTCCACAGTATTTTGTCTTGGCCTTCATACTCTGTAGCACAAGTTTGCTTGTGCAAGCAACTAAGGTGAAGGTTGTTCTGAACACAGAGCACATATTGTATCCTTTTAAGAACACCTCTCTATTAAGTCCACAAGTTCATCACCTTTTTGTCTCAAAGTTGAATCTTTGCATGTTTATTTGACAAACACTCTGTCAGAAAACTCAACATGATCACACGGGACATGTTGCGACATGTTCCAGTACCCTGACATCAACCTCATTCTAACAAGCCACATCTCCCATAAGATATTTTTCATCATTTCAATCATGTGTACTTTTACTGTGGTGCAACTGATTGCACATTGCGTTAGCAGCTTTAAAGACCCAGGTTGTCTTTCTGTGCAATTCAGAGATTTTAAATGTCCCTTTGATTGCATTTATACTCCACTGATGGTTAGGTATAGGGTTTGGGGGTAGAGTTAATAACATATGTATTCCTCTTCATTGTATCACATCATTTACAACTAAAAACAATTCACTTTACCATATGCTTTTTAGGCTCCCTTCTATAGACATTTCACCCAGAAACTGGAGCACACACTAGGGCTGAATCTGAAACCAAAGGTAGCTGTCTTGTAACCTCTCTGTCCTATCAGTCAGCGACTCAACAGACAGCGCTCGTGTATGAAGGTACCTCCAGAAACTGTTTTTTGGACAGATTACTGAGGCAGTATAACCTCACATCATTGCTAGGATACTAGCAACTGATTATCGCAATCTGGTGTCCACTAAAGGTAACGCTTCATTGTGGTTCAGTTGGACCAAATGCTGTGTCCCAAACTATGCATTTATAAAAAATATTATGCACTCAGCCATGTAGTGTATGGCATTTTAATGTGAAGTATTGTCCCAAATGGAACACTTAAATTTTTTTTACAACATGGAAGCGTTCACCATTTACAAACTGATGGAAACTGACGTTTCAAATCCAAGCATTGTGTTGCCGCTAGCTTTAGCTCGCTATCAACACTCAGTTAAACACTTTGCGGCCATCTTTAGAATGCTCCTGGCTAGGAGACTATTTCCAGTCATGCCAGTGCAGCCCCTATCTACTTGAATGGGGGAAAGTTATTTTGTTTTTATTATTATTATTCCTAATGATAAGCTGGACTGAAAAGAAGAAAAGACCTCAATGAAGAATCAATCACCCACTGCAATCATTGCAATTTAACAACTTCTCCTTTTGAATCTTTGAGAATTCTAAAATGTTCATCAGTGCAGCATACATCATACTGTCAATTCGGTGACTGTAGATCAAATGTTCTTCAGCTGTAATCAATCTGTGCTCACCCCCCGTGTCCAAAGCTGGAATTTAATTGTTAAACGTTGTACACATGTGAGCTTCAGTTTCAGGGTGAAATCTTCACAGAGTTGTGGCAACAGTGAGCTGTAAAACAAGTTAATCATACAACCCCAACCTAAACCCCAGGCCTAAACCTAAGTGTCAGTGGAGTAAAAACATATTCTTGGAGGGAAAATGCAACCTCTGAATCATGCTCATCGTTGATGGTGTATGCAATTACTTCCTGGTTTCCATGGTACTAAATCCAGAAGCATTTGCTAAGGCTTCTTGCATAACAAACTATTGGTAGGGTCAAAAGATCAACACTTTTGAACTGATGCAAATATGTCTGATGGGAGATGGCGTTGTTAATCACTCAGTGGGATGGGGAAAATTTCAGGGTACTGAAACATGACATACTGTAGTTCAGTGTTGATTTCCTGTGTGATGATGTTGGTCATTTCTATAGCGAGCCATTACATAGCTGATTTATTTCAATAATATGGATTTAGGGTTGCCAACTGTCCTGTATTCCGTAGAGGACATCTGTTCTCCAACCTCCATCTATATATTGTAGATTTGTCCAATTTTGTCATACATGCTAAAATCATCTGAAAGACTTTGAATTTCTAATTTAGTTAATAAGATAAAAGATATTACACTGGTTTATCGTATACATTTTTACTTTCAGGGCTGATAAAGTTAGTGAAGGATCAGGGTTGAAAAAGTAGCAGAGAGTGAAACATGCTCAATAAATTAATGACAGTTTTAAAAGCATTCATTGTCCATGTTCTTTTCTCATATCAGTTCACTCTGACTCACCAGTGCAAATGTCTCTGTTCATTCACTTAACATTACAATTAATCAATTGATTGTAGGATTCCTCTCTGTGCAACAAAGAGTCCTAGCTCTTTTAATTACATAAGATATGACATATTTTATGCAATGTATATACTGTAGATATAGCCTATAAATAAAGTATATGGCATAGAGAAGCACATTAAGAATGTCTTTAAACCTCTCAACAACATTTTCCCCTTGACATTTTCAAAGTACAAAGAAAATCGTTTTGCTGCAGGAGTCTACATAGACATGAAATATATGTCTGTATACGATGCTGGAAGAGGCAGTGGCCAAGGTTTGAGGGGTTGACTGTGATTTTTTACTGCCCTCCTTCTTATCCAAAACATAAAAATCTCTGATGGGAGCATTTGGCAGCAATTATGGTGATGCGGAGCCAAACCAACAAGAAAGTAGATTTAATGTTTACAGCTTTTGGCAAATTTCTTGAGCTGTCTGCAAGGGTCATTGACTCTGTTATAAAAGTAAATTATCAGTAAATATCATATTCAGAAATCATATTCTTTATGCATATTGGATACTAAAAATTGAACAGTCGAATTGCTACGAAGACTAAACAGAGAACCCAATGCCCAGCTTAAAATAGTTATTGTCTGACAAGGAATATTATCAACATGTAATACTGTACAACAGTTCTTGTGGCTTAGCATCTTTGTAATAAAAAAGACAGCAACATAAGCAGTGATTTTTGCCAATAAACAAACACTTATGTATGCAAATCTACCCTTTTATAATTCATCATGACACACTGACAGAAGTAAAATGAATTGCTCAAGTGACATTTCCATTTCTCCCCACACATCTACATTCAGAAAATCTAAATATCACATGACTGACTTTTCAGTGCTTGTAGAGAATGTGGTTGGAGTCTAATTTATTGGAATAAAGGTTAACACAAATACATAATTTCCTTTTGCATATACAGTCTTTCAAAAGCTTGAGAGATTAGAGCTCATCTTTGAATCAATAATTACAGAATTTAACATAAATTTTGTCACCTTTATCAAAGCACCATCAGTACTGGAATCTGTGGTCATATCGAGTTTGAAGAGTCACTTGTGTCAATTAGTGCAGGCAGGTTAGCCTGGCTGCCATGTCAATATTATCTGCAAAGTTTTTGCCTTGCATTAAAAATGTGTCATTCCCTCCACTTCTCCACCTCATCCAATATATAAAATGATAGCGCCAATTAATTATAACAATTAAAAATGTAGTGTTAGAATAACTTCCCTGGATTGAAAATGAGATAACTCAAATATCCATGTTTTTGTAGCCTGAACTTGTGATACGTTATCAAACTTTTAAAAAAAAAAAAAAGTGTTATCTGATCTCAAGCAGTGCAAATGTGACCATGCAAATGTAAAAAGATTTATATCATATTATATTATATTAGAGATTTTTAGATCTTAGATCTTGTATGTAATCAAAAATTTTGTTATACCAATTGTAATTTGTAATTTATAATATAATAGTCAATAATCTGCATAACATTTAAATCAAAGGTATATTACAAAGTAGATGCAAATAATAGAAGTATTAAGATACAAAAAAAAATTCTGGATGACGTCAGATGTTGTACGTGCGGTTTTTAAATCGCCATTTTGTCTCTATTCCGTAGTGGACTCGACGAGTAGCGTAGCCAAATAAATGTTTGTTCGGTTCTTCATTTTTCTCATTTGCCAGGTAATGCATGTCATTTTTTAGTTTATTTTGTTTTGGCAGTTGGCAGAAACTTGTATTTACTTTTTTTTAATTCGGCCGTGAAGCTTCATGGTCAAATTAAAGGGGAGTAATGAAATTGTGAAGTATTCTGAGGTATCTAACAAATTACCTGAAGTGCTTGAGGATAATTATAACTGTACGATTTTCATATGGAGATGGTTTTATCATGATGTTTAATCACTCTTTTGAAGGTGTTTATCAGATGTTTAAACGTAATAATGCCATGATTTCTAGCTCAATAATGAACATCTTTCAACCATGTTCATGCATGCTGGAAAATCTGTTGAATGGTGCAAGTCATTTAATGCCATTTATTTAATGATTGTATTATTTAAATTGGATGGGGGTACAAAGACTAACTAAATTGTGCCAAGACAAAAAAAATTACCAAAACAGAAATTGGGGTGGCCAATAGGCCCTTTTCACAATTACGTCACACAACTTCCGGTCTGACTCGAAGCGGGGTATATTTACTTCCGGTGTGCTTTCGCCTCGGAGACTTCTCCGGAAAATGCACAGATGCTCATCAACTTTACGAAATTGCGAAAGGTAAGGTTAAGAATAATATATTCAAATAAACGCCGGGCCTCTGATAGTGTTAGGATTTTAGTAGAGAGGGCCATACGCAGGGTGAAGGAGTACCATATCTGGGATGGTCTTGTTCCTCTTTCTATGGTAGGTTCAGTCAATCAGCTGTGGGTCATCTGCTGCCTAATGTCAAACTATCAGGGGCCACTTGATCTAAAAGGAGACAAACCAGTCTAAAGCCTCCCCACCCCTTCAAGTCACATTTCTTGAACGAACATTCATTACTGCAAGTAGCTGGGCTGGAAATAAAAAATGATCTATCTCTGTATATCTATATCTATCCTGTGTTTCTTTATAGCTATTAATGAGTGAATTAATGAATTAATGCTGTGTCGCATTCTGTAAAAACTTTTGTAAATAGCTTGTCCTTAGTAGAATGCATTTGTACATCATTTACATTTAACTTGCATCTTTTTGTATTTACACATTTGGCAATGGATATACTTAAGGGAAAGGAAATACACAAATTAAAGCTTCCATTGTGGAACAAAGCAGAAACAAGGTTTATAGCAATTTCTTGCAAACATACATTTAATAATTCAGTTAAGCATTGTACATGGAGCATAAGAAACAATGAACAAAAAAAGCTGTACATACAGATATAAAAAGCATACTGTGTGTATATACTGTATATATATACACACACACATCTAAATTCAATTCTCATCAGTTTACAAATTTGGTCCATTTTGCATTGAAAGAAAAAAATGTATTTACAAAAGGAATATCAATTTCACCTTCCGCATTAACCTAAAACTTTCCTCAGGGTTTACAACTTAAGAAGACATCCATGTAGATGTTATGATAGAAATGATCAAGCTTCTGTATCATTGAGTGGATAATCTCCTCATCCCTAAAGATTCTCTCAACTGTGAAGTCAGTGCGGGTATCAGTAATAAAATCACACCACTGAAGTCCGCTTACAGCCAGTTGGCCTTGAACCTGATAATAGTACTTGTGGCTCTTCTTAAGGCAGGTCTGGCCTTTCAGTGTGATCAGGTGTTTAACTTGTGCAACATTTTCAACATCACAACTCTTTACCTCAGCTAACCCAAATGGCGGTGTTTCTTCGGGTTGAAGACTTTAGCATCAGGGCTGGCTCCAAGGTGAGGTGCATCGGGGTGAATGATGATCCCACACTGTATCACAGAGACATCACACAAATCTGAATATTGCCTCAGTATTTCAGGTTCCAGATCCAACCCTCTTTTCATAGCACTTGTCTGGGGAGTTCCTCTCAGAATCCGGGCTGCCAAGGCTTTGGCGGAAGACTCCCCGTGAACATGGCATATTTCACGGAATCTGCTGGCTGTAAGTCGGGGTTTGCGTACCTGGGTCCACAGCTGGCATTCTGATTGCTGTCGGGTTTCTGCTTCAATAGCAGCACAAATCTCGTGTGATACCTTTATGCTCTCCAAGTGGCAATGTTGCTTGTAGTTGGGCTCAAAATCTAGTAGAAACTTAAAGTTGTAACCGTCAACAGGCAACTGAGGAAATTCCGGGGCACCTGGATGCTTAATAATGTCTCTGCTTATTTCAGGAGGGCACTGATAAGAAAGCACAGATCCAAATGGCACAGGGCCAAATTTAGAGTCCACCAAAGTAAGGTTCTCAAGCCCGTGCAGCAATTTGCATATCCCCGGTTGTGGACGTATGTCTTTTATTTTCTCCCCGCTGGCCATGACATGACGATCTGGAAGAGGACCTGACAAAGTGAGATATGTCAAGTTTAATTTAGATTTAATTCTGTCACATGGCCTTTCAAACTATAACACAGTCACACTAATCACCTCCCTGTACATGTTTGTAATGCAAAATGTCCAAAATAACTCCTTTAATAACTCCTTTAATAGTGTTATGTTAAGCTGCCCCAAACTTTAATACTAAAATTGTATCATAAATTGTCAAACATAATTTCACAGAAGGCCTGTATATGTTAGAAATGCATTACGATGTTTGAATAGCTGGGGGCTCATTCACTCACCAGCATATGCTCTGTACAGTGTGCATTTCACACCAGTCCTGACCCTATTTTTTGTCCTTGCCACTGGTTTACACACCGCCATATCATTTGTAGCCTCTGGTGCAATTCCCTGTAATATAGTAATGAATCATAAACGATTAATTTACAAACAATTCGATACAAACTGTTAGTCCAACATCACTAAGTATAACTAATATTAATATCTGACCTGTGTCCTTGGCCGGTGCCAGGTCTGCAGTGAGCTGGTGCACGACAGAGGCAATGGCACTGTCTTGAAGCCCATAGTACTGTAGTGAGCAGTTTGAAACAGAAGTGCCACCATGTGATTGCACAGGGCTTTCCCAGCTGAGCAAGAACATGACATGCACTTCAGGTCCACAGGAACCTTTGCAGAATCAAGTGTAACCTGTTAACAGGGACATAAGTATTATTGCTGAACATTATATTATTTATTTTTTATTTTATCACACATAATCTGTCAGTCTTTTGTCCTCAAACAACCAAATACTGTTTTAAAAATATTTACAAAGACTTTAGCTAGCTACACAAAGTAATTTACATCAGACTGAGAAACACATGTAACTACAGTGGGATATTACCAAGTCTGCAACCGCAGCAAAACTAACAAAAAGAAAACTTAACCCCTAATCATAACGTTAGATAACTATTCGTCTGAGAAACCTGAAGGTAATGAGCCTCCTCGTTTTTCTTCATTGACCTGTGACATCGTCCTCTCACTGACACCTCACCCTCAACTGCAATCGAGACTGTTCCAGTACAGTATTTTGGGGAAACATTTCATTAACTTTACTGACTTTTATCTTACAAACCAGACTCAATAGCTAACAGCAGTAATATAGAAAAGTGGTTGCAAAAATAATTTACAGTCTGTACTATATGAACCTAATCAAGATTAGAGCCTAAAGACGTTATATTTGCAAAACAGAAACGTCACGTAATGTTAACTAGCTACTGCTATCCTAGCATATTCATAACGGCTAGAAAAGACAAAAACACGTACCTCCATAATCAAACAGGTACTGTTCAATAAAGAATTTGTAGCCTTTATCAAGTTTTGAACGTGTTGTCAGTGAAAACTTGTCTGCAAGTCGTTGTATATCATCAAACCGTATTTGTGGCAGATGTAGTAGCGACTGTGTAAACTCCTTGCTCCGGAAGTAGAGATACCCTGCTTCGAGTCAGAACAGAAGTTGTGTGACGTCATGTGAAAAGGGCCTATGGGGTGGCCAGGCTTCAGTCCATGGTGGCCACGGCCACCCCTTAGCTCCGCCCCTGAACATTAGATCAGTTTTAGGATGTGCGCTTTTGATTTTAAAATGCAACCACATTATATTTAATGTTGCTGTTTTGATGTGATTGTATTTTTTCCAAATATTGTTACATCTGCCTTAAAATGTCAGCCAACAGTTTGCTGTTAAATGAGATGGACGTGTACGTTTTTGAAACAGTCATCGAAAAATACTTGAACATTACAGATCCAGCCATGGTCACTATGGAAAAAATGTGGTCTCCCTTGCATTTATAGTGATTGTGTGTGATATTTTAAATAATAGAAGGCTCTCCAAACACATGGGAGACAACATGGATTTTACCAGAGTAAAGTTCTGATTTGTAGAATTAACGTGTTATGTGACAAATGATTTTGTAATTGTTAAAGATTACTTTCATTGTTCTTGGCTGTTTACTTTCATTGTTCTTGGCTGTTATTTGAAAAACAAGGAAACCATTACATGCCCATATACTGTAATCATTGTTCCTTTAAGTTGTGTGTCAGTTCTAGTTTTAGATAACATAAAAGTCATTATCACAACTCCTCATCTTTTGAAGATTTTAATCAGAGCTTGTTGCTGTTCCATCAAGAATCTCAGAACAACCAGACAATGTGGAAACATGTGCATGTTCAAAACACAAATCTACTTCACATTTAATTGCTGGTGACATTGATGATGAGGATATTAATGTTCAGTCAGATGGTGAAACGCAAGAGCATGATGATGAAATTGATGAGGATCATAATGCAGAAAACATCAATAGACGACTTGGATTGTTGCTTCACCATATGCAAGCCATATTTACATGTATCCAAGTCAGCCTCTCAATAAATAGTAGATGAACTTTATGACAATGGTGTTTTAACTGGTGAACTCTCAAAGAACACTATTTTTCTGAAGACGTTCTGTTATTTAAGTTTTTTTATTTGTTTTTTATAGCTTTGTTGAATATAGATCCCTTTGGAATGGAATACAAGTGAGTGCTTCGTTACAAGGAGAGATTTAACAATACGGAGTAGGATTTAAATGGTCCAGACAAGAAGATTTTTGTGTATGTACCAATTTCTAGTGTATTACAAGGGGTGATGTCATAGACAAAATTCTTGAACAAGTAAACTCGCCCTCTCAAAATGGTCGGCATCAATCTGATCATGAAGGTTTATACTTCAAAAACAATACACTCCTCTCAGGTGAAGTGTTGTGCATTTCCCTGCGGTTATATATATAGATGAATTTGAAATTTGTAATCCTTTGGGAACCTCACGAATAAAACACAAGTTACTGCGATATAATGGGTATTTGCAGATTTGCCTGTAAAATACAGATCAACTTTATCCAGCATATATCTTGCAATTCTGTGCAGGCTTTTGAATGCAAACAAGTTGTTGAACCACTTCTCAAGGACCTCAGTATACTTGAAATACTTGCCATTTGCCATGTAAAAGGTACAGTTCTGTTAGTGTTATCTGACAATTTAGGTGCACCTTCTTTGGCTGATTTTAAAGAGTCATTTACTCTGGATATATTTTACTTAGCTGGCCACAGTGAAATTCAGAGAGGTTTAGTGAGAACTGGTTCATTTCCAATTTGAACCAAAATGTCCTATAATGACACAATAGTCACATTTAATTTGCTGTTTTGGGCCTCTGCTTGACTTCTGGACAATACAATTTGAAACCAAACATAGCTTCTTCAAGAAGGTTGAACAGGATGTCAATAACTACAAAAAGATACTACACACATTAGCCTGCAGGCACCAACTCATGTTGGTTTATCACATGGACACACCTACTTTGTTTAAACCAACAGTTGAAGCTGAGAAAATTTCAATGGTTGCACGTGACTGTTTGGATGCCTCAGTTAAAAATGGCATCAAGAGCCAATTCAATATTGTGATGGCTGCATCTCTTGCTACAAATGCTTCAATTCAAGTACACTCGAGGAATGTTTCTATGGGACGGGAGCACGAGTGGACTTCCTGACTTTGGTAAAATAATCAATGTGTTGATTGTTGAGAACAAGCCCTATCATCAAGCCTTGCACAGTGTGGTACAAAGAACATCTCAGATGTTATGAAATCTGTAAGAACCAGCTAGCAAAAAACTGCGTTGCCCAACCAGAGGATCATTATTCTCCCCTTTCTGTGTACATGGTACAAGGCTGGCTTCTCCTCTCTCCAAAAGAATTTCTGCTTCATTGAAGTAAGCTTATCTATATTGACATTTTCATGCTGTTGCAGAATATATAGTTGACTCTTCAAAGTATTAATGATTTGTTTTGTGGCAGACTCACTTTATTGGTAGCTTGATAATCAGGGTTTCTCTGAAATGGTCTAGATATTTTATTTTCATGATGTGTTAAAATGATTATTCTATGATTGCTTTGTGTTTTAGCTTTTGCAGAATATCACTGTAGAACTCGTCGTTTGTGTGTCCAGACTAAAAGACCAAAATATATACTCTCAAGTTAACTGAATGTATGAGTTTTGTTTGTTGTATAGTTTGTCAAGCAGTATTGTTTGTAAATGGATATTTCTCCCCAAAATGATTTTTTTTTTCATCATTTACTATTTTTAGATGAATATCTCTTTTGGTCCTCACAATGCAAGTGAATGCTGGCCAGAACTTTGAATCTCCAAAAATCAGACAAGTCAATATGAAAAGTAATCCATATGACTCCAGTGGTTAAATCCATGTCTTCTGAAGTGATATGATAGGTGTGGGTGAGAAACAGATCAATAGTTAAGATATTTTTTGCCATAATCTCTACTTTCTCATTCTTTAGTTTTTTTTTTGGTGATTTACACTCTTCATGCATATCATCAAAACTTTTTTTTAGCGATCTTTCCCTTTCACATGTTAGTTTCCTGCTTGTTTTGTCTTTTAGTGTTTACAGAATAACACCACTGAGCTCCTCATTCGCGTGACCAGACTAAGACACCAAAATCTCGTTTCCCAAGTTCACTTAATCAAGGTACGTTTTTGTTCAATTAAATCAAGTGTTGTCATGTTTGTTGTCATGTTTGTCGTTAATGTGGATATCTTTATGTGTTTGCAGGCTACTCATATTGCTGTAGATATACTCACAGCCACACCACGCTTATTGTGTGTGTCTTTATTCTCAAACCACACCTCTTTTAAGAGGACCATGTGATCATACACACCTGAAACTCATTACACACAACATCATATTACATCCTCCTTTCTTAAATTAGAAAGACAATTACATTACCAGCATTAATAACCACAATCATGATTCATGATATCCCATCACAAACACTGTCATAAACACAATCAGAACAGCATAAAGAATAGTCCTTCCACAGGATGACAATCATAATCCGACGAGTTTAAAATGCATATATCATCAGTTAGTGGATCAGACCGGTCTGGTGCCACTGTATCAAATAAATAATTAGCACTGCTTGGATTTAACTCAACAGCTCTGAGTACCTCTGGATGTATCTTTCTGAAATGACGTCTATTTCGTCTAAAGAGCTGACCATTTGGTGACTGTACATTATTTGACCATGGTTCCTCTCTCTTACATAGAACTGTTGCCGGTTTCCATCACTTCTCGAGTTTGCATTTGTACAGTCTCACTTGCTACTAGCCCTGGCAAACTTTGAGATCTGACATCATAGTACTTCTTCTGATGAACTTGTAGATCTACCAGTCTACTGTGCTCCTGCACAAAAGATCTTTGTTGCAACATCTTGGTGGAACATGGTATAGTACTGCGAAGAATTCGTCCCATCAACGTTTGTGCTGGAGATCTACTTAATCCTGTGACTGGTGTATTTCACAATGATAACAAAGCTAGATGTATATCCTCAGGGCCTTTTTCAGAACACGTTTCACAGTTTGCACTGTTCGCTCAGCAAGTCCATTTGATTGTGGATATCCTGGACTGTAAAACAAAAGCCTTACTCCCCACAAATCAGCAAATGTTTAATTTCTTGACTTGCAAATGGTACATGGTCACTCACAATTTCTTTTGGTATGTCGTATCTTGCAAATGTTGCTTTCAGAAAATTTATGACTGAATGGGCAGATTTGTCTCTCAAATTTAGCACTTCTGGGTATTTTGTCATATAGTCAACTAACACCAAGAAAGACTGACCTTGCAATTCATAGATGTCTGCTCCAAGCTTCAACCAGGGAACATCTGGGATGTCATGTGACTGAAGAGGTTCTATTTGATTTTGAGGTGGGAAATTCTGACATATGCCACATTTGCTTACCATGCTCTCAATATCTTTTGACATGCCAGGCCAAAATTTTGCCTTGCTTGTGCTTTAGTTCGTTGTATACCTTGATGTCCAATATGTAACCTCTGTAACACAGTAGACTTTAATTTCTCTGGAATGATGATTCTATCTCCCATCATTAGCACATCATTCTGCACACTGATGTTGTGTCTCACTGACCAGAATTTTAGCAATTTCACCTTAAGCCTACTGCATTACTTACCCCAGTAACTTTTATGAGCTTTTTTTATGGCTTGCAGGACATCATCTGTTTAACTCCTTTCTTTTAGTTGTTTCAACATTTCTGGATTTAGAGAATCAGTAGCTTCTTGCAAATACACTACTTTCTCCTGAAACAGGTCTTCGTTGTCCTCATTAGAATCTTGTTTTCTCACTGCTGCGTGACAACGTGTCTGCAATCCACATACAGTTACCTGGTGTGTATTGAATCCTCAGATCATAGCCTTGTAAATAAAGCCTTGCAGTCTTGCTGGTGCTTTATTGAATGGTTTTCGAAAAATATTCTCAAGTGGCTTATGATCAGACTGCACTGTCACTACTTTACTGTAAGTGCCCGTGAGCTATAGTACAACATTTTATGCCACAAGCACCCCAACGGTACCATCAGTAAGGCTTAAGTACCCCTTCATTCCCTGCAAAAAAACAAAGATGTGTACGAAATATTTAAAATGATCATTGATATTAATTAGCACTGAAATAATTGAATCAAAACTGAATCAAAAATGTTTTGTCGAATAGTCGTTTGATCTCATTTAACATAACATGAGATCATATGAAACTGTAAAAATGATGATGTGCAAGCAGCACTTTAGCTCGAGTGCCTGATTGAGGAAAAAACACAACTCACAGTCCAGACACACTCCAAATTTGCCATCCCTAAATGTACATATAATATACATATAGGGTTACAACTAAGACATGGTAATGAGGCATATCATGAGAATGGAAGGTTATTAGACATAAGCAAGGACACATAATCTGATATATTTGAGAAATTAGCAGAGGCCATATATGCTTTCACTCCACACCCACAGATAATATTGCACAAAGTCTCATTAAGAAGCATTCATGTCTTAGGGAATCAGGGTCTGAGAAAGACCCTGTGATCTAAGATGGCGGCCTAGAAGCACGCAGCGGCCGCTCCGGATCCAAAATGGTGCTATTTTTGTTTCTTAGCCCGACCTTTAAGGCACGTGGACATCGTAGCAACCAGTGTTCATGTTTACCATCGCTAGACACTGCTCAGATACAAGAATCATGCAACAACCAAGCTGCATGATGATCTGCAGTAGAAGCTACGCGATCTCGGCTTGCTGCGGAGACCAGGCGTCCAGTCCTCGGTGTCGCCTGATGCCGGTGGCCGGGGAAGGGGATGTCGTAAGCAGTGTGCAGAGGTCCATGCTAGGCTAAAAACAAACCCTAGTCGCCCAGATCTCCCATCTATCCTGCTCTCAAATGTTTGCTCCCTGGACAATAAACTTGACTATATCCGACTTCATCAGAATACACGGTGTGAGTTTAGAGACTGCTGTGTCTTTGTTTTCACAGAAACGTGGCTCAGCAACAGAGTTCTGGACACCGCCGTTCAGCTAGACGGGCTCGCCTCGTTTCGTGCCTACAGAAATGCAGCTCTGTGCGGTAAGACTCGTGGTGGTGGCGTGTGTGTTTACATCAACACGGAATGGTGCAAGAACTCTATGCTAGTCTCTAGCTACTGCTCATCGCTGGTGGAGCTTGTGACTGTAGGTGTAGACCTTTTTATTTACCACGGGAATTCACCACTGTCATTATAACCGGAGTTTACATTCCCCCCAGTGCTAATGCTTAGGAAGCACTTGGTGAACTGTATGGAGCTATCAGCGAACAGCAGAGCACTCACCCTGATGGACTGTTTATTGTCGCCGGAGATTTCAACCATGCAAATCTCAAGACAGTGGTCCCTAAATTCCATCAGTATGTGGACTTTGCAACGAGAGGGGCGAACGCGCTAGATCTTGTTTACACAAACATCCCAGACATGTACTGGTCGGAGCCACCACCTCGGCTACTCAGACCACATCTCTGTTATGCTAATACCAGCATACAGACAGGGAACAGCATCTCCACCGCCACCACGCTGATCCAATTCTGTTCACTCTGCTGACACACGACAGCAATGCATAGCTCGAACCACATCATCAAGTTTGCAAATGACACGACCGTGGTGGATCTCCTAGCGAGAGGATGTGCAGCGGCTAACGGACTGGTGTAGAGCCAACAACCTGTCTCTGAATATGGACAAAACAAAAGAGATGGTTGTTGACTTCAGGAGAGCACAGAGTGACCACTCTCCGCTGAACATCGATGGCTCCTCTGTGGAGATTGTCAAGAGCACCAAATTCCTTGGTGTTCACCTGGCAGAGAACCTCACCTGGTCCCTCAACACCAGCTCCATTACCAAGAAAGCCCAGCAGCATCTATACTTTCTTCGTAGGCTGAGAAAAGCACATCTCCCACCCCCATCCTCACCACTTTCTATAGAGGGACTATTGAGAGCATCCTGAGCAGCTGCATCACTGCCTGGTTTGGGACTTGCACCGTTTCAGACCGCAAAGCCCTGCAGAGTATAGTGAGGACATCTGAGAAAATCATTGGGGTCTCCCTCCATCAAAGACATTTACCCAAACACTGCATCTGCAAAGCAACCAGCATTGTAGATGACCCCACACACCCCTCACACAAACTCTTCACCCTCCTGCCATCTGGCAAGTGGTACCGAAGCATTCTGGCCCTCACGGCCAGACTGTGTAACAGCTTTTTCCCCAAGCCATCAGACTCCTCAATACTTAGAGACTGGACTGACACACACACACACCTGTACACCATCCAACTTTTGCACATGTCCAGAGATGCACTTAATTCATTGTCACTTTATAACTGGCTGCTACCTCAATAACTGCTATGTCCATAGGACGCTATTTCATAGTATGTTGTTTACATTCAGCATTTTCAGAAAGTGTCATCTTTTTGCACAACTCAGACTAGAAATGTGTACTGGTCGGGGCTGCACTGTCTCTCACTATATCTTACTTTGCCTATTGTACGGTTCCTTTTTAGTAATTATTGTATTGTCCTGTACTTTTTGCACACGTTTGCATGTGCACTTTACGTAGGAATGTGTAGGTCTTATTTAGTCTGTGAAGTCTCATGTGGTTCTGTGTTTGTCCTATGTTGTTTTATGTAGCACTATGGTCCTGGAGGAACGTTGTCTCGTTTAGCTGTGTGTACTGTACTAACTGTATATGGTTGAATGACAATAAAAACCACTTGACTTGAAGTTTGAAATCCAAAATGGGGAATTACTGCAGCAAACTGCGTGTTGCAGGATGTGCTGAACTGCAAGTCAATCGTCGCTCTGCTTCCTCAGATTTGGGGCCTAAACGGAAGCTAAAAAAAGCAAAAAAGGCTGAACTCAGTTTCCTTCCAGATATGCCACAAAACAAAAGTTCAACAATTCTTGAGGAGGAGAGAGTCAATGGGCATGGAAATGAAGAAGAGAAAGGTGGACTAGAATAAAATACAAGCGAAGATGGCAAACACATTTATGGTGCGGCGTTAAGCAATTGTTGAAAACAAACCCCTTGTGATGGAGGTAAAAGCAAAGTGGCCAACACTGTTAGATGAAAATAAAGTATGTGTCAGCTAGGAAATGAGAATATTACTAGTGTACAATTCAAACATTAACAGAACATTATACTGTATATATAATTATTGACTGCTATGTTTCTCCATTTGTGCTAGTGCATGTATTTATTTTTATTATGGAAAGTGTATGACATGTCTTTATTTCTAACAGATTAAATCAGAGTTCACTCGCCTCACTTCTAAAGACCTCACAAAGTCATTTCTGTCTGGAGTGGACCAGTATTTCCCCCGATTTTTGCAGATGTATAGAGCAAGGATGAGCAGCATTCCACAAATGAAAAGTCTTCTCAGCAAGGTTGACAGTGATGGGAGTATATAAGTTTTGTTCTCACTGAAATTGAAGCATGCTGTTTGCCTGGAGATATCTAAACCTCCCCTGCCCAGTGTCTGTCTGTAACAAGGCAGACGAGGAATGAGGATCTAGATGCAGTTTTAATAACATGAAACTAAATGACGTAACTCTGAATTAAACAAAACAAAATATAGGGACAGAATAATACATATAAATACTGACAAAGAAACCAGGGGAAACAAGGACGTAAATACACAAGGGAAAACAAGGAACACCTGTGGAAACAATTAGGGAATGAGGAACACCTGGGGAACCAATCAGGGTGGAACAATCATGAAATAAAAATACAAAGGACTACAAAACTAACAGGAAACAGGAACAGGGAACTATGGAAGGTTGCGAGGTGACGTCACACGCAGCGTGTCTCTCGGGTACGCGTTTCAGTGTGTGTGCGGGACAGCAGGCGGTTGGACGGCGTGGGGGTGCATGGCGGCCATTTCAAATAAGTCAAAAAATACGAGTAAGAGGGATCGAGGAAATCGAACTGGGAATGGATCAGAGACTCTAGGAATGGAAGATACAGGTGAAGAAGAGGATGATATGGAGGTAGGATGGACAAATGTCAGAACAGGAAAAAAGGTTAATAAAAAGAGGAAACAAGGTAAGGAGGAAAGATCAGGAAGCAGTTCAATAGCTAGTGAGGAAGATGGGGAAGAACGAAGTAATAGCAAGAGTGAATTTAGGATAATATTGAAGTTTAAAGGAGAGGTAGGAGTTTCAGGAGTTAATCCATTGATGTTGACATATGAACTGAAAAAGCTGGTAGGAGAGATAGCTTTTGCAAAAGTGCTACAAGATGGAGCTTTAATGATAGCATGTAGGAATGAAGAGCAAAAAAATAAAGCCATAAAAATAAAGACAGTTGGGAAACAGATGGTAATGAATTACAAGATTGTAGGACAGGAGTCATGGGTGTATGGAGTAATAAATGGAATTCCGTTAGGAGTTACTATGGATGAATTAAAAAAGAATCTGGAGGGGCAAAGGTCATAGATGCAGTCCGATTACAAATGAACAGAGAAGGTAGAAGAATGGATAGCTTGTCAGTACGTCTAAAATTGGAAGGAAAAGAAGTGCCAGATCGGATTAAGATGGGTTATATTAGTTATCCGATTAGGAAGTATATAGCCCCTCCTTTGAGGTGTTATAATTGTCAGAGATACGGACATACTGCGTCAGTGTGTAAATCTAAAATGAGGTGTGCGAGATGTGGAGGGGAGCACGAATTTGGGAAGTGCGGAGAAGGAGTAGGATTGAAGTGTTGCAACTGTGGAGGTAGTCACAATGCAGCATATGGAGGTTGTGAGGTGAGGAAAAGGCTGTGGAAGTACAACAAGAAAAGTCAGAAAATAATCGAACTTATGCTGAAGCTGTGAAAGTAGTAAATGATAGAGATAGGCAAAGTAAGACTGAGAGAATGGAGCATGGAAAAAGAAATGAAGGTACAGGAAGAATTGAGGAAGGTAGAGTACCAGAAGATGTAATGCTAGTAAGTAAGAGAAATTTTGTGCTATTCATGGTGGAGGTAATTAATTGTACAGCGCAAACAGAAAGGAGAACAGAAAAGTTACAAATAATAGTAAAGGCGGCAGAGAGATTTCTAGATATTAAGGGATTGAAAGGTGAAGATATAATGAAAAACCTTAATACAGAATCTCAGTCAAGTCAGGATTTAGGGGTTGGTTAGTATGTTAAATATTTTACAATGGAATGCCAGGAGCCTTTGTGCTAATGGTCAAGAATTTAAAGGATATATAAATCAAATGAAAGATAAGCCAGATGTAATATGTATTCAAGAATCATGGTTGAATCCTAGACTAGAATTTGTTTTAAAAGGATACATAAGTGTGAGAAGAGATCGGGAAGAAGGAAAAGGAGGAGGATGTGTTAATTTTGTAAAAGAGGGAATGCCTTATAGAGTTTTGGAAAAAGGGAAACGATGGAATATATAGTTGTAGAAATATGGTTTGGAAATAAAAGTTATGTTATAATAAACTTTTATAATCCGTGTAAAAAATTAACACAAGAAAGTATGGAAGCAATAAAGGGATTAAGAGGAAGTAGAGTAATATGGTGCGGGGATTTTAATGCCCATAATACTTTATGGGGAGGTTTATCGACAGATGCAAATGGTATGGTCATTGAAGAGGTGATGGAAAAGAAAAATTTGGTTTGTATAAATGATGGAACAAAAACACGAATGGATGTAAATTCAGGGAGGGAATCTGCAATAGATCTAACAATTGTTTCTAATGCATTAGGGGGAATAATAAATTGGGAGGTATTAAATTGTACAGCGGGTAGTGATCATTTCCCAATATTAAGTTCAATTGTAAATAATGAGATAGGGAAGATAAAGAAAGGAAATATAGGAAAATGGAAGTATGAGAAAGCAGATTGGGAAAAATTCGAAAGAATATGTGAGGAAGGATTAAAAATGATCAAGATGAATGAAAGAATAATAATTGAAAGAATATATACAGAATTAATATCAGTGATACAGAATGCTGCTAGAGAATGCATTCCAAAAAGCAATGGAAAGAGGGTGGGGAAAATAGTTCCATGGTGGAATGAGGAGTGTGCAATAGCAGTTAAAAGGAAAAGGAAAGCACTTAAAATTCTAAGGAAAACTCATAATTGGGAAAACATGATAATATATAAAAAGGCTCAAGCAGAAACTAGAAGAACAATAAGGGAAGTGAAGAAAAAGTATTGGAGATCATATTGTGAAGAAATTGGGAAAAATACTCCAATTGAGGAAGTGTGGAGTATGATTAAAAAATGAGTGGCATTCGAAGAGAATATGAGTACCCTGTGTTATGTATTGGGGAAGAAATAGCAATACGTGATGAGGAAAAAGCAGAAATGTTTAGAAAAGAATTCTCAAAAATAAATAGTTCGGACAATTTGATGAAGGAGTGTAAGGAAATGAGGGAGAAGTTGTTAAAAGAACATCCATTTATTTTAGAAAAAAAGAGAGTAACAAATAGTTTTCTAGATGTGCCCTTTTCATATTCAGAATTAAAGAGGGCATTAAAAAACACTAAAGATTCAACTCCTGGACAGGATGGAATTAGTTATGTAATGTTAAAAAAGTTAAGTGATGAATCTCTTAAAATTATTCTAGAGTTTTATAACAGCGTATGGGAAGAAGGGATTTTACCTAAGAGATGGAAAGAAGCAGTAATAATTCCCATTAAAAAACCAGGTAAAGATCCAAGTATCCCTTTAAACTACAGACCGATAGCATTAACATCACATCTAGGTAAAGTTATGGAAAAAATGATTACAGATCGTTTAATGTATCATATGGAGAAGAATAATGTTTTTTCCCCATATCAAAATGGTTTTAGACATGGAAAGAGTACAATGGACTCAATTGTTAAATTGGAATCAGATATAAGGAAAGCATTGATAAATAAAGAAACTCTAGTAGCAATTTTCTTTGATGTAGAAAAAGCTTATGATATGTTATGGAAGGAGGGTTTGTTGATAAAGTTAGATCAAATTGGAATAGAAGGAAAATTATATAATTGGATTAAAGAGTTTTTAATTGAAAGGAATATTAAAGTGAAGATTGGAGAATATATATCAAGGAAAGGAATAATTGAGAATGGAACTCCTCAGGGTAGTGTTATAAGTCCTTTGTTGTTTATTATTATGATTAATGATGTATTTGCAACAATAGATAAGAATGTAAATAAATCGCTGTTCACGGATGATGGAGCTCTGTGGCTTAGAGGTAGGAATGTAGAGTATATTGTTAATAAAATGCAAGCAGTTTTAAAAAATGTTGAGGAATGGTCTTACAAATGGGGTTTTAAATTCTCAGTGGAGAAAACCAAATATATATTTTTTACAAATAAAAGGTCAAGTATAGATCTAAAGATTAATTTATACAACAAAGAGATAGAACAAGTTAAAGTGATAAGATTTTTAGGTATGTGGTTTGATGAAAAGGTTACATGGAATGTACATATAAATAAGATGGAGGATAAATGTAAGAAGATTTTAAATGTAATGAGGTGTATTTCAGGACGAGAATGGGGAGCTGATAGGGTTGCATTAAAAACAATTTATTCAACAATGATAAGAGCAGTATTAGATTATGGTTGTATCGCATATGGAACAGCAACTAAGTCACAGTTAGGAAAATTAGAACGAATTCAATCACGAGCTTTGAGAATATGTTGTGGAGCTTATCCTTCCTCTCCTGTTTCAGCTTTACAGGTGGAGATGGGGAGATGCCAATTCACTTAAGAAGGAAACAATTGATACTGGCATACTGGGTAAACCTTAAAGGGCAGAAGGATAGTCATCCAACAAAAGGTATACTTGAAACATGTTGGGAATATGGGAAAGGAAAAGTTAACAGTTTTGGTTGGATTATTAAGGATTTAGTTCAGAATATGAAATTAAATGAGTATAGAGTTATTCCAGCAGTAATATTACCAACAACACCATTATGGATTTTACCTCAACCAAATGTAGATCTATTCTTATTGGAATCAAGACAAGATAAAGATCAGAGGATGTTGGAAGCAGAGATGACAAAAGAATATATTGGTATTAAGTATGAACAATATATAAAGGTTTTCACAGATGCATCTAAGGATCCACAGAAGGGACAGGTTGGGGTAGCGTATATCATTCCCAGATTGAAAGTGGCAAGAGGGGAAAGAGTATCAGATCATGTATCTGTGTTTACAGGAGAGCTACTAGCAATTATGATAGCACTTAATAAAATAAATGAAATGGGGCTAAGTAAAACTTTAATATGCTCAGATTCAAGTTCAGCCTTGAGGTGCCTGGAAGTTCAAAAATCAGATACTAGACAGGATATTGTTTTGGAAATCTTACAGATATTGTTCATGATGCAACAAAAAAATAAGATAGTTCAGTTTTTATGGGTTCCGGCACATACCGGAGTGTCTGGAAATGAAGAAGCAGATAAACTAGCAAAACAGTCTATGGCAAAGGAAAATATAGATATGCAAATTAGGTATAGTAAATTAGAAATCAAATCAATAATTAAACGGGGATAAATAAAAATTGGCAATCGTATTGGGATAATGAGGAAAAAGGTAGACATTTATATTTAATACAACCATTGGTAGGTAGAGGAAGGAATTCAAGTGGGAGAAGGAAGGAAGACTGTATTATTTCTAGATTAAGACTAGGACATACAGGACTTAATTCAACAATGCAAATAATAGGAAAACATCCTACAGGATTATGTGAATGGTGTGGAATCAGAGAAACAGTGGAGCATGTACTTATTAAGTGTAATAAATATTCTGAAGAAAGAAGTAAGATAATTGAAGAATTTGAGATGAAAGACAATCAACAATTAACATTAAAGATGGTTTTAAACTCAGTAGAGGGGGGTAGGTTAATAATAAAGTTTTTAAGTAGAACAAATTTGATCTTTAGAATATAGATAGGCTATTAGTGTTTTTAGTATCAGTATCCCTCTCTGGAAGATGAGGGACTTTGGCTGTAGATGGAGGAGCTGAACACGCAGCAACATTGAAAGCACGAGTCCTGATTGTTCTGGGAGTTGTGATATATTGTCTCTGATCTATTACCTACAGTAGATGGTGGTAATGCTCTTTTTAAGAATGCGAACCGCCAATAAGCCCAAAGAAGAAGAAGAAGAACAGGGAACTATACAAGAATTACAACAGAAAAGTCAGGTCAAAAACAGGGAAATATATGGCTCAATATATTGAGCGCATTTTCATGCAGAATCTTACTTTGATTATGCTAGAAAATCTGACAGCAAGGCTTTGAACAAATTTCAAATGACTTAAATATTGATATTTTTTGCACCAAAAGGGATTGCATTGGAAGACATTAATTTAACAGCTAGTATCATATTGATGATGTTTATGCAGACTGTCTTTGATTTTTGGAGCTTCAAAAGAGAAATCTCCATTCACTTGCATTTTTTGGACCTACTGCGCAAGGATATTTTTCTATTTTCCTTGAAATGTGTTCTGGTGAAGAAAGAAAGCCATACACACCTGTGATATCATGGAGGTGAGTAAATAATGAGACAATTTAAATTTTTAGGTGAACTATCTCTTTAAATTATTTTAGTGCATGATGTGGAGGTCAAAGAAGTTGCCTCAGCAAAATGCATGTAGACTGAGGTTGGAGCATTGAGTAAGATCTCTGTTTGGTTTTGGGATAAGAGAAATATAAGCAAGATTCATATGATGATGATGATGATGTATGATACCTGTTTCATCAATTTCACACATGACTTTGTAGAATTGGGGAGAACGCAGAGGCCAAAACTGTCTGTAGAACTCTGCTGGATAATCATGTGTTCCAGGAGATTTGTTATTTGGCATGTGATTAAGTGCGTTGGCGATATCCTGTATCAACAAAGGTTTTTCCAACAATTATGATTGTGTTTTTGATACTTTCATATTGATGAAAAGGGCTGTTGTTCTCCAGGGCCTTCCACATTACATAATCGAGGACCCATCGGGTTTCTTCAAGTCTGCAGAGGTAGGCTTGGGTGTTTATATTTTACCTTTGCATAAAACATGTCTATTAGGGATGTGCAAAACAACTACTTTCACTGACGTTTAAACAAAACTTTTGGAGTCTAAAACGAAACCAACCTTCAGAAAACATTCAAAATTGTGTGTATGTGACCCACTTAAAATACTTGATCTATTCCAAATCTGACACTAAGTTCCGCTGAAAAGGGGTATTTATCTTCTACGTGTTCGCCTTGCATTTTGTTCATTGTACATTTGAAATATAGAACATGACACACATTCACTGAATCAGGCATAATTATTGAAAACAATTGAATGAAAAGTGCAGGACCAATAAAGCAATCCTAATAGCCTGTTCTAAACAAAATTCACCAAGCCATTGATCTAATATGACAGCATTTCAGTAAAGAACGTTAACCAATAAAACCAATAACAGTTACGATGGAAAAAAAGCTATAGATAGAAAAAATAGACCTGTGATGTTGCCTACAATATACTAATATATTCTAAACCTGACCTACACATGGAAAAAAAGCTAGTTTAACCCATTAAGCAGTCTGAACCTCATTGAAAATATCTGTTGTGCTGAATCTTTAAAACGATTCTCGAAGAACTACATTTCCCAGAGTGCACCAGCAGTAGCGATCCAGGTGCTTTACTAAGAGCACCTGCTGAAGCATGAAGGTTCACAGTCATTCAGACAAGCAAACTTCAGAGAAGACACTCCAAGTTCACTCACAGGTTCAGTCCAAAGACGCCAATGGTTGGTGAAATGTTTAATTAATTTTTATGATGTTTGAAATACTGCTAAATATGTTCAAGCTATGTTTAACTTCTTGGTAGATGGTTTAAGAAACACATTGCAGTATTGACTTCATTGATTTTGTGTTAAATGGGTTTGTGCTAAGAAATATTTAATTTGTGATTGGGAAAATTAAAAGTATAAGATTTGAAGGATGTACAAAGTTAAAAATGGTAAAATATTACATTTCTAGTAGATGTTAAAAATTTACAAATGAATTTGAATTCATGAAATCATTTTTCTTTATGTAAAAGGAGTTAAATGTTTAACTCATTTAAAATTAATCTAAAATGCTTCACGAAATGTTTAATTAGAATGGTAATGTTTGTTCTCTGGTTTGAAGGTTTACAACCTATCACATTACAACCTAAAATGTTGAACAGACCAATCAACTGACAAAGAAATGAGAATAAAAGTGATTGAGTTGGAAAATTGAGTTGTCCTTGTGTCCTTTGGATGTTGAACTGGAGGAGGACTTGACAATATCCTTCTTAATCAGTAGATTAATAAACTCGCATACCTAGCCTAAACAGTCATTTTCCAGGTTGCTTACTCAAAAGTATAAATTTTTTGATGAGCAAAATTAACATGTAGACATTGTAGGAAATTAGCGATATTTTGTGGCAGGGTATATTTACAACTGCAAGCATTCATCACCAGTAGTATGTAGGGAATTAAATAAAATACCACACAAAGAGTGATTTGCAATATGCTCACAATTTAAATTAAGTTGCCTGCATATCTTCCACATCACCAGTAATATGTAGGATTTTATATGTAAATAATTTGTTTAAGAGTCTTGGCCACGTTCTGCCACCATGTAGGATAAATGGCAAATGATCAGATTGGTATATTTGAGTAAATAATTCAATATCTACAGTCAAATTGTCTTTGAATACAAACAAGACTTTATTGCAAACCTACAACATAAGAACAAAACTAGCACACAAAAACAAACAAAAAAAAACAGGTTGGTGAGTGAGCTGTAACAGAAGGTGAATGGAAATGACCTATGTGTTATTTGAATTAATGTTTCTTTTTTTATATTTGATGGTTTTTTTTTTTTTTTTTTTTATTATTTAAAAATGTAATTTTATGGAGTCTATAGGCCAAGCTCTGAGAAGCATCAATACTTCATTTAGTATGCCTTGGTTTGCAGTTGGGTTACCTGAAATCTAAATAAAAAAAAAAAAAACACCAGCACTTTCTAACAAAAGTCTGGAGGTGTACTTGCGTTTCGTTGAGTTGCTTTGGTTATTTGGCTGGGTCCGTAGAAAGTTCTGATTGTGATCCGTCAATTTTTTGTACCTCTGTTTAAGATCGTGGAAGGTCTTTGTTGAGTCGATGGATTGGTGATTGGAATATCCAGAGGTGAGGACTCCCGCAAGGGAGAACTCTGGACTTCCCGGGACAGATGTAGAGAAGAGCGAGCGAGAGGTTGTCCAGGCTGGTATTTTTAACCATTTCTGGTTAGTCACACATCTAAGAGTCTCTAAGACAATCAGAAGCGGCTTTTCAAAGGGTTTGTGGTCAAAGTATCCTCCCCTCAAGATAATTTATGTTTCTAAAGCCTAAAGTCTTTGTTCTGAGGTTTGTCAGTTTTCCCAGTCAAAAATGTTACATACTTTTATATAATTAAATTGGTGCAAGCAACATGACATTTGTTATCATCAACATTCTCTACATAAAGAGACAAGCATTTACATATGAATCATGACGTACTTTCTCTTTATGGTTACTTTACTACACATTAACATTTGAATATACATTATTCTACTTTGTATAATTGAGCATCATGTATGCCAGATGTCAGAATAATGAATTCTACGATTCTAACCACAGTTAGGCATCATATAAATTTTTATTGAAATACACTTTATTGTCCCACAGAGGTAAATTTGTTTTGGACTCAAGATGCATTTACATTGACAACTACATTGGATCATAAAATAACAATACAAATAAGAACAAATACAATACTAAAAAAAAAAAAAACAGAAATCCCTAACCTTAGAAAAAAATTACTCATTGTTTAAAATAGAGGTAGGTATAAAATATTTTTTAAAACCGTTATACCTACACATTGGCAATCTGTACCGTCTTCCAGAAGGTAACAATTTATACTCTGAGTGCAATACATGCAGTGGGTCAGCTATAATTTTATGTGCTTCCCTGAGAACTGACTGTTCATTCACTCCACGGCCTGATATTCCCTTTTCCCTGCCATCTTCATTTCAATTTTAACCAGGCGCCCAAGCTTCGACTTTGCTTGAACCATAAGGTTACCAAACCATACTGTAATGCCATATCTAATTAAGCTCTCTACTGCTGCCTGATAAAATAAGCACATCATTTTCTGATCAACTCCAACAGATCAGTAAGTCTACACATAAAATACAGTCTTTGCTGCACACGAGAGCAAACTGTGTCCACATGAATTCCCCCAGCTAAGTGTATTATCAATACGGATAGCATGGTACTTGTAGGAACACACTTGCTTTACTGATGTTTCATGTGTGATAACTGGTGTATGATCACCTACTGATTTGGGGTCAAAAATCATCTCTTCTCTCTTTTTGTATTTTAGATAAGATGATTTAAATCACACCACTCTACAAACCTTGATACCTCTAAAAAAAAAAAATATACTGACGGATCAGAATTCTCATACAGAAGGCTAAGTACAGCTGTATCATCTGAGAATTTTACAATAAAATTATTCTGATTACAACTCGAACGCTCATTGTTATACAATGTGACAAGTATAGGAGAACTGGCACATCCCTGTGGAGCACCTGTGCTAATACTTTTCAAGTCTGATAAAATATGGTTGACTCTAACCTGTTCTGTACGATTAGTTAAAAATGATAAATGCCAACTAATTAAAAAGGGGTTCACATTCAATGTTTTTAATTTATGAATTAAAAGTTGGGGCTTAATCATATTAAAAGCTGAACTAAAATCCACAAATAATAGCCGAGCATAGGCTTTTGTATTTTCCAAATGTTTATTAATAAAATTGGTAACTGTATTTTCTGCATCTTCTGTACTGCGACCCTGCCTATACGCAAACTGTAATGGGTCAAGAACTGTATTAACTTCTGTCTTTTAAAATGGACACCATATACTTAAAGCTTTTCATTACACAGGGTGTCAAGGCTATAATATGAGAGTCCACATATTGCTGAAAAATAGGACACCATGCTGCAGTAAGATCCTCTGCACAAGATTTTAATAATAGAGCTGAAATACCATCAGGACCTGTGGACTTTTTGTACACAGTCGACTGAAAATTAATCAAACTTTTTGTGGTTCCAAAATGACCCTATCTGATGTATCCTCTATTACAATTGACTCAGAAACTTCCCTGCATTCCAGTGTAGTCCTGTGTATCAAACCTAGAGGTAAAAATCATTTAACTCATTTGCTTTCCTCAGGTCATCATTAGTGATGAGTCTCTTATTATTTGTTCGTTTTAGTCATGACTTTAAAGGTGTCCCATAATTTCTTAGGATTAGTTGAAATAAAATACCGTTCCAAAATCTCTTTGTCTTTCACTGGCTTTTCTTAGCATACCGTTCAACTCCTTCTGTATATCTCACACCCACACGATCATGTTCTCTAAAGGCTTGTTTTTTCCGATTAATGCAGTCTTTTAGCTCCTTTGTAATATATGGCTTAATATTTGGATAAATGGTCACACACTTTTTTTTTTTCAGCACATACTCCATGATCATGTCAGTAGCCTCATTGACGTCCAAGTTGTGAAACATATCTCAATCAGTACACAGAAAGCATCCCTTAAGTTTTTCTATGCTGTCCTTGGACCACACAGAAACCGTCTTAACTTCTGGCTTTCTAGATTTAAAAACAGTCTTATATATTGATGAATATACAGAGGCCGCCGCCTCTGCTCTTTCCAGCCGCCTTTGTTCTGTCCACCCGAAACCGGGAGCATTCTTCCAGATGAACCAGTGAGTCAGGAATGTTTAGATGTAACCAGGTCTCTGTGAACGCCATGAGGCTGGATTCATGGTACTCCTAACACAGTCTGTTGTTAATACGAAGCTCTTTCATCTTGCCTCTCAATGAACGTACATTTCCAAAATCAATCGAAGGGAGCGGTGGTCTGTGGCCTCTTCTTCGTAAACATTGTCGTACTCCCCCGCGTTTTCCTCTCTTTCATAAGCACTTTGTCTAAAACAAATAAAATTTCCGTACCTCGGAAAAATCTACAGTTGTAATAACGTCTCTTGCTCATAGCGACCGCAATGTGTCTCTGGTGTATGTGATCTGTGGCAAACACCAATCCTCTCCATGCAGCAATTCCCAAACAAACAGCACAAGCATGATATTTCTCATTCACACCACTATGGTATAGCGCGACTGTCTTCCGAGTCAATAATCGGCGCTTCAGTTCTGCCTCGGCACAGGATGTGTTCTCCGTGGGGTCTTCTCCCCCTGAAAGAATAGGATTGTAAAAAACGCCTTCCCCGATGCGTGTTATAGCGTTAGATGGCCCCAGCCACTTCTAACACTCTATGGAGAGAGAACCTAGAGAGAGAAAAGTGCTCCCAGGCTAGTTATGTCGCTTCCCTCCCTCAGGGATGTGGGGAACTATATGACGTCTCTTGGGGCGTTGGGGATGCACCTTGAATCCGAGCAGTCTGATGCACCTGCTATTTTCACACGCAACAGCTTGCTTGCACCTGCATCAGCAGTCCATGTAACATGTTCAGTGTTTTGGCGTTTTTTAAATCGGGACCCCTAGTGTCACTACATCAACACAACGTTGAGTGAGTGACAAAAGGGGAACATCTGTTACTGCCGTAACCTCTGTTCCCTGATGGAGGGAATGAGACGTTGTGTCCCTCTTGCCACAACACTGTACTAAGCCACTGAAAGGGACGGGAACTTACACTCGGCTCCTCCGCTCAAAACCTGTCTGAACAGACGCACGATTCCCTCCTTTTATACTCATATGTCCGGGGGAGGGGCATGCAAATTCTGTTCGCCAATTCTCATTGGCCTTTTCTCAAAGATAAGTGGTAACCGAGGCTCTCAATAGAGACCCCTAGTGTCACTACATCGACAAAACGTCTCGTTCTCTCCACCAGGGAACGGAGGTCACGACAGTAACCGAGATGTTTGTTCATTACTTGCCTTGTGAAGTTCTGGTTTTTGTTTGTTTTACATTTCATTCACAACAAGATAAACTAGTACCAAGAAGTTAAAGTGACACAAAGCTGCATTTCATTGGCTCTGTACTTGTATTTTGCACAATGACAATAAAGTTGAATCTAATCTAATCTAAAAAGTGTTTGCTCAAATGCAGTTAGTTTCGGTGAATGTTTAGTTAAAATGGTACAAGCAAGTTAGATATTTTAGTTCAAAGTGTTTTTGCTAAAATGCATTTATAGTAAGTGTTACATTTTGTGAGTTGAGCAGACTCTAAATTGTATTATACCAACCTTTAAATGGTATTTCTAATGCATTGAGTATGTTGCTAGAAGTATACAAGAAAGTTGGAGCTATTTCAGCTCAAATGCAGTTATAGAACTCTGTCTTTCCAGCAAACCCTGCTCTTGAACACAACTTCACCATGCAGCTGGGTTCAACTACAGTAATGCCTTCCAAAACGGTCATAAATCCACTGGTAACCATCAATAACCAACTAAATTTCACTGACTATATCACAAAGACCGCACAATCATGTAGATTTACACTCTACAATATCAAGAAAATAAGACCCTTTCTCTCTGAACATGCCACACAACTTCTTGTTCAGTCTTTCACAACTAGACTGGAATACTTTAACACTCACATTTCAGGCTTCCCTGCATGTGCAATTACACAACTGCAAATGATCCAGAATGCAGCAGCACATCTGGTCTTTAATGAACCAAAGAGAGCGCATGTTACACAACTCCTTGTTTCTCTTCACTGGCTGCCTGTTGATGCACGTATCAAATTAGAGGCTCTGATGCTGGCATACAGAACAATCACTGGGTCTGCTCCAGCATACCTAAATCATTTCAGAGCTACGTTCCCACCAGAAGACTGCAGTCGGCAACTTATTGTACTAGCACAAAGAGGCACCAAAACACTTTCCCGGACTTCTGTTTTTTTTTTCATACTGCATTGGTGGAATGATGTGGTACATTATGAAGCACACAATACGGCAACGAAGACCCCATACAATTGTGCAGCTGAAGACCTGAATAATGGATGAATGGGGGAAAATTCCACTTTTAAAACTACTTGTGTCTTTTAGTGCCTAAATGCCTAATAAGCGTTATTAGAAGTAATGGTGATGCTTCAGTGTAAACACTCGACTGTCCCAACTTTTTTGGAGTGTGTTGCAATCATCGGATTTGAAATTACTGTACGTTTAAAAAAAAAAAAAAAAAGTTTTTTCCATTTATCATTTTATATTTGAAACTTATCTTTTCTAATATGACACCTTCATACTGTTATTATACAGTATTGTATATGTTGCCCATATGTCCTTGCAGTGAGTAAAGTTTGTGGTTTTATTTATATGTCTTGTAAAATTGATTTGCAGATTAAGTAGACGCTGTAGAAAGAATGAACTAAGAAGTTAACTGAATGAGAATGTTGAATGTAATGAAGCAAGTCTTGTTCAAATAAGGATAATCTGACTGCAGAATAATAAAATAATTGTATTAAGCCTTAAGATTTCTACTAACTAGTTTTATTTTGTTGTTAAGCTAAAGTGAGAAGTTGTCATTTAACTTCAACAGAGTGAAATCATATACAGTTATGGTGTTCAGTGAAAATAACTTATTAATAATGTAATTTGAATTAAAGTTCAAACCAATGATGAAACATTTAAATTAATGTTCTGAGAGAGTGATTTAGACTTAAGAAATTAAGTTGTCAAATGAACCTATGTTCATTTTAACTAGTTTTAGAGTCTACAACTTCCCATCTCAAGTTGAGAACTGAAATTGTTAATTTAATTTGTTTTATAAAGTCTAGTCAACTTAATGAACATCATTTCGGTTCAGTCAACTTGGGATGTGTTAAGTTGTCTTAACTGTTTAAGTTGTTTTATAAAGTTTAGTCAGCTCTTTGCTGACTGTTAAAACAACATCACATCTCAAGTTGTCGAAACGTAACATTTTAACTTAAGGCACAAACCTTTTTTTTATATATATATATATATATATATATATATATATATATATTACACACTCACCTAAAGGATTATTAGGAACACCTGTTCAATTTCTCATTAATGCAATAATCTAATCAACCAATCACATGGCAGTTGCTTCAATGCATTTAGGGGTGTGGTCCTGGTCAAGACAATCTCCTGAACTCCAAACTGAATGTCAGAATGGGAAAGAAAGGTGATTTAAGCAATTTTGAGCGTGGCATGGTTGTTGGTGCCAGACGGGCCGGTCTGAGTATTTCACAATCTGCTCAGTTACTGGGATTTTCACGCACAACCATTTCTAGGGTTTACAAAGAATGGTGTGAAAAGGGAAAAACATCCAGTATGCGGCAGTCCTGTGGGCGAAAATGCCTTGTTGATGCTAGAGGTCAGAGGAGAATGGGCCGACTGATTCAAGCTGATAGAAGAGCAACTTTGCCTGAAATAACCACTCGTTACAACCGAGGTATGCAGCAAAGCATTTGTGAAGCCACAACACGCACAACCTTGAGGCGGATGGGTTACAACAGCAGAAGACCCCACCAGGTACCACTCATCTCCACTACAAATAGGAAAAAGAGGCTACAATTTGCAAGAGCTCACCAAAATTGGACAGTTGAAGACTGGAAAAATGTTGCCTGGTCTGATGAGTCTCGATTTCTGTTGAGACATTCAGATGGTAGAGTCAGAATTTGGCGTAAACAGAATGAGAACATGGATCCATCATGCCTTGTTACCACTGTGCAGGCTGGTGGTGGTGTAATGGTGTGGGGGATGTTTTCTTGGCACACTTTAGGCCCCTTAGTGCCAATTGGGCATGGTTTAAATGCCACAGCCTACCTGAGCATTGTTTCTGACCATGTCCATCCCTTTATGGCCACCATGTACCCATCCTCTGTTGGCTACTTCCAGCAGGATAATGCACCATGTCACAAAGCTCGAATCATTTCAAATTGGTTTCTTGAACATGACAATGAGTCCACTGTACTAAAATGGCCCCCACAGTCACCAGATCTCAACCCAATAGAGCATCTTTGGGATGTGGTGGAACGGGAGCTTCGTGCCCTGGATGTGCATCCCACAAATCTCCATCAACTGCAAGATGCTATCCTATCAATATGGGCCAACATTTCTAAAGAATGCTTTCAGCACCTTGTTGAATCAATGGCACGTAGAATTAAGGCAGTTCTGAAGGCGAAAGGGGGTCAAACACAGTATTAGTATGGTGTTCCTAATAATCCTTTAGGTGAGTGTATAGAGGTTGTTGGATAGAAGACTAGGAGGAACTCAACTTTCTGAAACCAGCTACTCACAGATTGACCTGCTTGTTCATTGACAATTATACCACCACCAAATCCAGCACACCAAAGGCAGAGGCTTAAGAGAACTGCTTTGTGACTATTGTTTCTATTTTTTTTATTTGTTTTTTAATTTTCCCTAATTTGGAATGCCTAATGCGCTCTAAGTCCTCGTGGTGGCATATTGACTCTCCTCAATCCGGGTGGCAGAGGATGAATTTCAGTTGCCTCTGCATCTGAGACCGTCAATCCGCACATCTTATCACATGGCTTGTTTAGCACGTTACCGCAGAGACATGGCGCATGTGGAGGCTTCACGCTATTCTCCAAGGCATCCACGCACAACTCACCACGTGCCCCACCGAGAGAAGAACCACATTATAGCGACCACGAGGAAGTTACCCAGTGTGTCTCTACACTCCCTAGCTACCGGACCAATTTGGTTGCTTAGGGGATCTGGCTGGATTCATTCAGCACGCCCTGGATTCAAACTCATGACTACAGGGGTGGAATTGTTTCTATTGTTAAACTTACTTTATTGGTAAAGCTGATCCCAACTGCATATAAACTGATGATAATAAATACACACTAGGATTCTTCTCTGGCAGGCCATTCATTTTTCAATTATCAATGTGTTTTCTGCTGTTATTGTGTTTAACATTTTTGTTTGTAAGTGAAGTGTCCTTGGCAACAGCTGAAAGAAGGAAATTAATGCAAGTGAATTAATAAGGGCTGTATGTTAATTGCTTTTAGTAATTCTGTAAAATTTCAGTAATTCTCTTATTGAATTTAATACACAAGCTTGTCTCAAATCTTCTCGCCTCTCATTTTCATTGTATTGTACTTGTCCAACTGTCAGGAGTGATTTTTGTCTGTGCTTTTCTGCTACTGTAACTGCTATGTATACTGAATATGAATATAGAAGAGTACAAATAATTTCATGCATCATCATATCATTTTGCATGTGATTGAGTGTGAATACCCCAATAACCATAGAAAATGAGACATTTTGCCGTTTATGGTGGGAAAATTTGCTTGATTTCACTAATTAAAATAATCAAATCATCATATTCAATTTTTATGAACGTGTTTAAAATTAGTTTGCAGACTGCAATATGAGAGTTTGGACTGGAGGAGATGTGCAAATATGAACACAGAAGAATCATCCTCTTCAAGGTGAGCATGAATTTACAATGAGTGCTTGCTGAGAGTTGTTTTATTTATGAATCTAAAGTCTAGAGAATGACAGCAGAGTAAAAAAGCACTACAAAAAGCTTCTTCCAGGAAACGCTTTTATTCACCGTTGCAAACATCGCATGTTTAGATTTTTTTTTTGTTTTGAGATTTTGTATTCCTTCATTTCACATAAATAAAAGTCACTATTTTGTCTAAACCTTTCTCTCACGACACTGAACACATTTTATTTGTTATCTTGAAAAGTAGACCGCTAAAATTATTACAGTTCTATCTCAATCAATAGCAATTGTGGCATAATATTAATTACCATAAAAAAATATTTTGAATCAATTTGATTCAAGGCACTTACAAGGAAAATGAATGGGGTACATTTTTGGAGGCAGAAATAATTTTATCAAAGTACTTACTCTGAGCCTTCTGTTAACTTTCTTTTATCTATTATTTGACTAAACTTGTTTAAATCATAATTTATACGGCTTTTGCAGGTTTTAATGTTTATGTCGTCATGGCAACAAAGTTGTAAAATTGGATAAAAAGGTTAGTAATTATTTTATCAAACTAAAATCATTTTAACATTGTTAGTGTTTACATCTTGTGCCTTTAATTTTGAAACAGTGAGTATTCTAATGTTTATGGATTGGCCCCGTTCACTTCCATTGTGCCTCACTCCGATTTTTGCTTTTTTATAAAAAAAAGAAGAAAAAAAAGAAAAGGAGGGACAGATAAAAATGATTTTGGTGGTAATCAATATTATGCCACTTATGCTGTTTATTGCGATTAACTTGTATTGAACCTGGAATTTTAACCATTATCTGTGGAATATGGTTAGCATTTTTTTTTTTTTTTTTTTAATAAACTGTAGATTATATTAATAAAAAAAAAATGGAAGGAAGAAGGAAAGAGTATGATCTGTTACAGACTAATTAGAGACAATTCTTATGATATATCTGATAATTACTGCTGAAATGATAGGCTTTAATTGAAAGTTAATGACTCATTAGAGAACTTATTTTAAATCTCTGGAATAAGGCATTTCCCAAGTGGTCTTCAGCCCTCTGGGTGGACAGGCCTGGGCCAATGTCCTCTAAAAAATTAGAATTGTGCTTCCCCAAGGTCATTTAGCTAATAGATTCAAGCTGATCCATCAATCTTATAGTGCTTTATGAATAAATAAGCATAGGTAAGGACAGTGTCATTTTGCAGCTGTATAAAGCATGCATTTACATTTTCAGGTCTCTTCTGTATGAGTGACAATGCAAATGCCATTTTTTAATATGTTAAATATATTGTCATATGCAAACTGGTGTGCTTTGAACAAGGTGCTCCTCTTGAAGGTAATGCATTTTAAACAGAAGACTTACAGTCTGCTCTCTAACAACTGCATAACATAAAATACATATTTTAATTAACAATGTTGTTTAGAACAACATTACGTGAATTAACCACAGCCTGTTTTGAGAGAATTGAGATGTGGTGGAGATGAAATCAGTGGAACAGAATACAAAGAAATTTAGGAAGGTGTTTTTGTGCTTTTCCGTGTCATTGGTTCAGATTATGGTGTTAGCCTCTCTGTCTTTGAAATATGACAGCCTCTGCCGCTATCATATAAGGGCAGACTCTTTGCTTCACACAGCACAGTCTATCCTTTCTGTCCATCTGTGTCACACAGATACTTTTAAAATAAGAAAAATTCTCAACTGTGTGAACTGTGAGACACACTGTGGGACTTGCAGTGAAGAAGACTTGCAGTGAAAAGTTGCTGAAGTGCTTGGAAAATAATGACAAATAAAAGCTATATAGATGAAGACCCGACAAGACTGAAAACAAGAAATGTTCTTTATTTACTTATTAAAATGTCTGACTTTTATTCCCATAGTGATCAACCAATGAACAAACATAATTTACAATCAATACAAATCAGGCATAAAGTTTTAGCTATAGCCTCCTATCCTTCACTTTAAGAAAGGAAATGTAAGTGTACAAATTTGCATTATTCCATATTTAAAAGCTATACAAATGATTAATGTATATCATAACCTCAGTAAGTCAAATGTTTTTGTACTAGCCAGCTCTTTTTATTTCCTACAATTGTCATGATACCAGGATAGTATAAGAAGTTAGTAGTATAAAAAAAATAATGCTAATAATTACAAAAATAAACTATGAACTCTAGAAAGTTTAACACAAATCTCTTACATTTTTGTTTCATAAATTCGCTACAACAATGATTGTCAAGAACATAATATCATGTACCACTATATTTTCAGAGTTTAGACATGAACTTTATTACCATCTGCTGATATAGTGTACAAACTGAGTTTAGACATTGAGCTAAAACAGACCTGCTTTTGAAACATTTTAGAACAATGACCTGTTTCTCAGGAAAATAGCAAATACCGTTTTGCGCCCACACCCACAGATACCACAAACGCTGCCACCCATACCCACTGTGTTTTGCACTGGCATGAAAATTGAGCTCAGAATTAGCGCTTTCATGAAAATTTGATACAGGATTTGCGAGTTCACGAAAAAAGAGCCCCAAATGTTTTTGAAACTCATATGCATTGTATAACTGTAATTCCAGTTTCGGCCACTCGAGTTTGTAAATTCAGAAAGCATAAATCGATTTTAGCATTTAAAACATTCAGCCTCCTTTAGCAGATGTTCCGTGAGATCAGCTGGAGATATTAGGATCTCTTTCTTTTGCTCTCTCTCACACACATACACAGGAAAAATATAATAGATTGTGGCAAAAGGACAAATACAAAATGCATGAAACCGCATTTATGATCATTAGAAGTTTAAATGAGAGCTAAGGACAATTGTTTGTTTGTGAAAAACGCTTTGTGTGAATAGTCCCATGTGAGGTGTCGGACAACACTAACCTGAGATGCTAACATGAGAAATTATATTTTTAATTACTTTACAGTTTAGTGTCTTAACATCTTGACTATATTTTCCTTCTGTTAAATACTTTATAAATGGATTCAGGGACGAAAGACTAATTAGTGCAGTTGAGCTCTGGGATTAATCAACCAATCTTATTTACATATTCATAGATTGTGTTAGCAAGTTAATTGAAAATGAGTAAGCAATTGTAGACACTCATGGCATCTGTCTACTTTCAAAATCTTTTGTCTTTGAGACAACATAAGAATGACTGTTCGCCTGTCAGTCGGTGAAACAACATGATCACTATATTATATTATACTATATTAATATTATATTGCAGTATATTATTGTGATGCGGAGGAGGGTGTGGCTGGGCCGTGAGGGTGCACGACCGGCACTGAATCAGATGATCAGCGAGATAAAGATGAGCCGGAGATGCCAGTTCGAGAGAGAGATACGCACCTGCATGTGTGTCTGTGTGTCCTTATGTTGTTTTAAATTAATTTATATCATTAAACTTTGCGTTGACTGTTCAGCCAGTTCCCGCCTCCTCCTTGCCCGTCCTTTGACTGTTACAGTCAATGGAAAGTTTAATGATATAAATTAACTTAAAACAACATAAGGACGCAAAAACACACATGCAGCGTGGCCGCTTGCATCTCTCGAACTGGCGTCGTCGGCTCCCCTTTATCTCGCTCTCCTGCTGATCATCTGATTCAGTGCCGGCTGTGCACCCTCACAGCCTGGCCACACCCTCCTCCTCGATGCAACAATATTATATTACTATTATATTATACTATATAGTATAGCCTACTATATTATATTGCTAGATGAGATTTTTACACAAGATTTCAGATAAGAGCTAAACTGTCACCCCCTACATAACCGTGGATTGCCCTCTATCATGTGGTAATGGCTCTGAATAAATGTAAAACTAAATTCTTCAGCACTGAATATTTGTATGATTCTTCCCATTCCCCCAGCTGCTTATTGTCAACTTTACAGCAAGCATGAATACTCTCTCGGCTCATCTGGATCCTTGTGTTGCTTGTGTTGGTAAATGTTTATTTATCTCAAGTGTATAGACCTTATTCACAGTAGCGCCATCTTTGACGGGAATGACAATGAGGATCTGAGGGATAGACATAATCTCTTCAGTGAGCTTTACTGCAGTTTAAAGCGTTTTTTGGATCATTCCATGGACAAAACATTTAAAAATATCTTTACAAGAACATTCAGTACACAAAAAACCCCAGACAACATGAGTTGGGAAAACTCTTATGGAATGTAGGAGCTTTATACCGTGTGTGCCATTGAATAAATGGTCAATCTATCCATCACAACCTCGTTTTCATTCCCGTGAAAAATAAAAAATGACGGTACTGTGAAAAAGGTCTATACTCACATTTCCTTATCTCTTCTGTCTCCTTTTATCACCATATTTTTCTCCAAACTGTTGTTACAACTCTTTCAATTGCTTTTTCTTTTCTCCTTGCCCACACTTTGCATCACTTTTTTCACCTCAGTCTTTCATAGCAAGCTCTGCATGATGTGCATATTGTGTTGCAATGCCACTGTAAAACAGAGGACTTGTCTAATGTTTTTTTTAGTTGTACAAAAAACATATCTGTGATGGGTGTGTAGCACACCATACTTTAAAATTAATGTGTGGTTTATATGAATCCTACCAAGTGTTTTGTTAAATTGTTTTGTAAAAGTGTTATGTACAATTTATGAAATCATTTCATTTTAGTAAAAATAAGAACAGAGCACAGCAGCTTTAAACAGTGAAACCTTAAGTGCTGTCTTGCTGGTTTGCTTGTTTACCTGAGGCTGGAGTTCACTGCTGCTCTGGAGTTTTGACAATGTGGTATTCATGACTACGAGTTTAATCAGCCTAAGGAAAGTGGAGCTTTGGCGTCACCTTTATTCTTCTCCAGATTAAATTTGATTGTACCATTTCAGTCAGAAATGAAGATTACTTGCTGCTTTCACTTTTTTTCCTAAATAGCTGAATAGTTGAGGTAATAGTTTGTGCATTGCTTTAGTTATGGTTACATACGTATATTTATGTAAATATGATGCATTTTATTTTGAGGTTTGTTTTGGATTATATGTTTGCATTACTGAATATTGGTCATTTATACTTCCCTGCCTTTTGTATTTTGGTAGAGCCAAAACGTTATTTGTTAAGGCAGATTTTTTTTTTTTACATTTCTACTGGTTTTGTTTAGCAATTGCTCCTCTGGGTGGAAAATTGTTTGGATGATGTGTTTGGACAAATATTTTGGGCTTTTAATTTTTTTTTACCTTAACCTCCATCTAAGCACACTATCATCCTCTACAATGTACATGAAACACATTTGAAGTCTCAGTCAAGCAATTTATTGTCAGTGTCAGGTGTGATTGTCCCTTCTCTCCTTATTGGAGAGACAGGGATGATCGTTTTCAGCACTTTGTCCTGCAAGTCAGACAATGTGTGGGTGCAGGGGAATGTTATTGGATCACATCCAGAGACCATTTATGTGATTTAAATGACATTACATGTGGTGACCATTCCCCAGACTGGGCATGTGTTGTTATATAGAGAAGTGGCTGAAACAATGTGAAGGATCACATTGACAAGATTTAGAAACTCAATATTTAGGTAGCACAAGTGGAAATCCATTAGCCTCTGCATTGCCAATTAGCCCTTATATCATAAGATGCTTAAGTGTTTCATTCATTTTTCCTGCAGATTTCTGTACTCTCTGACAGTGTATTGATGATGAAATCAGATGCCTATAAATAAAACAATTCCAACAATTTCAACTCATGTTGATTAGCATAATTACTGTATGTATCAAAAGTTCAGTGAAGCATTCCTAATCCAACTTGTGGGCTGCTTTTCCCCTGCTTAATTGCTACATTGGCATAGTGGGCTGAACCTTTTCACACTTACTGCATTTTCACAATGGAGACTGATTTCTTTTTTTTTTTTATTCAGATATATTTATTTAACCCAACAAGTAACTGCATTATCTTTCACTTTTTGTCCAAGCATTTTGTACAATGATTGTGTTAAATCCACAGATTAGGTAAGAGTATAGGCTTACATTTGCTTTTTCAATATTGCACCTTGAGTGTCAAGCATCAATCTCAGAATGATGATCTAGTTATTTATCAGAAGATTGTATATCTTTGCATTTGTAACTGTAATGATGCAGTTGCTGCTGAGTTCTGCTTACAAATATTGTAAATAACACATGTAAGTTAGAAACTGTAAAGGTGGGTGATCTTTTCATTAAATGAAAACACAGGTAATTAAGTTATGAAATTCTTGATTTTATTATTCTTTGTTTTTAGGGAAGTTTGTTTTCTTTATCTCTTAATAGACATTTTGAATCCTATTTCTTGTCTATAAAGAATTATTACATTGAGCTATATGTGTTTGAGCTGAAAGCTTACATTATGTTTGCAGTCTAGCCCTAGACAGGGCCAAAACAATTAACTTTTGTCTTTTTGGTTTATTCAAATACCAGTCCACCTAATTAATCCCCCTTTTAAATAAGGCTACACAATATTCATTACAATGTCATTAAAAATTAAAATACCTGATTATTATCTTCTGTATCCTTTTGTAATACTCTCCAGTAATCAGATCAATTAAAGTGGCAATTTAGTTATGCCCACAGAGTACTTGGTACAGGCAAGTATATATTTTTTTCTCTTCATTTTAATATTAATTATATAATTATTGATATAATTAGGTGAACTCGTTTAATTGGAATAGTTCTTTATTTTACTTCAACATTTTTACTTATCTTAGAGTTAAAATCCTTTGAGATTAAGAAACAATTACAAACACTTTTGGAAAGGGTTTTATCAACTAGACAGCTGTATTCCTTGAAGATCGATGCATGATGGGATTTCTCCATTAAATTTGCCTGTCCTATTCTTAGTGGTGTAACATATTAGGCAAAAACATAGGGCCCTTTTGGATGCTCAATAAGATGATGTTTATGTGGTCAAGAATCAATTCTTGATGGTGAAAAGATGCTATTGTAGTTGATGTGAATCTTTTTAGGAAAATAATTCTGTGAAAACCGTGTGATTGCCTGCAGCCACTGCTGACAGCTGGTTATAGAATGTTGATTAATGTGCTATTCTAAATGATATTGGTGAAGATTTATGCAAGATGATTTAAATGACTGGTAGACAAAACACAAGGAATCTTTTTGCACAACACAGGAAATCACAGAAACCAACTATTCAAAAGTGTGCCTTTGTTTTGTTGAGTGTTTTTAATTGTTCTTGTTTTCTGAAAAGAGATTTAAGGTACAGAAGGTACATGAAATATTAAAATCGCATCAAAAAAAATTATGCAGAATCCTTTCCAAGTAAGAGCAGAATATGCAACAAAATGCATCTTAATTGATTGTTTCAATTGTTTTTTTCTATTCAACGCTTTCCGCATAGTGTTATTTGAGTTGACAACAGTAATTCATGTCCTGCTTTATGTCTTGAAATAAAAAGCATTGTTGCTTTTTCATGGTCTGAAGCATGTCAAAGTTTCTCACGCACATTTGCTCTAATTTAATGTGTTTTACAAATATAAAGTGTTGCATAAACCACTGATTTATGTGTAAATGGGCTGATGTGATGAACTGCGTTTCGATAAAACGACAAAGGTTAATGCATAAATTGGCAAGCTAACAGGCATGTTAAATAATTGGCACACTCTCATTAACTTCCATTGAAGATAACAGACACTCAAAGGTGAAACTTCTCTCAATAAGCTCATATGGCCACATCTATTTAGGGGTGTAAAGAGTGGTATGTTTTCATCAATTGAAAAAGCTATTCTGGATAAAATTCAATGACATTGAAGACTTTGTGATACCAAGAAATGTACCTATTTTTATAGTTTTGAAATTGAACAGGATCATTCAAACTGGAAATTTAAAAAGGAGATGAACAAATTTAGCACCCAGACATCCATCCCCTGCGATTTATCATTTTAGAGTGCATTTTTGTAATTTTGGAAAAGGCCTAGAAATTTTAGCTATGTATACACAAATGTATTGTTTAAATTCCCTTCTTCTCTCCAGACTGATATTATTAAAGGACACTTGCACGCCAAGCAGAACATTTTGTCTGCAATACGTGACAGTGTATGAATAGAGTACTTTGTCAAATTCACATTCTATACCCCATAAAAACAACAATGCTTCAAATGGCACAGAGTTCAACAAGAGACTTTTGCTCTTGACTCATGTTTCAATAGAACATCCATCTTATAAATCATGTCTATAGATTTGTTGCCTCTTTATGACATCCCTACAATCTTTTTCCTTTTTCATAGGAAGGCTACAGACCCCATGTTGTAATGCTTTAAATCTACAGTAGCTGAAAATTACCGGTAGGTGGATAATACATGTACATGTCAGGCTATTGCAAGACAAGAGTCTTCATAAAGGAGCTCTGTTAGAAGTGCAGCTTTCATTTGAAAGCTTATGCATTAATATGGTGTGTTGAGATTTGTTAATAAAGGTCTGGTTGTACAGAAAAGTAATAAATGTAATGATTTCCATTCTGTCTTCATACAGTTTTCGTGTGTATTAACATTTACAAAACAATCACTGATACTTCTGGTCTATACAGTTTCAGATGATGGAGTATTGATAAAGTGCCAGAAAGCTCTGTATAAATCACATTTTTCTCACTAAAAGGAAAACACTGATTGATATGCACAATATGTTACACAGTGTGTGCAGAGCTAGATTTGACCTTAAGGTATTATGTAATGCAGTCCTAAAACGTTAGCCCATGCATATGTATATACTGCCCCCTTTTGGTTGAACTTGTCCAAGAGCTGCGATTGAAGTGATCAATGCCATTATGTCTATTATTATTGAATCGATATGAATGAAGACATAACAGCCAGCAGAAACCGTCTTGTTTTTACTCTTAAAGTTTGTATTCAAAAATATTTCCAGCGGGAAATGTGAACAATACAAACACAACAACAATCACTTCCAATGTATCATAATATACAGAAGGAAATGCATCCGCTATTTTCTGTTACAGTTGTTCCTCACTGTTAGTTATATATTTTGTTAGTTTTTTGAGTGTGCAAACTAATAATATATGACAATTTATCATGTACATTCAACCAATGTTTTCCTAAAAAAATCAAAGAGCAACTCTCAAATCTCTGTATGTGGAAATATCATCAACTCAATTCTGAATCAAAGTATTCAATCTGAATCAAGTAATTGCTCTAGAAGTCAGTATAAAACAAGGCAAGTCACAAGCACTCAAAATGATCCAATCTGACTCGAGCTGTAGTCTTGAGAGTACTACATAACGGTGTACAAAAACAAAACAAAAATTAAATAGTCTTTTTCACTTGTAACTTGAACACTCAAAGCCTTATGTTTTAACTTAAAAGATTCACAAGAAGTTCTAGGCAAAGTGAGTCAGCAATGGACAAGTGCTTCTACTTCCTGATGAACTTAAAGTGTTTTTAAACACTTTGGAATATAAAGGGTTAGAGCAGAAATAGGTGCAGATGTTGGATAACTTATGTTGGCTAGCTCATGAATCTTTCATCTGGTGTTATGTCAAGTACTTGACAGAATCTCATTAACGGTTGCCAAATGTTGCTTGATGAAACCTCTAGCTTCAGAGTGAAACACAATAATGGCCAATTTGATCTGATCACAAGATTTGACTATTGATTCAGACTTACAGGCCTCCATTTAAAAAATCAGCAACATCAATAATTTTAATCATAATGTCTGGACTTTGTATTTTATGTGTTGGTGTTTTATTAATAGAATCCATCACACAATCTGTCTATGATTTAATAGGCTTAAATTACTAAAAGGTTCATGTTGCTTTAAACAGCCCATATTATGCTCATTTACAGGTTTGTAATTTAATTTAATTTATCTACTAGTATAGGTTTACATGCTTTAATGTTTAAAAAAAACACACATTGCTGCAGCACATCTTTTCATCCTCTGTCTGAAGTGCTCTGTTGCTGTCTCTTTAAAGCCCCCTTTCAGAAAAGCCCAGTCTGTTCTGTATGGTTAACAACTTAGAGCATGTGTCAGAAATGTAAGACCCCTTACCATAACCAAAGTAGCCCTCAGGCGGGCATTATGCAAATATGTTACATAATGACATAGCTAAGTCACAGAAGTAATGGCTGGACTGCAAACCAAGCATTTCAGACAGTTCAGGAGAGGTGTTTTCTTAGGAAGAGTAACTCCCTTTTGCGTGGACTTTGTGCTTTGTACGTTGCAGACCTTTTACATGCACAAACCGCTATATTACACACTAAAGGAAAGGCAAAATCCCAAAAAGCATAATAGGGCCTCTTTAAGCCTGGGGCGGTTCTAGACCCTTTTTAGGGGGCTTCAGCCCCCCCTGTCTGTCATCTCAGACCCCCTAAAACTATCAACTATCAATTCAAAACTTGAAAATAAAAATGTAAATAACCCTAAAACGCAGGACATGTTGATAAGAAAAATAACAATTGACTAACAGGCAGTTTGATCCACGTTTTTTAAAGTTTTTCTTTTTTATTTTAGTTAATAATCATCCAGCCAGTTTATAATTCAAGATTGCTTGGTAATGCTTTGCAAATTGAAGCAATTGAGTTTTTAGTTGACAGTCATATATTACACATTTCTTAAATGCAAAGCCTATATTTTTTTTACTTTAGCTAGCTAACAGTAATACTGGCTAATAATAATGATATGATGGCTAACAAGATTATAATGTTTACATTTGTGCCGTTATGAAATTTTGGCAGTGGTATTCACAATACCGGAGTTTAACCTACACAAATTACATTTCTGTCTGTAGCCCAGTGCTCACACTCACAAATTGTGTATCCTACACACACACACACACACACACACAAACGACATTCAAATAATTTTTTGCTTTTTTTATATGGATATACAGCATTTTATTTTATGTAAATGCTGGAGGACAGGGAGAGCCAACAAGTGGAGAAAGAGGTAGACAGACTGAAGGGGTCACAGGAAACAGAGATATAGAGCCAGGTAAGAAATGATCAAGAATAGAGAGAACATTTCCTAGTGTTCTCAAAACTAAGAACATTTTGCCATATTGCCCAGTGCCCACAATTCAGTAATATTCCAGAAAATGTTTTCTTGCTTTCTATTTCTCTAAACTATTTGATGTTCAAAAATGGCAGTTTCATAGTCATGATACATCCTTTAACAAGCTAATTAACCCCAAATTAAAAATCATGAAATTAGTAATTTATTGTACTGTCCCGTACTTTTTGCACACATTTGCACGTGCACTTTATATAGGTATGTTATGTAGTCTGTGTAGTCTCATGTGGTCCTGTGTTTGTCCTATGTTGTTTTATGTAGCACCATGGTCCTAGAGGACCGTTGTCTCGTTTCACTGTGTACTGTACTAACTGTTGTAAGGCTGACATCAAGAGGTTGTAAAAGTCAAAGAACTCTGCGAGAACCAACGTCATAAAACTCTCACACAGATGAACATCTCCACCCAAGATAACACTCCTTACTTGCTAAGGACCATACAACGCAAATCCCATTTTGACCTCTATCTCACCTAAGGGCAATTTAGAATGACATCCTTTTCTGTAATAAGAGGTTTTCTGTTCATACATGTTTGATATCATTCAAGAGGTCGCAGTGCGACTGGTAAGGTGGTCTCATTCCCTTTTCAGAAAAACCAAATCTCCATTAAGATTTGAGAACTTAACAAAATCCTGCACTCTATTTGAGACATGTCCCTCCCAAATCTCCCACAGGGACCACATGCTGTATGCAGATTAGGTATATTCTTTGTAAACATCAAAGGACCTAATCAGTCACAAGTTTCAAAGGTCTATGCCAAATGCTGTATAATTCTGTAGGTCTGTCCCATCCCTGCCTGTATGTTAATGAGGTATGTCCCCAGGACTTCCAAACCCAACCACTCCCCAAATTCCCTTGTTCATGGTTTGGGTATTTAAGGAAAGGCAACACATTACTCAGGGCTCTCTGTAATCAGACGATCCCAAACAGTTTACTGTTTGTACTTTATATCAGGTGATTGCAATTCGAATTTCTTATGTTTTGATAAAATGTCTAACTTTGACTTATCAATGTCTAATTGGAATTGATGAATTGATTATGTTACCTGATCAATAAATTGTCAACATTTGATTTTATTCTGACTGACTCTGACATTGTGGTTCCCAAACAGATTAAACGATTCGTATGTTACCGCAAGTCTGCGTCAGATTAGTGACAACTACGTATACACGTTGTGTATACGTGAACGTGACCGATCTCAGGTATATAGCAATTATATAGCAGTTTGATGATCCAATACTGGCCGCTTGTGATCACGAGACCCGCGGTGTAGAGAAAACACGCGAGGACCTCAAAGCGACATAGTTTCTTAATCTAAACGGGTAAAGTATAATTAAAGGAGTTAAAAGAATAATCAAACATTCGCTCACCTTTAATGATGCTCAGATATCATTAAAAACCTTTTTCGTTTATGGAGTCAGATGAAATAACGAGATAATACATAAGAGAAAATGTATTTCATGTAATATTGTTGTGTTGCGTAACAAGAAAGACAGTAACGCGCAGAGACCTTCACCCGTATTATTGGAGACTGCCATTGGACCGATAAACGGGCTTACACTGTATATTGTTGAACGACAATAAAAACCACTTGACTTGACTTGATTTAGAGGGCCACACCAGTAGTGTAGTTGTATGCCCACCTATCTATCTTAGGATTTTGCATATGCCAGCCTAAAATAAGTGATGATATGTATGGCCACCAGAACAACGAGTAGGCTTTTGATCCAGAACTTTTTCAATCTAATAACACGATGCATGTTGTACTTTTCTTTTGCAATATTATCAATTGAGAGCAAATTCAGAGCAATAGAGCACATGCAATTGATTTGATGTACAGCACATCACAAATGTATACACACATCAAATAGGCCACATCACATGTATAAGGCCCTAAAGGTTACCTCTGTGGTTGGATGAGTGAAAATGTCCCTTCAACCCCTCGACTGAATTTATTCTAAATGTATATAGTCTGTTGTAGCTATTCATGTGAGGCAATCCAGGTGTGCATCGGTCTGTCGGTTTCTCTGCTTTTGTTTCATAGTGTTCATTGTTGAAAATGTTGCATCACATGAGTAAGTGCAAACAAAACATTGTCAAGTTTTGCATGCACTGCTTCAGAAGTGGATACTCTGTGTCTGACACAAGGCTCCAGAAATGGGTATCAACTGATCTTAGTTCACCTGGCAATGTGTCATTTGCCTGCATGTATCTTGTACTCCATGATATAATTGAATCTTAATTCAAACTCCAACTCCTACTAGCAAACTGATATGTTTCGGTTACTGTACTGAGCAGTTGTGTTCTATTTCGGCCGTTCTGTTTAACAGCAGCGCTATACTGTCATCTATCTGCCATCCAGGGAACAATAGATTTTTTTCAATTACGTGATCCAGGCCTGCATTAAACACATTGAATTGAAATTTTATCATTTGTTATGTATAATTAGTGGAAAATAGGAAAATCACAGCAAGCCGCAAATTAAGGGCTTGCGGGCCGCAATGAGTAGGCTACCACTGATGTAACAAGCTGCTTGATTATTTTACGAATGCTCAGCAGGAGCCCTATTACCATAACACAACATATCATAATCTAAATAATATCTTAACTTGTATATCTACCAATCAAGCCTTTTTTGGAGCAGACCCGGAGGGAATCGCGAGCTCTGCTTTCAGCTTTAAAGGGTTGTGCCCATCAAGAGCGCTTTTGCTGTGCGTGCTGATACGCAGGTGCCTGTGAGGTAGCAGGTATGGGGCTTTTAGTCGGGCGCTGGCTCGAAACAGAGTGAGGGCGAACCGGCTGTGATACTCTGTGCGAGCATAAAGTGTCTCTTAGCCTGTGACTGCTGCTGAATCACAACATAACGCTCAGCAAACTTATTCATAGAGTCGCAAAAAAGGAGACACTGGAGCATCCAAAAGAGTGGCTTTTTCCTTATCATTCATTTGACTGATGCGGCGAGAGACATGACATCGACATCATTCCCAGCGTCAGATCCACCAAACGAGACAAGGCCACACTCTCTTCAGATGGCCGGAGCTCGTCTCGCTCATAGCGTACTGGGAAACATGTGCTTCATGGAGATTGTGGGGCTTGTGGGGCATGTGCCGTGACGAAATCCACGTCAAATTTATTCTGCTCGACCTCGCGGCCCCGCCGTGGCTCCTCATGTGAACCCTCGGGTATCACAGAAGAGGCAGATGAGAAGGCACGAGAGTCTGAATCATCCCTCAGAACGAGGGTGAGTGAGTGAAACGACTAGATTTAGATTTAGATTTGGGCACATCTTGTATGCTACATGCTACCCTGACGTTGACAAGATTACCCCTTAGGTATCGAAATTTGGTACCGAACGACAAGATATTTTTTGATTTTTGGTGCCTAAAATGTATCAAACTCAATACCCAGCCCTAGTGAGGACAGTCTGTCTCCATGAGAGCTGATGAAAAAAGTGACTCTTTTAGATATTATGTCAATATATATATTGATATAATATCACACAAATACAATTGCTTTTTTAAAGGATACTCTACACCTGCCGATGTGCTGCGTAGAACATGGAAGATATTCTGAGCAAATGGTGTCTGTGCACCTGTTTTTATTGCGGTCAGTTTTGCGCCAGAACAGGCGGGGCTCAAACACCATAGCCAATATTAGAAAATTGCTGTTATTATAGAGAGGTTTCAAATAAGTGGTGTATGAAGGCACTCCCCATATGCGTTACTACGCAATGTCAAATGGACTGAGTCTTAAGATAACTATTTTTCAAGCTGGTTCGAGTAATGCGCATGCGAGTTCTCGAGTTTACTGACAGGCGATGTCTAAGGCGGGACTTCCTTTCTACATCAACTTGCCGTTCCAATTTCTCCCATTCATTTAAATACCTGTGCTCCGTCTCTGCTAAACTGTTTGCGATTTAAACTAAAAGGATATTGTAAGAACACCACTGATGGTGCAATATATCTAAACTTGTTCTCGTTTTGTTCCTACAGCCTACACAGGTGGTAGCGGTAAATATTTAAATTGGAAAGAGTGCGTTACATGATCCGATCTAGAAGAGCAGCTAAATTCAATGTTACTGGTTGGAGAGATAATGTCTGTAGGGGGCGTTTCATGGCTCAAATGTGCTTGGTCTTGCTGCTAGTAATGTCACATTTTCTTAGTTTAATATTTCTCAAAATATCTGTCAGCTTAATTATAAAAATGACCTATGTCTTCCAAATATATAAAACATTGTATTGAACATCATGTAAACAAATACCTTTAAAGATGAAGAAAGTCGTGAGTCATCGTGATACTGTGGCGCTGACAACACCGTCAGTCCATCTGCAGAGTATACTGTTAATTTATTAATTATTCTTGGAAAGTTTTATATACAGAAATAATATTTTGTTTAAATATATATATTTTTTTATAATTATAATTATTTTTGTGTTAAATTTTTAAATAATACAAAATAGTTTAAAAATCCCTGAAATGTCAACAATTATTATCATCCCACAACTTCATAGTACTGTTTCTCTCTTGCTCTTGTTCTTTTATTTTTCTGTAATTCCTGAAATTTCTTGCGCAAGATGTTTTTGCCTGTAATAATAGTAGAAAAGTAATTTATCCGAGCCGTTCTGTATCACGTGACTTTCTTCCGGGCAGTCAGAGGCCTCGCGCAGCAGCTCTTGGTCCCGCGGTGTGTCTGTGGTGTTGTGTGAGTTGCAGAGTCTCCAATGTGGATCACTACATGGCGATAAAGCGGAACACAGCGGTAACAATTCTTTCCTAATGCGTTTACTTTGATCTAGACAGTTTCCCACATTGTTTGGGTTATAATAAGCAAAGATGAAGTTAGTCGCAGTAAGCCACTTGCTGTAGTCGTGATAACATGCGGCCTGCGTGAAGGCTCGCTAGCATTCAGTTAGCCAGTTAGTCTAGCACGTTGAGGTAGCCACATATTGCTGTCTTTTCATTCATGCGTATTTCTGAATCATCTGTAATTTACCATATAATATGAGGTGGCTGTGTCTTGTGGGACCAATTTAGAAGGAGACATTTAGAATCCTGCTCTGTTTTATTGAATCGCTGTGTTTAATAGCTGTGAATCGGCTAGAAACTGTGCTGCTGTAATGGACAATCACAAGCGCGCTGCTGCTGTGTCGTTAACCTCTCTTTGTTGATGTACTGCCAATTATCAGGTGATAAAACATCCAGTTCACTTTAGATTACGCAGAGCTAATCCACAAATGTTAGTTCATCCGAGTAGTTTAGTCATGCAACTGGAACACTGTTTTCTCCCCCAATTTAAATCTCGCATCAGGTTGTTATTCAGGTTTATGACTGACTCCGATTGGGCCAGTTTGTAAGAAAAATGCAGTGTGCACAGTATAGTAGTACCATGCCCTTGCCAGGACAGTGTGTTGAATTACTAGTTGCTTAATATCTTATTTACTTTGCATTGGAAATACTTTTAATACACGTTATGTGTTTCCATTAATCACAGATCATTTACAAATTGTGAGTGCTTTGCCAGAAAGTCTCCACGGGCTTCTCGATCCTGGTTGGTGTAATAAAAGTACAGCCTCATAGGTAAGCTACAGAATATTTCCGTAGTACTTAACCCAAAAAGTTCATGCATGTAAAGGTACCTCTGAAAAATTATTAATTGCTTTTTTCAACACATTAGTGTTATATTACATAAGACATTTCTATATATATTTTTTTAATAAACTTAAAAGGAAGTATTGCTTTTATTTAAAATGTTATAGCTTGTAGAAATCATGAAAATAACAATTAAAAGATTGGAGCATTTGCCTTGAGGTCAGCTGCCTAATCAAAAAAATGCTGCTTTTTTACTTTTAGATAAAGAGTTGATGATAGATTTTATATACTAAGTTGCATGTCCTCAGTATTTGCAGGGACCCACCTTTTAGTATTTTTCAGACAAATTAGATTTTCTGCTCTTCTCCCCAGCCTCTCAAATATTTGTATTCCCCAGTAGACATAATATGTAGGGTTAAATGTATTACTTGCATATATTTTATATTAAAAAGTCTTGAGTGTCATGAAATATCCTCCTCCTGCCCCTGTTATTGCTAATTCACTCTATAGTATGTGTTAGGAGACGTTTGAAATTTGGATGTACTATTTCTATTGTATAAGTAGTATACTACATAAATATAATCTTGGACTTTTTCACTCCATGTCTGTTGAATTAACTTAGTGAGGCAAAGGTCTGATGATGGAGAATGGACAGGGTACCGGGGCAAAACTTGGATTGCCTCCTCTTACTCCAGAGCAGCAAGAGGCACTACAGAAGGTAATAGATTCGTAACTTTCTTTTGGTGTGGGTAATTTTCTTGTCACTAAAAATTCAGCACAAGAGAGTTTATGTATGTGTGTGTGTGTGTGTATATATATATATATATATTTAAAACAGTGCTTATAGCATCTTCATTAACTAGATAAACTATATATGTACAAATAAATCTCACTCAGTCTGCTAAGAATTTCTTTTCCACCTAAAATGTTTTATTCTATCCATTTATGTGGTTACAAACAAATCGTATAGAGCACTAAAATCACTCGGAGAAACTATAATTTCTCCTCCGTCTTGCCTGCAATCAATGCCAATATCTCACAGTAGAATGATGACAATTGGTAGTCGCTGCCGAAATCATCTCCTTGTTCGCATACAGTTAAACTTTTCTCAACTTTCTGAGGTCGCTGGACACGCACACATCTAGTTGCCAATGGTCACCATCGCATACGTCTCTGTAAGTCGACAGCTCATTGAAGTTTGAATGCTACCACTGGACCACCACTGAGACTAAATACAAATATGATATTTCTGCCCAAGTTTGATTGGAGCTTCCTTTTTTCTTTTTTGTTAGCGTGCATTCTCACCAGCTTCTTTCTCTGTTAGATTTGGGTGAAATTAGATATTTGGTGAAATTATACATCTTAAATTAACCAGAAACGAACTGCCCTTGGATCGAGATTAGCTAAATAGCCGCTCTTAATGGAAAAGTGCACTCTCATGCCATCCCAGGCTTGTGTGACTTTCTTTGCTCTGCTAAACACAAACATTTTTAGAAGAATATATCCACTCTGTTGGTCCATACAATGCAAGTGAATCGTGGCCAGAACATGAAGTTAAAAAAAATCACAAAGCCAGTATACAAATAATCAGTATGACTGCAGTGGTTTTATCTATATCTTCAGAAGTGATATGATTGTTGTGGGTGAGAAATATTTGTCTTTTTTTTCCTTTTTCTTTTTACTATAAATCTAATTTAACGTCCACATTCTCCTTCTGTTGTTTTTGGCAATTTGCATTGTTTATGCATATCACTACCATCTGGTCAGGTTGGAGAATTTATAGTAAAAATCTACTTTAATTTTATTTCGCACCCACAAATATCGCTTCTGAAGACATAGATTAAACCACTGGAGTCTTAAGGATTACTTTTATGCTGTCTTTAGATTTGTTTTGGACACCATTCACTTGCATTGAATGGACCAGCATAGCGGAGATATTCTCTAAAAATCTTTGTTTGTATTCTGCAGAAGAAAAAGTCATACAAATCTGGGATGGCTTGAGGGTGAGTAAATGATGAGAGAATTTTCATTTTGGGGTGAGCTGTTCCTTTAAGCTCACCAGCATCTGATTCATTGCTTAGTAGTTTCTCTTTCTCTTTTTTTAGGCTAAGAAGTATGCCATGGAACAGAGCATAAAGAGTGTTTTAGTAAAACAAACCATCGCCCACCAGCAGCAGCAGCTCACAAATTTGCAGGTGAGTTGATATGATAATCTGTGTATGTAGAATGCTTATAAATGCAATACATTGTGTTATAGAGTTGCAGAAAGTTGCCCTCTTATTTGACAGTATTTACAGAACTATGTCATACTAGTAGTGCAACTAACACTTAATGCAGTGTACCCCGTCTGTGTCACGTAAAGGGGTCTAATAAATTATTAATTGTTTAAGGTTGGGATCATAATGTAGGATTTAAACGGTGTGTGTGTGTATAGATGTATATGTTTGTATATATACACACACACACACACAGTACTGTGCAAAAGTTTTAGGCACTTAAGATGTTTCACAAAAACATTTGTCGTAAGATGGTTATTTATATATTCAGCTTTAGTGTGTCAATAGGAAATATAAATTTTTGACTTATAAACATTCCTTTTGCAAATATAAAAGAACAGAAAAGAAGAACAGGGAACCATGCACAGATTGCATGACCCAAACCAAGTCCCCCACTGAACATTGTGTCTGTCTGAGATTATATGAAAAGAGACAAGCAATTGAAACAGCCTAAATAGATTGAAGAACTGTGGTGAATTCTCCAAGAAGCTTGGAAAATCCTATCTGCCAACAACCAATAAAAACGGAATCCAGGAGTACCTAGGAGAATTGGTGCTGTTTTGAAGTCAAAGGTGGTCACACCAAATATTGATTTAGCTTTTTTATGTTTACTGGTCTTTGCGTGACGTCAATTGATAAATTAAAAACTGTTTATTTTTGAAGACATCCTCACTATGCAACATTTTTCACCAGTGCCTAAAACTTTTGCACAGTACTGTGTGTATATATATATAAATATATATATTTGTACAAGAGGCATAAGTTTGTTGCCTTAATTTATCTGTAAGTTAAGAAGTTGTGTTGCTCCAGAATATGTTAACCACATGAAATTACATTTGATCTCTCTTTCCAAACAGAATGATACATAATAGTAGTATTATGTGTTTCTTGTGTGTCTAACTTGAAAATGACTTGGGCTAAATTCTTATTGATAACTGACACTTTCCGAACAAAAGGTTGTCCTCAGCTGTTTCGGAAATCAGCCGTATGTCCCCCACACCCTACATATCGCAGACATTTTGATTGCTCATAGTATTTTCCTCAGATTAAACTGATACACTACATTGAGAACTCAGCATGCATTATTTGTTTGCCCTCCCTCTATGCCAGTTCGCTTGAGGTGTGGTATGTCTGGACCTCATACTTGTTTTTTGCTACACCCAGTTAAAATCTGCTTTTATTTTGGATTTAAATCTTTGATCGTAACTGCAATACCCAAGTAGACATCATGATGACGGAAGAATCAACAAGATGAGTTATCCAAAATTGACAGGCACACCCTATGCTCAGTGTATTTCTTGACTTTGTGAAAAGATGGACGATCTGAGCAGCCTACCTGTTGTCTTGGCTGAAAGTAATGCCTATTAGTAACTTTGGTACATTAATTGTGGTATGTTTCAGGTTTTCAGTCGAAGTAAGTGGTGGTTTGAAGAGGTGGGCAGAGCTTAACATTGAGTCAGAGGCATTGACCAGTCAGAGACTGACAAGATCTGTCTGGAATATTATGTCTGATGTTAAAAATTTAGGAAAAAGATATCTAACCTTTTCAGCACTTTTCCATCTTTACTGTGTTTCAGATGGCAGCAGTGACAATGGGCTTTGGAGATCCTCTCTCATCTTTACAATCGGTCAATAGAATATTAAACTATTATTTACCTTCTGTACGCATTTTGACATAATGACCGTTACCCTCCTTTAACTTGCATTTACCGGGCTAGATACTCTAGACATTTGCCGCAGCATATTTAAAAAGCAGACATGGCTTTGTTGTGAATGAATTGTTTGTTGTTGGTCATCCATTTGTTAAGTATTCAAGATTGACAACATTAACTCAGAAGCACAGATTCTTCTGTACTGTTCAGTAATGATGCCATGGGACCCACTTTGAGTCACAGGAAAGGGACAGGACTATTCGGAATATTACAAAGACAGTTGCAAAGGATCACTCCTTATGACAATCCGCTCCATATTTATCATCCTGTATCATTGCATGACCATCAGCGAGTGTTCCTTCATTGCAGTGGTCACTGATGTAGATGTTCATTTGAACTCCTGCGAGTTCATTTCCCTACCCTAAGTTCCATTTGTTGCAAGGAATCTTGCAGTGTGTGTGTGTTGTGATTGATGAGAAGGATGACCCATTTCTTCTTTGTGAATATGCTGTAGCATATAAATGTCATTTTTATCTGCTGTAAAAGAGGGCAAGCGGTCACTACGACAATTCAAATTGAAACATCTGCCTAAACTTTGAGCTTTGTGTAATCTTTTACTTTTGTCACGAGGCTGACAGACTATATAAAACTGATGATAAAACCGATTAATGTTGTTTTATCAAAATAAAGTGTCAAATTGATAGTTTTATGCAGATTCTCCCTCAACAGTGAGCTGATATGTAAGTCCAAAAGCTCACTTCATGAAAAGATTGTCCAGTTTATTTAGTTGTGCTAAAGGGGTACTTTAACATGTTAACTATATCAGTGTCCTTGGGGAAAAAATGTAGGTCAAACATAAATGTAGCTACATGTTTTTAGTTTGCAAGCACACTAATTTAGTAACTTGCAAGCAGCACTCTTGAAATGGTAAGAAGGCACTGTGCATCCTTCAACTTTCTGTGCTTGTAGTCAATGGTAAGCAATGCTTAGTAAGCAAAGTAATGAGACGGGGGTTTAGATGCAACTAAAGCAAAGAGGACCAAAAGAAGTGGGAACTAGCACAACAAACATCCATACAGAAGTTACAAAAAGTCTTTAATCCTTTGCTGTACTTGATCTCAATGTATTTGGCTTTCTGTTTTTGTGTAACACTTCAGTATACAATATTTTTTATCTTTGTCTCTTCCTTTTTTGACCATCAGGTGGCAGCACAGAGGCAGCGAGCTCTGGCCATCATGTGCCGCGTATATGTGGGTTCCATTTATTACGAGCTGGGTGAAGACACCATCCGTCAGGCCTTTGCCCCCTTTGGGCCCATAAAGAGCATCGATATGTCTTGGGACTCAGTCACCATGAAACACAAGGTATGCATGTGAATTTTGGCAATATTAATGGAATGCCTAATATTTGGGTGTAAAAACTCTGAAGGGTTGTGGAGAGCAGGAATCATGAAAACAATTGTACAGTTTAACACCATAAAGGACGATTTATACTTCTGCGTCAAACCTACGCCATAGGTTCAGTGGTAGTGGTCAACTTGGTGGTTTGCATTCATAGTTCATGCGGTGGTGTGCCTGCAACGCATATATAGAAAATTAATTTGAAATTTTTTACATAATTTCAAATTTCCTAAATAAACAAAAGCAATATATTTCATATAGTTTCAAAAGTATTTATTAAACGGATAGTTCACCCAAAAATTTAAATACTCATCATTTACTCGCCCTCATGCGTTTTTGTTGATCGGATTGCTGTCTGTTCATGAAAAGACCAACTGAAAATGCCCAACTGTATATATTACTCTACCCAAACATTGCTACGTCAGCATAAGGAAAATATTAGACAACAGCTGTTACCAAGTATTTGCATAGTGCACTTGTCACGCAATAAAAGTGAGAAACAGATGTGTGTTGTAGGAGAGACAGAACTATTTTCTTAATTTATTTGATGCAGATCGCTGAAGAAACTGAAACTAAACATTGTTAACAAGTGCAGCTGACGTGCATGAACATATCAGAACTACGACAAGCCTCGAGGGGAAAAATACACAACCCGCACACAAATAGATACTCACGCACAGGGCAGTGTTATTTGGAATCTAATTATAAATCACTTTTCAATTATCTGCCCGGCATTAGCATAGTCACAAAAGTGAACTCTGATTTATTTGCATGTAGGGAATTGAAGATTGAATTTACATCCATTTGGCATAGACACGTTAATGTGGAATGTGCTTATTCAATAGCAGTCCAAACAGTAAAAATAAATTAATTGACAAATACACGTTTAGATTAGGGCTGGGCGATATGACTTCAGAAATTATATCTCGATATTTTTCAGCAAATTGACAATTTTTTATATATAATCTCGGTAATTATATATTTGCTCTGAAACAGCATAGAAGGTTTTTTTTTTTTTTTAATCAAATGAACCATTTAATCTAAACAGCCATTTTAGCCCAGTAGAATTAATATTTAAAAGGCATTAAATAAAATCTATTTAAAAATGAAGGCATGTTTCTCACAGTTTTTCTCTAAATGAACACAAGGGATAGTAAAATGTAGTAATTTTCATTGATTTGCATGTTTATGCTTATATTTAACATACAATCATATATGGAAGTTTAATAAAAATCTTATTTCCCTTCATATATTTTTACTTAAACATTTTTCTTTGTGAATGAACAAGGTGTGCAAAAGCTACTTTTTTGGAAACCAGATGAATATGGCATAGTACTAAATTATTAGTGTTGAACCAGTCAAGTTGATTATTCTTATATAATACTGAAATATTATTATTTTCAGGATAAGATTATTTAAATCTTAAATTATATATTTCTTTCCTATTCACCCTAAACTGGGGTTTTTATTTTGACGCTACAATTTAGGCTAGTTGTGGCGTTAATGGGCACTTGGTCACAATTTACGCATTACTACATATGTGACCATTGCACCATTAAACTTTGGTAGAACGTAACCATAGTTATAAACTAAATATTTACGAAAGAAGAAATAAAAATCAGACTGATATTTTATAACATCAATGAGCTCATGTTTTGCATGACAGGTTTCAATCCTTTCGACATACAGTATGCTTTTGAAATTTATGAGAGAGAAGAAAACATAAGCATAAAACCGATCTAACGGTGCAGTTTTCAGGATGCATCGCCTGGTGTCAAATTTCAACATATTCAAAATATATATAGGATATTAAAATTACTGTTTTTCCAGCATGTTGTATTAGTATTTATTTATCACCCCTCATTTATTTTAGATACAGTTCCTATTTATTGTTATTTACACAGGGCAAATACTCAGTTGAAGTCTGAAGTTTAAATACAACTTAGCCAAATACATTTAAGCTCTGTTTTTAACAATTCCTGACATTTAATCCTGGAAAACATTCGCAGTCTAAGGTCAGTTTGGATCACAACTTTATTTTAAGAATGTGAAGTGTCAGAATAATAGTAGAGAGAATGATTTATTTCAGCTTTTATTTCTTTCATCACATTCCCAGTGGGTTAGAAGTTTACATACACTTTGCTAGTATTTCATAGCATTGCCTTTAAATTCTTTAACTTAGGAATTTCCTAGCTGCTATTGAATTGTGATCCTGTCAATTTAAAGTGAAACAATCTGTCTCGAAACAATTGTTGGAAAAATTACTCATGTCATGCACAAAGTAGATGTCCTAAATGACTTGCCAAAACTATAGTTTGCTAATATGAAATCTGTGGAGTGTTTACAAAATGAGTTTTAATGACTTCAACCTTGGTGTATGTAAATAAATAGTACAGACTTCAACTGTACTATTGATCAAATCTACTTTTATTACGTATCATATTTTAATGGGGATATAATTTATTACAGCTGACAGTTACGTGAGCAAACAAGGTTGGAACAATAACTGTAACCAGATCAAATTGAAGTTCACTGCTTTTTAATACTTCTGTGTACAAATCTGATGACTGTTTATTGGATCAATACAGGTAAAAGTCATTATGCGACTACGCATTACGGAGCGCTTACGACCTAGAACCTAATTAAGTACTGACTTGGTTACAAACTAACTAGAAGTTACTAAGCCTTTAGTGTGAACTGTACATCCCAACTTACGTGAGACCTTACGCACAGCTGGTGCAACCCTACCATGAGCTTTTATTATGAAACGGAAAGTGCAATGTTTGTTTGACAGTTATGAGTTTCGCATCTTGTGAACTGCTGTCAGAATCTACGGTTCCGCATTTGTAGATTTGTATAATAACTTAATAGCAGGTACTAATGTTTGGATTTGTGTGAATGCTTGAACCTGCATAACTTCACAATGCAGGTGAACTGCGCTACAAACACTAGCCCATGAGCCCTTCCGCCCCTGTGCGTGCACAGATCAGCATGTCACAGGTTCATTCTGAAGTGCACACAGACCATGTTCATCTGTCTTTAATTGCAGCCTTTGACAGTTAAATTAGCACATATGATAATTTTGCCATTTTTATGTTAATTTGATTAAATATACAGCTGTGAAATTAGTCTGTTGATGCACTCTTATGAAACTTAATGGCCAAGTTAAAGGCATATTAATATTATTGTGATATTAAAGATAGTTTAATTTTATATCATCAGCAAAATTGTGATTGTATCGGGAATATTCAATGTATTGCCCAGCCCTACCTTCGAAGTGTTTTCTTGAAGAAAATTCAATGCTACCACTGATATCTTGTCATCTTTGGGGAGGGTCTCTCGTCACAAAAGGGACCAATCACAGCTGCTATATTTTGGAGAGGTGCATGTCAGCACATCATAGGTTTGACGCAAAAGTATAAATCAGCCTTAAAATTCTCTCTCTCAGGGCTTTGCCTTTGTTGAGTATGAGATTCCTGAAGCAGCTCAGCTGGCCTTGGAGCAGATGAACTCCGTCATGCTGGGTGGGAGAAACATTAAGGTGGGTTCAAAACAGGACAATCAGTCTTTAACCTTCTTTAAACCGCTTTCTGACAGTGAGCTATTTTTTTCTATGCCTGTCACTTTTGTGTGTGCATGAGTCAGAGAAGCGGTCAACCTGCCAGCATCAGTTCCTGTGTTGTATGTGCGTTTATTGAGTTTTGTAGAGTTTGTGAATGTGCTCTAGCCTTTGTAATTGTTTGTCATCTAACTTTAATGTGTGTGTGTGTGTGTGAATGCGATTTTATGCTTCCACGTTGTCATCCTGTTTGTTTCGGAGCTCCATTTCTCTAGGAGCTGCGGCAGCAGGGGGAGCATTCATTTGAGGCAGATGTGCTCTTCTCTGTCAGTGATGTGCTGATGATGGGCTGCGCCTGGCTGGTGTTTGCTTGGCCGCCCCAACTGCAGCACAGATACCACAGACCAAACAAAATCTGTTTTTTAACAACCGCAGACACATTTTACAGTCACTCAGAATTTTACCATTTTTATTTTTTTTATTATTATTCCCAACATTTATCTACAGTGACCAGTGCTATGACAGTAGATAAGTATTAACTAATATTAGAGTACTATCCTTAATGCAAAATTAATCTTAGAGATCTTACATTTTTACCTTTGTACTACATAATGTTCCAAAACAGAACAGAGGAGAGGGATCTAAAGGGTGGGTCTTAAGAAAAAGGGTATTTTTGATAACTTTGCAATGAGTAGAGAGGGTTGAGCTGTTATGGTCTCATCTGTACTGTACTACTTAGCTTAATTACGTACAGGGAGAGGAATTTTTTTTTTAATTTTTTTATCTGTTCCCATTGGTTTCCCTCACCTCAACCACATGGGCATATCCATAAAAAACACTCTGAAAATCATTACTTCATACACTTACACTCAGTGGCCCCTGTGCTGGTATGTGTGCTGTAGGTGGGGCGGCCAAGTAACATTGGACAGGCGCAGCCCATCATTGAACAACTGGCTGAGGAGGCACGTGCCTACAACCGAATCTATGTAGCTTCAATCCACCCTGATCTATCAGACGATGACATCAAGAGCGTCTTTGAGGCCTTCGGAAAGATTAAAAGTTGTATGCTGGCACGGGAACCCACCACAGGAAAGCACAAGGGCTTCGGATTTATTGGTGAGCACGTCTAGAAAGTGCTTTAAACACTACTCAATGGAGACTGAGTCTTTGGCCTGATAATTGTTTTCCACAATTTGCCAGTCATGCTTAACAGATTTATATCTCAAGATTTTTTTTCTCAACCAAGGCCAAAATTATACTGATTTCCAAACAAGGTTCATCCAAAGCAGTTGGAAAATAGTGTGCTTAAGTTTCTTAATTGTTGATTGTGAAACACAGTACAAGCATAAAAATATAGTAAAAATTCAAAGCCTACTAAAGGAGAACAATAGAAGAATAAAATGTCTAGAAAGTGCAGGGGGTTACTAAAGTGAATGTCAGAAAATGTGAAGGCACATTATACACTGACTACCACACCTGAAGTCGTGAGTTTGAATAAAGGGTGTGCTGAGTGACTCCAGCCAGGTATCCTAAGCAACCAAATTGGCCCGGTTTCTAGGGAGGGAAGAGTCACGTGGTAATCTCCTCGTGTTCACGATAGTGGTTCTCGTTCTCAATGGGGCGCATGGTAATTGTGCATGGATCATGGAGAGTAGCATGAAGTGTCATGCACGAGAGCCACGTGATAAGATGCGTGGATTGACGGTCTCAGAAGCGGAGGCAACTGAGGCTTGTCCTCCACCACCCAGATTGAGTTGAGTAACCGCGCCTCCACAAAGACCTACTAAGTTGGAATTGGGCGTTCCAAATTGGGGAGAAAATGGGGATAAAAAAAACACAAACACATTATAGGCCTAGATTAAGGAACTGCTCTCTTTAATCATTTTCATCATGGGTAGAATATGAAAAGCCTCAGTCAGCGCTGGATGCCGTCTCATCTATGAACCTATTTGACCTTGGAGGTCAGTACCTACGAGTGGGGAAGGCTGTTACCCCTCCCATGCCTCTATTGATGCCTACAACCCCTGGAGGGCTGCCCGCTGCTGCAGCTGTGGCTGCTGCTGCAGCAACCGCCAAGATCACTGCCCAGGTGAGATTAAAGAAGCTACTGTTGATGTCCTCATGCAGTTGTTGCACATAGTTTACACCTGAACGGTCTTGCACCTTTTGCACCTGAACGGGCTTACACTTTTTGCGGATGCTGTTAAATGCCATTTTTTTGCTTGGCATGCTGGCTTAATCCAGAGACATCAGTTTCATATAGCAAATTAAATGTTCTCATTCTTGTATTGCTATAGGTTATATATTCCTTTTGATCCTTGTTTTGACCCTGTGTTGTGATATTCTGTAGGAGGCTGTTGCTGGAGCGACTGTCCTGGGATCTCTAGCCTCACCAGCACAGATTCTCAGTCAGCAGATGGGGCTCCAACAGGCCGTATTAGCTGCCCAAGCCCCCGGCATCATCACAGGTCTGCAAAAATTTGGTTGAATTGGTTGCTTAAAGAAATGATTCACCCGAAAATGAAAACTCTCTCTAATACTGTACTTAACCTCATGTTGTTTACATTTACATTTACATTTATGCATTTGGCAGACACTTTTGTCCAAAGCAACTTACAGTGCAATTATTACAGGGACAATCCCCCCGGAGCAACCTGGAGTTAAGTGCCTTGCTCAAGGACACAATGGTGGTGGCTGTGGGGTTAGAACCTGTGACCTTCTGATTAACAGCGCTGTGCTTTAGCCACTACGCCACCACCACTCAAACCCACGTGACTTTGTGCAGTGTAACACAAAAGGAGATGTCTCACCATTCACTTTCAATGCATCTTTTCTCTCTACAATGAAAGTGAATGGCGACTGAGACTGTCATTCTGCCTAACATCTATTGCAGTGTTTCCTAGTGTTTTTTAGCCATAAGTACCCCCACAGCACCATAGTAAGGCTTGAGGTCTCTTTCATTGACACGAAACCAGAGATGTGTACCAAAGGCTGAATATCATGTAAATATAGACGTATATAATTTATATATAAATATCTTTAATGACGTTTTATATATTCATCATCGACGACAAAAACAATCAGGCCATCATTTTGGTAGATGGTGTAAACATGTAGGCCAAATATATATTCTAAAGCCTGCATGTTTATTGTTTACCTGCATATCTGTTCTATTGAAAATGTTCACTATGTAACCCTTCCTTGGTGCTGACAAGCAGGTGTTACTGTAGACCTCACTGGGTCAAACTGACCTGCCATTATTAATTACAACTCAACATCTGAATTTACCAATTTTCCACGAACAGTGAGTAAAAATATTTTTTTGCAAACAAAAAAACTATCAAAATGTTTTAACGTTTTTATATATTATTATTTATATATATATATATATATATATATGTATGTATGTATGTATGTGTTGGGGGAATCAATGGAGCACAGCAGCAGAATGTATGAATTTGTTTTTGTGTGTGGGGAGAGGGTGTTCATGTGTAGTTATGAGTGTACTTTTTGGAAATGTACTACCGTTTTGCAGCTTGTCCAGAGTGTCTATGAACTTAAAAATAAAAAAAAAAACATGAAATTAGTCATTTTTACATTAAGTTCAGATCTCCTCTTTGGGGAAAGTCATGAAGTTTTAGGCTGAAAATATAAGGTTGATCTAAATCGTTATGAAAATCTCAAAAGTCCTACATTTTGTTTTATAAGTTCAACATAGCAAAATATATATATATATTCTTTTTTTCATGTACTCCGTGGAACATACTCATGTACCCCCAAAAGTCAGGCCAAGTTCAAACTGGTATAGAACAACACAAGAATGAGTAAATGATGACAATTTAAATTTTTGGGTGAACTGTCCCTTTAACCTGCTGAGTTTATTAAATTATACTTTAAAATGATCATGATGATTTGATTTACAGCAGAAAAGTGGTTTCATATACTTTGTTGGAAATTTTTCATTTAAATCTTTGTTTGAAATGGATAAGGAAATGAAACTCACAGGATCGTGAAAGTCTATGGAGGAGCTCATTTTAAAGCTCTGTATTAAAACTGTTCTGTAAACACCTGATTGTTATTGTGTTTTTCTTATGTAATAATTTAAAATCCTTTTTATCAATAGGTGTGACTCCTGCTCGACCTACTCTCTCTGTAGTCCCCCAAGTTGGTTTGGTTAACCCAGTACTAGCATCCCCGCCAGTCTCAACACCTGTTATTATGGGCACACCAACATCTGCCACGCAAACGCATAAAGAAGTGAAGCGAGAAGAAGACAATAGAAGGACTGAAGAAGATCAGGGTCGGCCAGTCGGAAATGGGCAGGACAGTGAACTGGAGCAGCTAAGTGTCAGTGGAAGTGTAGGAAAACAAACAGTCATGCAGTCAAAGGTTAGGCAGCATCACATTTACCTTTTTATGTTATGATTATAAAGATATAAATGCAAATGGGTCAAACAATCCTTGGAGGAAAGTTAAGCAATAATTAAGTAATTACTCCGCGATCGAGGGCCCTGAGAAATTAGCTGAAAGTAGCATGACAGTTTTACTCTGGGCACCATACAGAGTTGTATTAGTTTGTCAACCAAAATGGTCCTCTTTACCACATGCACTATTGCTGCAGTAAAAATTGTCATTCTTACACGTGAGCCAAACCACCACTAGGTGGTGCAAAGGGAAACTTTTTTGCAGCATAGCTTAGTCCGAAGAAAGTGATTAATAATATCGGCAATCAAGTTATAGCTTGGTTAGCTCATGAATTTAACATTGGCATTTAGAAAAAAATGCTAGAATATCAGCCATTTTCAATACATGTAAATATAAACAAATCAAAAGACTCAACAAATGATTTATTATTTAGCCTTTTACATTTTTCTATATAACATTACAATAACCTCTTTGGAATATTTTGCCTTTTTTTCCTCTCTCGAACTGTCTCCCATTCAGTCAACTGTTATGGTGCTACGCAACATGGTGGGCCCAGAGGACATTGACGATGACCTGGAAGGGGAAGTGATGGAGGAATGTGGGAAGTATGGTGCTGTTAATCGGGTAATCATTTACCAGGAGCGACAGGGTGAGGAGGATGATTCTGAGATCATAGTGAAGATCTTTGTGGAGTTCTCTGATGCAGAGGAAATGAACAAGGCAATCCAGGCCCTCAACAACCGCTGGTTTGCTGGTCGCAAGGTTGTTGCCGAGTTGTACGATCAAGAGCGTTTTAATAGCAGTGACCTCTCTGCGTAAGACTGTCCCAAAATGGCAACTGGCCCCATTTCTTGGCACTCAAACTCACTCGGCTTCCATCACTGCTGTTAGAAAATTTGGGCCTCTTTGAAACTTGTAATTATTTTTTTATTGATGTTGATAATGATATTATTGGAAAAGTCCCAACGGAGGGATTTAGTGTAGGACAAAAAATATCCTCATGCATATACTTTGTGTCACCTACTGTGAAAGACCTTTCCTTTTTTTTAAACCATCTTTATTTGCAGGTTTTTTTGTTTTTCAAATTTTTAAGATGCAGGTTTCTCCCATTCCCACCCATACTTTTTTACAAATGGCAACTTTTTCTCCACTGATATTGTCTTCTAAACATTGTGTTGGTGATATTGGTTCTGGCTTTACCAAAACAATAAATTTCTCTAATATGCCATGTTGTTGAAGTCCTTAATAAGGAGGATTGAAAAAGGTCAAAGTATTAAAGCTCTTTCTTAAGCACACACACACACACACACACACACACACAAGTATGCCACACACGATGGTACCTACAATTGAAAATAAGTTTTATAAGTAAAAGCTGGGTGACCAGCTAAACCAGCCAACCAGCTTAAACTGGTTTTAGCTGGTCTTTTCAGCAGTGCAGTATTTAGTGATTATTTAAATAGTTTTGCAATGTAAACACCATGAAGTATGTACAGTGATATGGTAGCCTAACATTCACGTTTTTATAGGCATGAAACGCAACACTTACTTTTTATACAATATGTAACGAGGGTCCCGGCTCCATCTCTCTACCAACCAAGGGGTCCTTGGCCTGAAAATGGTTGAAGACCCCTGCTTTAGAGTGTATAGGTATTGTGAGACAGAAATAGTTGATGACATGGTCAAGTGTGTATTTTAAAATGCTATGACACTTCACCATTTCTTGCCGTATGAACAAGTTATGTTTTCAAAAGTATAAATATTCCATGCAAAGGTTATAAAACAATTATCTAAAAATATATATATTTTTTGTGTTTAAGCTTTTTTGTTTTTTAACAGTTATATATAAAATCATGACTCATTTTTTACATATACACCAATTAAATAATGCCAATATATTTAAATTGTCCACGTTTTCCATTTTGATGCATCTCTGTGCTATATAACAATGATCTGCAGGGTCATTTTCACACTTAGGATTAAAATATATGAGCCTACTTTATAGTATGACAGGGTATCTTTTTTTCCCCAAACACAATTTAGGAAAGTTAAATTTATAACCCTGAAGTGAAACATTTTGATTAAACTGGAATGGTAATTATGCCAAATATAGTCAAATGAATCCTTTTTTGTATTTTATTTTTACTGTTTACATTTATGAACACTTTTTTTTTTTTTTAACTAGCCTATATGAAATGAAAACCCGTGAACTAGCCCAAAACTGTTGAACAACTTCAGCACATTTCCGTGGGGCGGCGCACTTGCATTGTAGTCACACTCGAGCTCTCGTCCTCCTCCAGTCTCCTAGAGGTCGCTATCAGGTGATTGAGAGCATTGGCGCGTGCCGCTGGAGTTGCGTCCGAGGCGCGCTCGCGATTCACAACAGTGAGGCGGAGCTGGGATTGGATCAGCAACCACAGAAGTCTGACTGAACAGAGTACCTCCACACACTCGCCTACAAGAGCAGGAAATTCCCTTGCAGAAAAAGTCGCGGAGGAGTGTTAAGCGCTTTTTAAAACCAACCTTCTATATGACCAAGAGGAGGATAGCGAGGCTTGTGACCAAGCAGCCCAGACTCGGTATCAAGACGGGTAGTAGAGGAGCACATAGCCGGTGAAGTGTCTCTGGAGCGGTGAGATCAGCCCAGTCACCCCACATACATACCGAACCGGCCTGCTGCTCTTAGCCTGTTGCTGCTGTGTGTGTATCATCTTATCGTATCATTCAGTCGTATATATCGCTGACACGTCTGTACGTAGTTTAGAGTTGTTTTATCTTTGTTTAGAGGCTGGCTGCTGCGTATTGTTTCGGTTGTTGTTGGACTGAAGCGCCCAGCCCCAACTGGCTAATCAGTTAGCTGCAGCATGTCGTCGTGTTAAAAGCCTCTTCTCGGGTACGATATAGTTCATATCTCATTTTCTGAACACCTGACAAAACATGCCTGACGAAGGGGCACGGCACGTCAACACATATAAAGTGGTTTCTCAAAACACACCGGCTAAAGTGAAATCTGTGCGACACAATCTCATTTAGTTCAGCGAGGAACTGTTTATGGTCTTCGCAGGATCAACTGGATTAAACACCGAACATGTTTGTATTATTGATGACACTGCTCCTCACTTAAGGGTCTTTATTTTTAAACTGTGAACGTATTGTGTAATTCAGCTCGTGTATGAAGACACACTGAATGGATAACTATTTTAACACTCTTACTCTGACTAGTATGGTTATCTGAATGTCCCCTGTCATCTGTGGAGTTACTGGACATTTGCAAGAGACTAATTCACACGGAGGAGGGTTTATTTGGCTATTTTCGGTGGAAAAAGTCGAGGGAATTTCACCTCTCAATCCTTAGGCTGCTTGAGTGAGTCCCCGATGCGGAGGGGCTGAGTGCGCCCGGGACATGCTGAAGTGTATCCCGCTGTGGCGGTGTAACCGTCACGTTGAGTCCGTGGATAAGCGGCACTGCTCGCTCACTGCGGTTCCCGATGAGATCTTCCGCTACAGCCGCAGTCTGGAGGAATTGCTCCTGGACGCCAACCAGTTGAGAGAGCTGCCTAAGGTAAGACACTGCCATGCCCCGTCACACACACCTCATGTTAGGCTTTGTGCATGTCTCATTCTGCATGTCAACAAGCATTCTTATCAATTAGGCATGGACCTGTACAACAAAACAGGCCAGTTACAGCGATGACATGCGACTGTCTAGATAAACTGTGGCTCTTGGATTGAGGTTTTGTACTAGGCTGGAGGGAAGTGAGTGATATAATCTCCTGTAACTTGCATTTATATTCATGGAGCATGATCGTTGCACTTTTTCAACTTTCATATTTGCTATTAAAGGATTCTTGATTGAAAATTAAAAACATGATTTTGCTTTGTCAGGGCTCAACTGAAATATTTTTTTTTATTATTGTTGTGCTGGCCAGTGGTTCAGATTCTTACATGCCCTACCAACATTTTCACTGGCCCTAGCACTCATAAATGAACAAATTCATGGCTAAAATAAAATCTAAACTCACTCTTGTGAGTTATTTATTTTTATTTTATGTTTTTAATTTTTTTTTATAAAAGAAACAACTCAGTGTTTTCCAACTAGGTAACTTTTACCTTGGGGAGAAGTTTAAATCAGCAGGATTTGCAACAACAACACAGAAAAGAAAATCCAAATATGTTGACGTTTGCAAGATGTAACATAAATTCACCTATATACATGTTTGACAATTGGCCCGAAACTATCCCACGCTGGCCAACGGGCCGTTCTTATTGTTGAGTCTTGCTTGTGGAGAACAAATAAAAGATGCCGGCTAAAATTGACACCGTCCGGTCTCCTGAGGGGACTGTCTAGCTCGCTCACACACATGTTTTGCTAACCCCTCTAAAAGCTGTTTGCTTTGTCCTTTTAATTTGGATTTCCTCTGTGGGAATTAGTATGTGTGTGTGTGCACTTGTGTGGTTCAGATCCTGCTGACTTGGCTGCGGGTCAATTTCAGTTGTGTCTACATAAAGAATGCAGGATGTTTCTAACTTGGGCATTTTCATCTACTCATAAGAGTCACGAGAAGCTTGATGTGTTTCCAGAGTGAACATTCCCTAAGTAAATAGACACCAAAACAAGCAAACATGCTTAATTCAACATTTATACTGCTGTTCGCTGTTAACAACTCTACCAGTCATTTTAGAGCTCTTAGTGTTATATGTAGCCTGTATAATGTAAGGACTGTTGGCTTGGCCTCATTGACATAAGACAAGAACTGTGTTAGGCAGTCTGCAGCTAGCACTGCTAACATGGTTCCACACAGGAGCCGATGACCGTGATGTGACATAGCTGATCCAAGTGGACAGGTCAAGCCCTGAGCTCATAGATCTGTGTATATGTGTTCATTCTGTGTGCAGACAGCTGGCATATGACTTTCCTTTAGCCCTTTGGCAGAGACAAAGCGAGTGAGAGAGTGAAAGAATATCAAAAAGCTCAAGATGGTCAACTCGTGTTTGATAAAAAGTATGCCAGATTGGTGCATCAAGTTTACTCTAAATCTGCATATTTCATGGACTAACTTTATAAATTAATTACAGTGATTTCAAGGCAAGCTAATGACAAAAAATTTCAGGTGCCCTGTACACATACATTAGTGTACATGTAAAAACTGAAATATTTGTTGGGCTTTAGGTGTCCTATTAAATGTAGTTTTTTGTAAGATTTTAATTAAATGCATTTAAATGTAAAAGTTTGAAAATCTCCACATTTAAAGTGTAACTGACTGTGTTGACATCAAATAAATATTTGCATACTGGATGGGGATTGGTCTTGTTTTGCTTATATTGAACCATTTGTCACTGCCTTTGCACTGCAGTTATTAGGGCTTTGTGTTGATTCTGGTCAGCTCTGATGCTTTAAAGTGTTTTCTTACTCAAATTCAAAGCCTAAAACCTAAACCTCTAACACTGTTCTTTTGCTGCCAGCGTTGTTTTTTCCTTTAGGAAATGAAAATGTATATCTTTTTTAACTCTGTTTTAAAGGGTTAGTTCGCCCAAACATTAAAATTCTCTCATCATTTACTCACCCTCATGTCATCAAAGATGTGACTTTTTTTTTTTCTTCTTCTACAGGACAAAAACAAAGGTTATTAGAAGTATATTTCAGCTCTGTAGGTCCATTCAATGCAAGTGAATGGTGGCCAGACCTTTGAAGCTCCAAAAAGGAGACAAAGGCTCCTTCAAATGACTCAAGTGGGTTAATCAATGTCATCTGAAGTGATCCTATCAGACTTGTATAATGTTGACTAAACGTTTCAGCCCTAATGCAAATGATAATATGCTTTTAAACTCACCTGCTTCATTTGCTTGAATTAATCCGGGTGTCTGTCTTTCAGGTGCTTTATTAAGTTTGATGTGTTTCCTCCTTTCATCAGAAAGTTGTGAAACCAGCGTTTACAAATAGGTTTTTGCTGATCTATGATGTTTCCCTTTTCATCAGCCTCAAATCCAAAGAATGTCCAAACCTGGCTTTTTCCACTTTTCTTTTCGACTAGATTCAGTTGAGACTCCACAGCAGCAGCTACTTTGCTTGTCGTCATCTTTTGCTTGTTTTAAGACTCGGTACTCCGGTACCTTCAGAAATTCTGGTATCGTAAATATTTTTTGTTTGAGTACTGACTTGGTACCGGGGTACCGTTATTTTTGACAACACTACTTGGAAGTGTAATCGAGCTTGAAATCATGATTGTGTCTAGAGACTGTAATGGAGATATGTATAGTGAAAAAGGAGTTATAGTTTGGTCTGTTCTCACCCAAAATCCACTGGATCAATTCAGAAAACATTGATAACAATTTTGGAGTCGAAAGGATTACATTTAATTTTGCCTTAATCTGCTTTTTGGAGCTTCAAAGATTTGGCCACCATTCACTTGAACTGAAATGACATAGAGCTGAAATATTCATATTTGTTTGTGTTCTACAGAAGAAAGTAATACACATCTGGGATGGCACGTGGGTGAGTAAATGGTGAGAGAATTTTCATTTTTGGGTGAACTATACCTTTAACAAGAGAGGAGGCATTTATTATGTTGCACAATTTAGCCCCCTTCAAAAACAGAACTGTGTCAAGTACTACAGAGGGTGTCAGAGGGTAATACATGTCATATTTTGATAGACTGTACACCATTGTACACTAAATGATTACCATTTTTATGTTCCATAGTATTTTCATGGTACTCCAGGATACCTCAAAGAATACCATAATACTTTGTGGTACTTTGTTTGGAGCTTTTATGAACAATTAAATTAATCGATCTCTTGTTTTAGCAAAATATACACACAATGTAGTTCTGAGTTACCCAGCAGTGCCCTGTGAATAGCACTCCATGTTTCACATTTACTGTAATGCATAGATGGATGGTCTCATTTGGCCTGAGCCTTGTCTATTGAGCGTGCCATATGGTGACACCGTGTGTTGTCGCTCTGCCATGTGCTGTGAGATGGGCTTTAAGCTGCTTAGTCCTCCTCCCCTAGACTCACTCTGGACACTCTGCTCACTGCTGCACTCGTTACTAATGGTGACGCTCTCTCAGTATAACATTGGATTTATAGCCAGGGCTCAACACTAAGTATTTTTTCTACTGGCCCGGTTGGGCCAGTGCTTCAGATTTTACTGGCCCTGCCAAAATCTACTCTGGCCCCAACACAAAAATTATTATAGCTGTTTTTACCATCATGACTTTAAAAATGTGTCCGAAGATAATTGTTTTACATATATTATGTTTTAAGACAATGTCCCCTCAAACTGAATCACATTTATAATTTGGACAAAATTATTTATGGCATATGTAATCCCTTATATGCGCTTTACAGATATAAATGGATCATATTAACCTCAGCTTTCCTGCCATTTACGCATGAGTTTTTAAGCGAAGAGTTTTGTGGAGTTGATCAGCGTTTTTGGTCACCTATTTAGTCATGCTGTCATGCAACTTTTGGCCATGTGAAGTGTATTCACACACATGATCAAAGATTTAATCACTGAGTTAAAGATGTGATTACTGGCTGAATGTAATAAACATATGAATCTCTGAGAAGAGATTCTACCAAATCGGTTGTGACGTGTAATATACAGGGAGAAATTAAGCCTAATCTGTGAATTAATAATGTGTATATAACATGAAATCAGACAACTTTAAAACCAACACAGCCTGATCCACAAAGCACAAAAAAACCTGTAAAGTCCAGAAATGAGACCTATGTAACGGGTGTTTCCCCTGGATGATATGAAGTAGACTGTTTTAAATATTCATCTTCACACTGCAGCTAAACAACTCTGATAATAATAATAATAGCCTAATAGCCATAGTGATTTTGCTTCTTTTCATATGAAATGCCATAATCATGTTGAATTAATGATTACATTTTGAAACATTACCTAATTAAATGTATACACTTTTTTTTTATTTTTTATATTGAGCAGCTTGTGATTTCCAGACACGTGTATAACTGGGGTTTAACAAAGTTCATTACGTCTCATTCGCGCTTCATCTCTAAAGGTGAATTAATGAGAGAAAATGTGTTTGTTTTTTACAGTGGGAATAAAACTAGCACTCTGTCCCTTCACGAGAGCACATGCATGTTAAACAGTATATGCTGCACGGAGAGAGATGATGATAGATTATGCAGGGAGTGACATGGATTTTCAGTCCTATACTGTTGATTTTTTGTTGAAACTGTTGATTATTTTATTTTTTATTTTTTTTTTGTGTTCCAATGTGTGGATTACTGCTTTTCACCAACACGTAAAAACAAAAAAAGTGGGGATTTCACGCACTGTGAACACTGAATGTGCAGGGATACTAAAAATGTTGCCCAAGATGTGCAATCCTGATACTACATTTTTTAAGTGGGTTTTTTTTTTCTTCTATTTTCGACACATTGGTAATAGCTGCTGCTAAAACACTTGGAAAAGAGCGAGGACAGTGCTAGGGAGAATGCACTCGGTGTCTGCAAGATCTTGTGCGTGCACGTGACTGTGCCTTGGCGCGTACATTATATTATGCTTCGCACATCTTTGCGAACTATTTCACGATCACTCATCGGTTAGAAGACTTCGTTCGCTCAGTGTAATTGTTGTGCTCTCTCACTTGCTCTTTTCTTGCAGTAATGTCATAAATGCAGCACTGTCCTGATCACGCAAGTGACAGTTCTAACAATTGGCCCGAAGCTGTCTCACACTGACCCCGGGCCATTGGGCAGTTCTTATTGTGGTGCCCTGATAGCACTGAATTCTTGTCTTTTTCTCTTAAAGTATGCAGTTCAGCATTGATGTGCACATTTCCATTCTAGCACGGTCATGGTACAGGATTTAGGATTGGCTCTGAACCATGACTCATGGTAATGGTTCTCATGCCATGACCATATGCCATTGGTTGTGGGTTGATGTGTTTCACTATGTTGGGCTACAGTGGACAGGTTTCCGGTATACTGGTTGCAGCCTTGCTGAAATTACATGTTAAGCAGACTGGCACGGTTTGTTAAGCATTGCAGTTCTCTGTGCTACATGAATAGCTTATGTTCATCTTAATACTAGGATATCTATAGTTCAGAAAAGCACAGTTAGAGCATGTCAAAATATTTGAAAGTTTCAGAAACACTTGAAAGTTAAATGCAGGGCACGAAGGAGGAAGAAGTGTGAGAAGCAAATAACTTTGCATCAAGTGCTCTCCTGGCTAACATTGAAATATAAGCAGCTTGATGGCTCACCAAATGCCTTTCAGCCTTTTTCTGGAAATGGTTTTCATGGGATATTGCTGCTGATACAACTATGTAGGCTGATAAAAGCAGCAGTAGTAGAGGTATTCCCCAACACATCCCTGTTGAGGAACTATGCAATCCCTATCAGCTCTGGTTCTGTATTTTGTCCTATTGTGTGTAGGGCTGCTAGTAACGCTTATTTTGATAATCAATTTATCTAATGATTATTAGAACGATTATTTGGCTATTAGTGTAATGATTAATCATTTGCCCTTAACCAGTTATTCAGCTTGTGCCCTGTCTTAAAAGGTTGGATTAAACATGCTTACTAACAATAAAGAGGACAAAATCATCGTATTAAAAATACCTCTAAATGACATTCACTGAATTAAAGGGGGAAAATCATTTTTATAAGTTAAATTCAGTAAAGAAATTCACTGCAAAAAAAAAATAAAAAAATCCTATTGTTATCAAGTGTTTTAGTCTTGTTTTCTATTTCGCTGCATTAAGAGTGCTCGAGAGACGAGTGTCTCCATGACAGAGTGTGCCTCAGCTGGGTGCAGTTTCAATCTCTCCCCCTTAGATCGGGTCATTCACGCAACTCATTGAAGAGGCGCTGACTGCACAGAGAAATGCAGAGAATCTGCTTCTGTATTATTTGAACTTTAATAAAGCTATATTAAATTAAAGATGTAACGCCGGTTTCCTATAAAGATGCCCGACATGCAAGTTTTTCTACTTATTCCACAACGAGAGTGCTTCTGTATTTACTTATTTTGTGTTTTTGCCTTATAATTCCCTCATACTTTGCAATCTATATCACCTGAAGCTGTTTGGAAAGTTTAGAGTGTGAGTTTTGTAATTCTTCCTCTCCTCAGTCAAACACGAACTGCAGTGATGCTCGTAATCATTAGAGTTAAATGTGATTTCATGTTATGTTAAATGAGATCAAATAGCTATTCGACAATGGAAATTTGTCCAAAACATTTTTGTTGTCGATATCGTCGTCTAATCATTTCTGCCCTAACTGTGTGACAGTTGAGTACCTGCTCGTCACTGTCAGTACCTTAATCCAGAGATGTTGCGCGTCAACTAGGGCTGGGATAAACGATTATTTTTTAAACGATTAATGTAGCGATTTATTTTTCGATGCATCGATTAATCTAACGATTACATTTTTTGCGTCGACGTCATCAGCCCTAGCGCCAACTGGATGGACCCAGAATACACTTCCACATTCACAAAGCACAGAAATGCCATTAGCTGTATGTCAGCACTGTTTAATCATTAACAAGTGTATCACACACACATACAAGGTAGTCAGAACACATCACCTCTGTCTGTGGTTTGGGAGGGTCTTAGGGAAGCTTTTGGAAATGTGAGGTCTTTACATTTTCCCTGAAGTTTTTTTTTTGTGTGTGGTTGAGGAGGGGTCACGTCCCTTAGCTCTGACACTTGCGGATGATCTTGTGACAGCTTGCAAAGTAGGCTCTTTCAGCAAATCTGATTTCTCCCACCCAGCTGCACATATTAAATGTCTGGGCTAATTATTACAGCTCTGTCAGCGTTGTCCTCCTTTAATGGCTTTGACTCGTATGACAATTGAGAAGAAAGAGAAGGAAATGTTTATTTGGCAGCCGCAGTCACGAGTTTTGAATGAGCAAAATAGTAGCTATATGTTTTTATTTGCTTTAGAGTAAGGTTTTGAACAGTTAGCTTTGCCTTTCTAGCCTTATCGTCATCTAGTACGGCTGTTTAATAACTGTTGTTGTCAGTCACAAGACCATGAGGTTCAGCATTGAACTCGTACAAATAATGAATGTTATCTATTGTATAGTAACAATGCTAAAACAATTTGTTATACTCGGAATGTGGTTTTTCCAGTTCAAATGTGTCCAAGTTTAAAGGAGTTGTTTTGATGAATGTACTTGATATAATGGCCTGTAAGCAAAGACAAGTCCCAATAAAATGGCCTGGGATGGGTGTGTGTGTGTGTGTATTTGTTGACTACAGAACAGGTTTAAGCTCTGTTGGACTCCTCCCTGCCCTGTTGCGTTTGTGCGGCATCAGCTATTCATAGACCCCTGTCTAGGCCTGTCACGAAAATTATGTTATTGACTTATAGGACGATATATGAACATGACCTTGATCATTTTTGCTGACCTCGATATTGCCCATTGTGATTTATATGCGTGTTTGTTTACATAACAATGAATGTCACCAACATTTTAGCCAGTTGCGCTGTTTCTGTCTGCTCTCTGTGTGGCTCAGGCAGCTCCTCCACACACACAGAGTGGACAGCAACAGGTGAAGACTGCATGTTACTCGAGGCTAATAGGTGTTTTTCCTGACAACTCCATAATTCCCACCAGAAAGTTTGGATGAATTAGTCCAAACAGACTTGGTTTCAAAGCTGCATTCCACAGCTCCAGTGTGGGAACATTTTGGCTTTAAGCCGAATGAGAGAAGAGAGCCCATTAACGTGAACGAGCCAGTATGTCGACTTTGTTTAAAAACAGTGGCAATACAACTAACCTAAAAGAACCATCCCATCCAGTTTTCCGAGCTGGGAACAAACAAAAAAAAAAACGCAGATGTAGAGGGGCTTTCCCGACTTAATGTTTTTTGACATTCCAATTCCAATGTCTGAATATTAATTAAAAGTTAACTGCTCTTTGAAAGGGCGTACTTGCATTATAATGCTTTTATATTATTATAATATCAGAGGCATAAAATGACAATAATATAATTTATCGCAATTATTTCTGGGACAATATATTGTCCAACAAAATTGGTTATTGTGACAGGCCTACCCCTGTCCAGCTGCTGTTTCATTTACCTTTGAACTCAATGTTTGTGCAGTTAAAGAGTGTGAAATAGTAAACTCCATTAGATACTGATACATCAGTCTGACTCTGCAAATCAGCTGACAGGTATAAATGGGGTGGGCAATATGACCAAAATCACGATAACACAAATTTTATATCACGATGACGATATATATATACACTCACCTAAAGGATTATTAGGAACACCTCTTCAGTTTCTCATTAATACAATTATCTAATCAACCAATCACATGGCAGTTGCTTCAATGCATTTAGGGGTGTGGTCCTGGTCAAGACAATCTCCTGAACACCAAACTGAATGTCAGAATGGGAAAGAAAGGTGATTTAAGCAATTTTGAGCGTGGCATGGTTGTTGGTGCCAGACGGGCCGGTCTGAGTATTTCACAATCTGCTCAGTTACTGGGATTTTCACGCACAACCATTTCTAGGGTTTACAAAGAATGGTGTGAAAAGGAAAAACATCCAGTATGCGGCAGTCCTGTGGGCTGAAAATGCCTTGTTGATGCTAGAGGTCAGAGGAGAATGGGCCGACTGATTCAAGCTGATAGAAGAGCAACTTTGCCTGAAATAACCACTCGTTACAACCGAGGTATGCAGCAAAGCATTTGTGAAGCCACAACACGCACAACCTTGAGGCGGATGGGCTACAACAGCAGAAGATCCCACCGGGTACCACTCATCTCCACTACAAATAGGAAAAAGAGGCTACAATTTGCAAGAGCTCACCAAAATTGGACAGTTGAAGACTGGAAAAATGTTGCCTGGTCTGATGAGTCTCGATTTCTGCTGAGACATTCAGATGGTAGAGTCAGAATTTGGTGTAAACAGAATGAGAACATGGATCCATCATGCCTTGTTACCACTGTGCAGGCTGGTGGTGGTGGTGTAATTGTGTGGGGGATGTTTTCTTGGCACACTTTAGGCCCCTTAGTGCCAATTAGGCATCGTTTAAATGTCACGGCCTACCTGAGCATTGTTTCTGACCATGTCCATCCCTTTATGGCCACCATGTACCCATCCTCTGATGGCTACTTCCAGCAGGATAATGCACCATGTCACAAAGCTCGAATCATTTCAAATTGGTTTCTTGAACATGACAATGAGTTCACTGTACTAAAATGGCCCCCTCAGTCACCAGATCTCAACCCAATAGAACATCTTTGGGATGTGGTGGAACAGGAGCTTCGTGCCCTGGATGTGCATCCCACAAATCTCCATCAACTGCAAGATGCTATCCTATCAATATGGGCCAACATTTCTAAAGAATGCTTTCAGCACCTTGTTGAATCAATGCCATGTAGAATTAAGGCAGTTCTGAAGGCGAAAGGGGGTCAAACACAGTATTAGTATGGTGTTCCTAATAATCCTTTAGGTGAGTGTATATCACAATATAGTTAAATAAATAAAAAAGACCAAAAAAATAAATACAATTACAATAAATGATTTATATATATAATCGTAGAAAACTTTCCCGGTCTTAGGTCAGTTAGGATCACCATTTAATTTATGTGAAATGTCAGTATAATAGTAGAAATAATTGTTTATTTCAGCTTTTATTTCTTTCATAACATTCCAGTGGGTCAGAAGTGTACATACACTTGGTTAGTATTACATACACTAGATAGCATTGCCTTTAAATTGTTTAACTTCGGTCAAACATTTTGTGGAGCCTTCCACAAGCTTCTCACAATAAGTTGCTGGAATTTTGTCCCATTCCTCCTGACAGAACTGGTATAACTGTCAGGTTTGTTGGCCTTCTTCCTCACACTTTTTCAGTTCTGCCCACACATTTTCTATCAGATTGAGGTCAGGGCTTTGTGATGGCAACTCCAATACCTTGATTTGGTTGTCCTTAAGCCATTTTGCCACAACTTTGGAAGTATGCTTGTGGTCATTGTCCATTTGGAAGACCCCTACCTGGCCGATGTCATGAGATGTTGCCTCAATATATCCACATAATTTTCCTTCCTCATAATTCCATCTATTTTGTGAAGTGCACCAGTCCGCTCTGCAGCAAAGCACCCAGACAACGTGATGTTGGCACCCCCGTGCTTCACGGTTAGGATGGTGTTCTTCGGCTTGCAAGCCTCACCCTTTTTCCTCCAAACATTATGATTGTCATTATGGCCAAAAAAGTTCAATTTCTGTTTCATCTGACCAGAGGACATTTCTCCAAACTGTAGTCTGGCTTTTTATGGCGGTTTTAAAGCAGTGGCTTCTTCCTTGATGAGCAGCCTTTCAGGTTATGTCAATATAGATACTTGTCTACCTGTTTCCTCCAGCATCTTCTCAAGGTCCTTTGCTGTTGTTCTGGGATTGATTTGCACTTTTTGCACCAAACTATGTCTCCTTCCTGAGTGGTATGATTACTATGTGGTCCCATGGTGTTTATAATTTACATTTACATTTACATTTATGCATTTGGAAATTGCTCCCAAGAATGAACCAGACTTGTGGAGGTCCACAATTGTTTTTCTCAGGACTTGGATGATTTCATTTGATTTCCCCATGATGTCAAGCAAAGGCACTGAGTTTGAAGGTAGGCCTTAAAATAAATCCACAGGAACACCTCCAATTCAGTACACCTCCTACCAGAAGCTTTGTCTAAAGGCTTGACATAATTTTCTGGAATTTTTAAAGGCACAGTTAACTTCTGACTTCAGGTGTGTGTGTGTGTGTGTGTGTGTGTGTGTGTATATAACCATTTTGTAATGCCTATTTTTTGAAAAATCCAGTCATTGCATTAAATAATTTGTTAATGAAAACTACTTCCTCTTATATAATTTTATCTTTATTTGGAACTTGACAAACAGAGTAAAACAATAAAAAGTGCTGATCAACCTTACCACAATGTTAAATTTCACATTTTGGTCTGATGTTGTTGTCTAGTATTATTATTTTAAAACACTTCATTAGGATCTTAATGGTTTGTCATCTCTGTAGACAAATGTGACAAGGCGAAGGGCGGGGCCGGGTCGTGATTATACACACCCGGCCCCTTATCAGGCTAATTAAGCCTCCGAGAGGGATAAAGGCCGATTGCGGACGGTGGTGCGATGAGAGATATCATTTAAGGACATGTCCGTCGTGTGTGTGTTTGTCTTTTAAGTTAATCATTAAAATATCGTTTATATCGCCAGGCCAGTTCTTGCCTCCTTTCCATTGAACTGCTTTACAAAAATATTTGAATATCTGAAAGCAAAGCCTGTTTTCTAATATCTAACATAATTCGAACTGAATATAATTATGGGTGACGATGTGTAGTTTAAAAAAATCTGCTTGACAGATGAATCATAATTGTTGGCACATGACACATTGCTGTTTTCCTCATCAGTGTTGATTAGAATGTCAGGCTCTCTCGCTGTTTGAGATGTTTTACTTCCTCCGTAGCGGTTTAAGATAAATAATACTCAAAACTCTGTAGAATTCATATGGGTCATGCAAGTTCTGAAGTTTGTGCTGCTATAGAGAGAAACCAGGCTAGCTCAAGTGTCTGTGGAGCCCAATCTGGAAGCCTGCTTTAATCACGCATGCACTTTCATGCTTCAGAGATATAGTGCAAGCGAAAATCACGTGAAACCCAGCTACGTGTTTCTGATGAGAAGCATATTCAGAATGCAAGATTATCATTTTTGAAATTGCTTTGGTGGCCTGAAATTTGGCTTGGGGGGGCCGCCGAAACATGGTCAGCACCTGAAACCCTGTTTCTTCAAGTCTCTGTCACATAAAGCCACTCTGTCTCACTCCTCCATTTCTCTGAAAGAATGTGTACACGTATGTGTAATATGAATAGAATGAGGTGCACATTTCTTGCACATGGTGGTGGATTTGCGTAACCGCGAAAGCAAAAGGTATACATTCTTGATTGTTTAAGTTTCTGCTGGTTTATCATGTCTCGGTAGACATGGGTATAAATATACCTAGGCTAGGAATATACATTCAACAAACACTTTATTAGGAACTCTATGGTACTAATAAAGTGCCCAACATAGTCGTCTGCTTTTGTAGCCCATCCATCTCTAGTTTTGACATGTCGTGCATTCTGAGATGCTATTCTGCTCACTACAGTTGTTGGGTTATCGGAGTTACCATAGCCTTTCTGTCAGCTCAAACCAGTCAGGCCATTCTCTGTTGACCTCTTTCGTCAACAAGGCATTTCCATCCACAGCACTGCCTCTCAATGTGTTTTTGGCACCATTCTGAGTGAACTACAGACTATTGCATGTGAAAATCCCAGGAGATCAGCAGTTACAGAATTTCTGAAACCAGTCCGCCTGGCACCAACATTCCATGGTTGAAATCACTAAGATCAAATTTTTTACCCATTCTGCTGGTTTAGGTCTCTACAGTGTGAGCGATTCACTCACATTTGCTAGCGAAAATTACTACATGCTAATATCGAAAATGATTTGGCTGCACCAGTGCGAGTGACAGCTGATCGAAAACCAAAAGTGGTGATTAACTTGTTGTTGCAGACTACCTGTCACAGCTCTGGTGAATTTGCATGTGAAGCCGGCATGCATAATCAGTGTTTCCATGGGAACATTGATTGTACCAGGGGAAACACTGATCATGCTAATTATTATCATGCTAGCAACACCGGTTCTACTCTAATTCACTCCCTACTTAATCTCTGTGTGTTTTCACTGTCTTTGTTATATTATTGTGTGATGTCAAGCAACTGACCTTGCTCTCTTTGACTAGTTGCTGTCTTGTGTATTTTTTTGGTTGACTGTCTCTGCCTCTCTACAAACACGCTCTTCCTATCTGACTCTGCGCGGCCACAGTGTGCACGGACTCGTACTTCTCCCCTTGCTACTGCAGCTGGTGCTGGGATTGTTATAATTCGCCAGCACAGTTTATGTTGACATTTCTTGTGACTAAATCCTTTGAAATCTTCCTCTGCTTTTGGGTCCCTTTGTCTCGCTCTGACACTACCATCAGGATAAAAACTTTTCATGAATCATGAATAAGTAGGTTTACAGATGTTCTTATTTAAGTGCTCGGTGAGTGTATAGTATACGAGTAGTTTTATAACCATTTTTCCTTAACATCATGAGAATATATGATTATCTGTTTATCTAGTTTTTAACATTATATCAAAGGCACTTTGCCTTGATTTCAAAATGATTGTACTGGACACTGCAGGCAGGCAACAAACAGCATCCTAAAATTCAAAACCATTGTTTACTAGGAATGTAAGCACCCCACCATTTGGTTTCCATTGACTGTGCCAATCTTCAACTTTGCTGCTCAAATTATTTTATGCCACTTGCATAATTTTCTTCAAAAATCTTTAGTATGACACATACATCATTGAATTGAACCATTGCATTGCATGGACCTACAGACCTAAGATATTCTTCTAAAACTTTTTGATTGTGTCCTACAGAAGAAAGAAATTCATGAGTAAATTATGTGAGATTTTTCATTGTTGGTTGAAATATCCCTGTTTCCAAATAAGCTGTTGGAAACAGGGCGTATGAGCCCTTAACCACATTTTTCACTGGCATCATTATATAGTGAATAGTGTTGTCACGGTACCAAAATTTAGTAGTCGGTACCAATACCAGTGAAATTTCATGGTACTCGATACCATTTTCGGTACCAAAGCAAAACACAAAAACAGGTTACTGAACAACACTCTTTTATTAACTAAGTTAACAAATTAACAGCAGAACTAAGAACAGAAATATACCATTGAGCAACACTTCAAGTTAAATATATTATTTTTGGATTATAACAAAACTGTACAATGTATGCTTAAATTATTTTTGAACACTTATATAAGATTTGCTTCAACTTTTACTTTAAGTTTTTACCAAGTACTAAAAAATCCTAAATAAACAAGCATACAATTGCACAACAGAATGAACTAATGCGCAGTGTTCTCATGTTAATAAAGCTGCATATTGCCAATTTTCTAAACGATAATAAATGCACAGTGACGTATATTATGATTAAATAAGTCGCGAGCCATTGCGTTCTAATCTAGCTGCATTAAGCGTCTGCGCTCGAGGGATGAGCGTCCCCGAGTCAGAGTCTCTCTCAGCCGGGTGCAGTTTCAATCTCTCCACCTTAGATCGGGACATTCGCGCAACTCATAGAAGAAATGCCAGTTTCTGAGTTTATAGTTATTAACATGAGCTGCTTCTGTATTATTCGAACTTTAATAAAGCTATAATGCATTACATTTTACTGCATTTAAGATGTAACGCATGTTTCCTTTTAAAGAGCTTCGGCTCCACTTACTCCACAACTAGAGTGCTTCTGAATTTATTATATATATATATATTTTTTTATAATTCCCTAATACTTTGGTGTCTTCATAAGACGAAGCTGTGAAAGTTTGGAGTGCATCTGGACTGTGATCTGTGTAATTCTTCTCCTCCGTCAGACGCGAACTGCAGTGATGCTCTCACGCTTCATCATTAAAGTTTAATGTGATTTCATGTTATGTTAAATGAGATCAAACGACAATTAGACAACAAAATATGTTCTCGACATTTTTTTATTTTCGAAGTTGTCGATAATATCGACTAAAGGTTTCAGCCCTAAATCAAATGATAATATGCTTTTAAACTCACCTGCTTCATTTGCTTGAATTAATCCGGGTGTCTGTCTTTCAGGTGCTTTATTAAGTTTGATGTGTTTCCTCCTTTCGTCAGAAAGTTGTGAAACCAGCGTTTACAAATAGGTTTTTGCTGATCTATGATGTTTCCCTTTTCATCAGCCTCAAATCCAAAGAATGTCCAAACCTGGCTTTTTCCACTTTTCTTTTCGACAAGATTCAGTTGAGACTCCACAGCAGCAGCTACTTTGCTTGTCGTCATCTTTTGCTTGTTGTAAGCGTTCGAAAATTCCCGACTCTGATTGGGAACCGGGTAGACCTGGTACCTGGAGTACCGGTATTTTTGACAACGCTAATAGTGAATAGCTAATTTAGAAAATTTTTGGTAAAAAAAAATGCTGCACAACAGATCTTCACAGTATTAATTAAATAAAATCTGCCAGTGGCACAAGGCTAATATGGCTGAATCACAACATGCTGATAATACACTTGCATTTGTGTGATTATTGCTTGCAGATGATAAAAATAATACAACCATTTAATTTTATATTATTTTTATTATGAGTATTGTTGCTACTTTTTGAAGCATGCATGCAGCGCATGTGACTGTATATTATTTAATAAAATTAAACATTCTTCTGTTTAAAGGTCACATTTGGCCAAATCCAGAGGGTTTTTTTATTTTATTTTCATATTGTCATTGATTTTATCTCAAAACTCTCACATCTCATAACATTTTGCTAATGGCAAAATGTAATATGGTACCGAAATTAGCAATAATATGATACCGTACCATTAAATTTTTTTTTGGTATCACGATACTACTTTAGTACCGGTAAACTGCGCCACCCTACTCCCTAGATCATGTTAAGAAGTGATGCTCTGGTTAACAGGAACCACTTAAATTGGTTTAAATTAAGTAAACCACAACTAAGCCAAGTAAGTAAGTCTGTGAACTAGTTAGAACAGTGATTATTTAAATTTTTTGGGACACCACTCTTTCGGTCAGAGCATATTTTAGTCTGAACACCTTGTTTTTCAGCCACTCTACTGCGAGCCAGCTCATGAAATGTTAGCAAGTGAGGGCTTACCCCTATACGGCCCACAGAACTGGGCCAGCAGTCCCCATTAATCACAGCTGCCATTGTGTGTACAGTACTGCAGTAAACCTACACTCATCCCTCTCCTCCCTTGTGCCTTTGCCAGTGGTGTTGTGGCCCAGACTGCAGAGGATTTTGAGACCACAATGTGCTGAGCCTGTGTTTCACACATCATCCTCTCTTTCTTTATTGAGGTTTAGGACTGTGTAGTTTTAATATTGATTAATTTTGATAATTTCTCTGTTTGCCATTAGTTCACTTAAATTAAGACTCTGTCATCTTTTTCTCACCCATATGTTTTTAAAACCCATTTACTGTAATTTACTTTCTTCGGTGGAACATGGAGGCATTTTGAAGAATGTTGACACTGCACTTTTTTTCCAATAAAAGTGATTGGCGATTGACACTAAAATTATGCTTAATATGGAGTGTGTAAATAATGACAACATTCTTGGTTTTGGATGAACTATCTCTAACTTAAATTATTAAACATTTAACACAACATTTAAAGAAAGAAAATGCCATATATAGCATTGCATGGATTGGCAACAGGTGCACTGATGCACATCTACATGCGTGTTTGTATGTGAAAATGCTCACGCTAATGAGTACCTGAACGGTCGAATACATTCTGCCAAAATGCCCTTCTTGGTGAGGTATTCATCTAAACACAGAGGATGATGTCTAAAGTGAACGTAAACGATGGAGAAAAAAGCAGATTTGTATTAAAATGTTGTAATTTTAAGTTTAAATGTAAGTTAAAACACCTGCTGCTGTCTAGTGTCACATTAATAATCAAACAACTATAACAAGATAATGAGAAAATACTCACTGCTCTCGAATGGGTAACTTACGTAGCTTTAGAAAGTATTCATGTATTATAATCATACAGTAAAGACCAGTAGTAGTTTTATGTTGTAATTCATTCTGAATGTTTACTTGAATATTTGATATCCTACTGCTGTTTAAAACTTTTGAAGCTGTTAAAAAAGCACAGAATTTTCTTAATTTGTCTTATTATATACTGTTTCTATTTATTGCAGTTTTTTTATTGTTATTTTATTACTGAGTGTTTACTAGTCTTGAATAATTAATTTTTCCATAATTAACAAATTAGTTAAGTGTTATTATTTGTTGTGGTTTTGTAGCTGGTATTGAGACTCATCAAATTTCACTACAGCCTCCTGAAATTTTGGTATTTTATAATGTATAGCCTTTATTGTACATATTAGATCTTGCTGCAGTAACATGATGGAAAAGTAGATCTTATTCCATAGAACTATGAGCATCTCTGCTGTAAATGATGGCAATGGAGGCTTTCCTTTATTGACTTCCATACGTGACATAAAATAATTATCATTGGCAATAGCCTCCTCTCTTACCCAGTGCAGTTTACATTAATGTCGCAGAGAATTGAGTTGATTGCATAGGCAGGCCAGCTGACAGTCTTGCCTGGGCCCGGGACAAGATAATCTTAGATGGGCCCCCCCATGCCCAGATCTCTCCTTTTCCCTTGCTCTTCCTCTCCTGTTCCCCTCCTCTGCTCTTCCTCTCCTGTTCCCCTCCTCCGCTCTTCCTCTCCTGTTCCTCTCCTCCGCTCTTCCTCTCCTGTTCCCCTCCTCTGCTCTTCCTCTCCTGTTCCCCTCCTCTGCTCTTCCTCTCCTGTTCCCCTCCTCTGCTCTTCCTCTCCTGTTCCCCTCCTCTGCTCTTCCTCTGCTCTTCCCCTCCTCTGCTCTTCCTCTCCTGTTCCCCTCCTCTGCTCTTCCTCTCCTGTTCCTCTCCTCTGCTCTTCCTCTCCTGTTCCCCTCCTCTGCTCTTCCTCTCCTGTTCCTCTCCTCTTCCTCTCCTGTTCCCCTCCTCTGCTCTTCCTCTCCTGTTCCCTTCCTCTCCTCTTCCTCTCTTGTTCTTCTCCCCTCCTCTGCTCTTCCTCTCCTGTTCCCCTCCTCTGCTCTTCCTCTCCTGTTCCCCTCCTCTGCTCTTCCTCTCCTGTTCCCCTCCTCTGCTCTTCCTCTCTTGTTCTTCTCCCCTCCTCTGCTCTTCCTCTCCTGTTCTCCTCCTCTGCTCTTCCTCTCCTGTTCCCCTCCTCTGCTCTTCCTCTCTTGTTCTTCTCCCCTCCTCTGCTCTTCCTCTCCTGTTCCCCTCCTCTGCTCTTCCTCTCCTGTTCCCCTCCTCTGCTCTTCCTCTCCTGTTCCTCTCCTCTTCCTCTCCTGTTCCCCTCCTCTGCTCTTCCTCTCCTGTTCCCCTCCTCTGCTCTTCCTCTCCTGTTCCCCTCCTCTGCTCTTCCTCTCCTGTTCCCCTCCTCCGCTATTCCTCTCCTGTTCCTCTCCTCTGCTCTTCCTCTCTTGTTCCTCTCCCCTCCTCTGCTCTTCCTCACCGGGCCCCTCCCGCATCACTGTGACTCTCCCTCTCTCTCTCTTCTCTCTCACTGGTAGCCTGACTCTGTCCCTCTGCTCCGGGGCAGCGGGCCCCTCCCGCATCACTCTCTCTGTCACCTGACTGCAGCTGGATCTCTCTCCTCTCTGTCTCATCCTCTCTGACGGAGCTACCAAACTCAACTGTTTCTGTCAAAGATAACGTGTTGTGTCAGGCTCTTATACTAGAGATGCACCAATTACAATTTTCTAGGCCAATTCTGATTTTAGCCGATTCCGTTGTTCTAACCACTTTACAGCAGACTTCCATTTTTTTTTATTTTTATAAAACACCATATACCTTTACCCAAACTGAATAATAAAAACACGTTTAAATGGGTACATTTTCTATAAATGTTTTCATTTTTTTTCTGACATAGCCTACTGCAGTTCTTGTTAAAACATACTAGACATGCAAAATCTGTGCATTTTGGGCACTTTTTGTGTGAAATCATATTTATTTTTTGTCCATCAAAAGTGTGCTTTCACTTTTAATTAAGCATGAGCAGCGCAGCAAAAATAGACTCGGATCTGGCCCATTATCTGTTCACCGATGCCAACAGTGACGCATTTCAGCCGGCTTTTTATTTCTCATCTCCATAAATATATCTAGTAGTAAAGCTAATGCAAGGGCTAGAAATCAATGAATTCTTTGCTAATACTTCCTCGTCATCATGGAGAGCGCAGTTCGCACCGCTTTCTCCTTTCCACAAGCGCGTGCTCTCCCGTGGCGTCTGTCGTTGCTATGCAACAATGAACTTGCGCGCCTGTAAAACGAGCGCGCCGCGTCGCTATTATGAGCTAATATCCAAAATATTTCCATATGTGTCTCTTTCCTCCTTTCTTATCAACAAGTGGATTTACAGCCACCACATCAGCAGCACCGCCGGTCCCAATGTCTCAGCACTTTTATGAAGAGGACGCAACTGCACGCGCTTCGGGCATGCACGCGCATCAAGTACCGGGTTTGAGAAAACCTGGTACCGTGGCGTGACGTTTAAAACAAAATTAGTACCGACTTGGTACCGAAGTACCGGGTCTTTGACAACACTATAATAAACGTTGGCTGCGCTGTTTCTTACCTTGCTCTACGTTGACTTTACTAACGTTAGTTCCAGCTTCTCCGTCACCACCTTTTTTAAAATATTTGTTTAGGACATCTCGAAGGCCTCTATTTTCTTCTTCCCTTCTTCTCTTTTCTTTTCTTTTCTGAGCACCAGACTTGTGCTGACCGGACATTTTGATCGTAACGTTAGCCTACTGAACTTCAAATCAAATGACAACATCAAATTTTGATCAGTGGCCAAACCATTTTTGTTTTGGGGGTGGGCGGGGGTTCTTGACCACTATTTCAAGGACAATTAGGAAGAAAACAAATAAAAAGCTTTTATGTAACTCAAATATTAGATATTTTTTCCACAAATATGCCTATTTTATTTATTTTTTAACAATTATTCCATAATTTAATGAGGGCCCAGTTCTGGGCCCCCCCCCTACCCTGGGCCCGGGACAACAGACCCGTTTGTCCCCCCCTGTCGGCGGGCCTGTGCATAGGTACACTATTAGGTTGGGCATTGGTCCTAATTTTACACAACAAACATAAACTTTGACATGATACTTGAGCATTTGCTCTCAAAGTGAACCAGATTGATGCGTTTAACTTTTAAAATGGAAAACATTATCAAGGTCAACCCACCACATTTCTGAATAATAATAATAAAGCGTAAAAAAGTAAAAGAGAAGGTACTAAAAACAGCATACAGTTTCTCTTAATTATTAGCAAACATCACATTTAGTGCAGAATTCTGAGTTATTTTAGTGCAGCACGGTTTTATTTTCAGATTGCCCAGTTATTTCCCTTTTAATAAGCATGTATCAGCAAAGTTTAAACTATTGTTTTAGTAGGCGGCACTCTGCTTCTGTGATATTGGTATGGAGAATCGGGAAATTTCACTGGTATCGGTATCGACTACTGAAATCTTTGTACCGAGACAACACTACATCAAAGGAGACTAGATTGAGACATGTAGTGTACAGTAGGCTTAAGAAGCCTCTACTTAACTGGCCTGAAATGTGTTTCCCTGCTTCCTATTGTCTTAGCTGGGCTGCAGCTGGCTCACACATCCTGTTCCCGCCCCTCTCAGGAGTTTGGAGAAGGATTAACGCTGGGAACCACTCACCTTCACTAGGACTAGACTTCTCTCTCAATAACAATATTCATTTTTGAATGTAGAAAACAATGTAAGTAAACATTGGTGGCACCAGTCATCATCCACTCCAGCATAGTGTTTACCACAGGTTCCACAGACAAGCTCCACTTCCCACTGTTCACCTCCAGGGTCTTAATCAGGAAACAAACTGTGTAATTATTTACTGCTTTAGATGTAATGTTTTAGTGCTCTGCTTGTCTTTTCCAGGCTTATAAACATATACTTAAACATTCTAAATTTTTATTTGATGGTTGACTTTGACTGTCATTGTGAAGTAGTTATTGCTAAACATCTTTATAGATCCTGTGTTGGGCTGTTACTATATTTATACATATGCAGAGAGAATCAGAAAATATAGAAAGTAAATTTATATGAAAGACAATATTGCCAAATTACCTTTTTGTATGCATTTTTTTCAGATCTCATTTTATATGATTCTATTCTGTAGAATGACATTCAAAATAATATTGATCATTATCAAAATGTTTTAATTATTTTGAATTATAATTTGATAGATTGTTTTGAATTATAAATGGGGTAACTTGGAAATTACCATTATCATCAGTTTGGTTTGTCAGTGTTAACTTGAACTACAAGAGAAGACCGTCTTTTATGATTAATGATTAAACCAAGGGCACGATTTTCAGTCACACTCTGCACACAGTTAAACACTCGCAGTCATTTTTTTTTTTTTGGTCGTGTTGGTCACTACACAACAATTTGTCCCCGACTTAAGCAGCTTTTTTACACCAGGTATTGGAGATGAGTTTTGGCTGATCGGATCACAAGCAGACCTAATCATCTCATTTGATCACTTCAAATGTCTTCCGCTTGTCAGCACGGTTTGTATACCCGATGACTTGTCAGACAGATTTCAAGCAGATTTGAAATCCTTTTTAGGGCATGTAACAGAAGTGCACACATTACATGACCATCGGTCGTAGGATCTTTGACTTCTCGTCGTGGACCAGTCGCCAGCTAGTCACTGACTCAAAACATCAAAAGTAAGGCTGGGTATCGTTCAAAACTTTTCGATTTCGATACCAGTTCCTAAAAAATACTTTAGAAAAAAACTGCAGGATAACGACGAACACCCGTATTACCGCTGGTTGGACAGGTGGTACTATGGGATAATTTTTGGTAAAAATGGTGATCATTTGGTTATCAATGGTTAGGGTGATGCTTACACAATAAAGCAAGACACCTTGATTTCAATCTTTGAACATTATTTTTTTATTTATTTTAACACAAAGTTAAAATGAAACTGGAAAAAAATAAGTGCATTTAAAATGTGGTGTTCAACTTTTTGAAAGATGGCTTTACAAGTGTTGTGAACATCTCTCTGGCAAAGAAGCTTCATCCGTGCACTCATAAAAAAAAAAAAATCGGAAGGCAGAAACGAAGTGTGAGATCCTTAGTTGCACGTATTCCACGAGACTGCACTCCTCCGTGTCAGCGCGTCATACATGCCCATATACTGCATTTCGGTCATCTGTATTGAATAATATAATAAAGAGTGTTTCTTCAAACGAGTGTCTTTGTGTCTACGGGCAAATTATGAATCTGAGATTCTCTTGCTGAGATTCCTCTCTGGGGCCATAGATATTGGAAAAGCTGTCACTTTTGATGCCTCTTTGAGGCTTAGCAATGTCTTTACAGCATCTTGTACTCTGTGAACTCTAATTTTTAGCTTTGTCTTAGAGAGTAGAGACTCCTATTGCAGTGAGCCATTAATAAGGCTGGGGCTTGGTCATATTTAAAGGCAGTATGCCTTTTCTTTTCTTTTTTATGGCATTCTTTCCTTGCCCAAGGTGATAGAACATCTTTTTGTGGACATAAGTGATTTGATGCTCACCATTTGCAAGTGGTCTTTTCTACTTACAACTTGTTCTTGTATGTGACTCATGTAACAAACAGAAGCTGTATAGCAAAATCCCCACGGACTCACGTTTCCATGGCCACAGGATTCAAGGCAAGCCCACGTGGAGAGCACACTGCTGTTGCTATGTTGACATGCAGCATCTCTGACTCCTATGTTTTATCTTTTCTGGAAGTTGTAGATCAGTTATGATTTTGACAGTAAACATCAACTCAAAATATGAACCGGACTCAAAGCCAGGATTACCCAGTTTTTCACTGACCAGAGCATTTACAATCTCAATTTAACACAACACGTTTTCCCAAACATAAACATTGTGTAGTAGTGAGAGCTTTCTATCTCTTCATACCCATGGAAAGTTGTACATTTTGTGTTTTTATATTTCAGAACTTGTATTTCTGGTAACCTGACATGTTTTCCGCAATGTGAGAATGCCTTAATGAAAAGGAAAGTTTCAATGGCCTCTTAGTTGAGCCAGGCAGGACATTGATCAGTTATACACTTTCATATTTGTTTTAATCTCATTGATGGTCAAACACTTTTACTGGATCAACTGGTAGTGTTGGAGAAAAGCTTTGATTGTAGTTGTACTGAGGTCCTCTCAGATTTCATGTTTATTTTTATTTAATTTTAAAATTGAGTAGTATGTGCATATAGGGAATAAAAGACCTCCACTGCAACTTTTTAAGGAAGACCAAACATATTGATTGGCTACTTGTCATTTAGCAGATGCTTATTTCTACAGCTGTAACATATTGTGGGTGCAATACAGCTGTAACAACATGGGCCTTAAGTGCCTTTGTTAAGGGTCCAATTGGGATGACAGATCACTTAAGCTCACAAGTAATCCCTCATGGGATCAAACCTGCAACATTTTGGCACTTTTTCACTGCATGTTACTGTTCGTTATACTTTTCTGAGCTTGCTTTTCCACTGCAGTTTAGTGCCACCTCAAGCAGAATATAGAGTTATAGAATGGGCAAAGATATAGAATATAGCATCCATTTGGTCGAACCACTTCCACTTTCTTCTGTTTGAACCACTTTGGCTGTTGTGGTCCTTGATGGTTCTGTAGTCACTTAAGTGTTTTTTTACCTTTACCCTACACTGTTGGTAGGTCCGGTGGTAGCAGTGTGTGGCCAAAAGCTGAGACACTTCCTGAAGGTGGCGTTTCTTTCAGTGTTAACGATAGGAACGTCTGCACCTCGTTTATTGACCATGGTATGGTTTTGCGCACAGCCATTTCTTTTTACAATTTGAAAGTTGCGTGATCAAATGATACTGCTGTCGCTGTTGCTAACATTAAAACTAATGGGTTGATGTCCCATGTCGCAAATCCAGTGACGCTGGTAGTGATGATTCTCTCTGACCAATCAGTGATATGCAGAGTTTTGACGTCACATTTAGTATCGGCTCGGCTCGCTTGGAACCTCGACCAATGTGGTACTAAAAATAAGTACAGTGGAAAACCCCCCAAAAGCTAGCAGAGTCGAGTCTAGTTGTACCATGGTGTAGAAAAGCTCCATTTGTGTTATCAGCCCATTTTCTTAACTACTAAACAGTGGCAATTTTCCATGCATTCTTTGCATGGATATTGAGTACATCCTGAAACTGAGAAGTCTATTTGGAAGTACAGTATTTTCTAGGTCTAACTGAGCTTTGAAAATAAAACTCTTATTTCTTGCCAGTTAGGAATGCCTTCAGTTTCTGCTTAGTAACTGCACTTATTGGTAGGAATATCAGTAATCTCTTTGATATCATGCTGTTCCAAGGTGCTTACAACAACTCAAGTAAACAATGGCAAGAATGATTGAATGCACATGCTGCATTAGTAAATGTTTTTTGCCTAAAACAATAAATAGCCAGCATTTGAATGTGTGAATTGCTAATTTGGGTATCATTATGCACATCCAGGTTGCTTCATTGGTGGGATAACAGCTAAATTGTGGAAACCACTGTTAAATTGTTTTTCAAATTGTAGCTTGTATTGTTTAAGTAGTAGTAAATAGCTCAGTGAATTTCACAGGAGTCTTTGGTCATGCATATTTCATGAATCCAAGCTAAACCTCATGGACAAACATACTGCACAGACCTCGTCATAACATTTTCTTTAAACTCACCTTAAAGACCTATTTACACGGAGAGTGGATATTCACATTCGCTCTCGTGGCAGTCGATTTTATACTGCACTTCACCCTTACAGTGTGACTGACTTCAAGAGTTTTATTAGGTATTTTATTAGATAGGATACACCTACGCTTCCTTTCAAAAACCTATTAGATAGGATTTTATGCAAAAAGTGAATTCATGTACTGATGCCTTCACAGGTAGCATTTTTCAAGTTACGGAGACAGTCATTATTTTTATACAACAGGAAACTGAGGCACATTGTAGTGTTACTAAGCACAGCTACATTTTACTACTTAGTCCTCCTCGTTTATTTCTCTTGCTCGATTCAAAAGGTTATTTATCACTACATAACTAATATTATGTACGTTTATTTTACACAAGAAAAGGACTATGCTTGTTCATGCATGCATTTGCCTGTCTGTATTGGTATCTGCAGCCCGTTTTGTGGGACTCTTTCATTGCCTCGACAACCACCGTGCCCAAAACTGACCAAAATTCTCTTTGTTTACCACAGGGTGTGTGTGAGAGTGAGTGAGGGCTCAGGCAGTGCTGATTTTTTGATGTGTGTGTTTGTCTTGTTGATTCCTCTGTTTTGAGAGTGCCGTGGCGGGCAGGAAGTAGGAATAATGGAGAGAGCTGAGGAATGTAGTGTTTGTGTTTTGCAGAGCCTCTCTTGCCATCACACCATTGCAGAGAGCAGAGGAACCTTCACCAGCTAAAATGCATCTCTCTTACTCCCTGTCTGACACACATGTGGGATCTGTTATCTGGACATGGATCTCCAGTGGTGTGGATTGATAATGATTAATGTACAGCTCTTTAGAGCAGATTGAGATGTTTAGCAATCAGTTGATTTTGCACTTGCTCTTAAATCTTGATCTCTTAATGCCTATATCTGCACTTGTACTCTTATTTTAGATCTTGTGTTTGCCCTCGCCCACATTGAGTAATCCATGCTCCACACTCCATAATGTGTGGTCTTACTGTTGCACTTCAAACAGTATTTCCATACTTCATGCTTTAGTTCCACAGGCATCTAGTTCAGTATCTGTCTTAAGCATGAGTGGGTGGAGGAGAAATCCCACTCCCACCCCTATGTTAACTTATAACTGTTCAACAGTGAACATACAGATTGGCACACAGGGAACCTTGGTGGAAAATGAAACATGTTTCTCCAAAACTTGTTTGTAGAGAGCAACGATCAAATGATGGAATTCGACATGAGCAAACTAGTTATTGAAAGTTTATTTAAAATTACATCAAGTAGTGGTGAAATCATGATTATTTATTAGGTTATGTGCAGATAATGTCAGATATTCTTTACTGTTTTGGGGTGGTGGGGGGAGCCATTCTTGATTGCAAGTTCAAGCGCTCCAATAATTATTTCACATGATTGATTTGATAACTTGATCCATACATCTCAGGTTTCCTCCTGGTATTAAGATGCATTTTTGGTGATCCAATCACATGTGGTCCACGCTAAATACATGTCTAAATGGGGTCTAAAACGTTTTGTGATCTTATTACAAATACCACACACAAATATGTTCAAAAATGTATGTGCATGCATCACATTTGAGATTTAAATGGTAATCCGTCCTGTGTTCATCCCGGCAGCAGTGAAGCGCCAACCCTCACCTGTTTATCAAGCGCTGTGCTAAAACAAGAGTTTAAACTTAGCCGGTTACGAGCGGCTTTAAAAGGGAAAAAACATTCAATCGGAAACATTTAAAAAAGCGAAAACACACAAGCATGATAACTTTTATGAATCTTCTTCAGTCTTTATGATATCAACATGCAAAGACACTGGTTATAAGTGTGAACATCTGCAGCTCAGGTTAATACAACAATCCACTGAAGTAACGGACATTTCTGCTTCGTTTGTGTGCACTTTTTTTGTCTTTTCTGACTTTGTTGTGCTTTAATGCCATGTAGTAAAGGCCCAAACATACTCTACGAAAGTACGTGAACGCAGACGCACCTTGCTACTCAAGCTCGATTTCATGCATTGTTGCGTTGTGAAATGTGTCAACGCTCAATTCATAACCCAACGCAAGTGCGTGATGCGTTCTCAGCATTGCCGTGAGTGCAACTTCAAGGCTGTGTCTGAAAACTGTAAAATGTTGCCTCCGGAGAATGTGTACAGAGTTAGGATGAAAATAAGGTGCTTTTCAAACTGTTCGGAGACCAGTTTCCATAAGAGTTCCATTCATTCAACACCGCTGATAGTTAAGCCATTAACCGATTAGGCAGAAAGGTACCAAGTCAGCTGTTTACATTTTCGGATGCAGCCCAAGGGAAAATCACTTCACGTGTGCTACAAGTTAATTATTTTACAGTAAAATGAGTGCAGTTTGAGTAACACTTAAATGTTTTTCTAACAGGAATAACTAAAACTTGTGCATTCTTAAACTTTCAGTAAAAGAAACATTTGTAACAAAACAATTCACAAGGTAGGAACCTAATAATGAAAATTAGGGGTCACGATTGTGAAGTTTGGCTGACAATTAACTGTCAAACAAATAATTGTGATTATGACTATGATTACTGTTTTAGGACTATGATGATTGATTGTATGTTTTAAGCGTTTCACGAATATGACGATTATTTAACATACAAATTCACTATGTGTGCTTCACGCACACAACAAAGTAATTTATACAAATTTAGCTTGGGTCATATAATAAAATAAGGGTATATGATTTTCAGACAGTCAAATAAAATTATAAAATAATTAAAATAATATTTTAAATATCAAAATATGTCTAAATAACTAAAATATATCTCTCTTATTTGTCCGATTTACTTTTGATCCATTGGACTCAATGTTTTGCTTTCTTTTGCTTCCAGCTAACCTGTATAGCTATTATATTATATTATATTATATTATATTATATTATATTATATTATATTATGCAATAGTAAAATATTTCGGCCTTAAATTCTTCACTTTCACACATTATATTAAGGCTCTCTGTTTAACTCACAAGCCCTTATTTCTCACGAAGGAAGACTTTGAGATTCTTGATCATCTCCACAGAAATAGAGCAGGGCATCTCCTCTGTCTCACTGCATGTTATAACACTGCGTGAATAAGCCCACAATGACCACGGATATTTGACATTACATGGCCATAAAGTGAAACTGGAGCGCTTTGCGTTCACAAAACGAACCTGTTTATACCTTGTTTATATTTTCGTGGGAGTTTTGCGCACGGCTCTGTAGTCTGCATGCACATCAGAGCGCAGTGGTTCATCTTCACACACTGTCAAGAGAGCTGCTCTTGTGACGTCAGTGGTTCCCTGAGATGTTTGGAGTTCAAGGGAATGAGACACAAGTGCTTTTTCCTCCGCGCTCACTGGCGAGTGAAATGTTAAAATGTACTTGCCAGTGGCTAATAACAGACGTTTTTGGTCGCATAGTGCGAAATGTACTCGCATATGCGAGTGATTTACTCGCAATGTAGAGGGCTGCATGGCCGTTAAAGTAAACAGAAAATATAAAACGGCCAAATAACAAAATTAGATGACGCATGGTGTAAAGTTACATTAGCAGCGAAGCAGAAATTACTTTTAAAATGGGGGCGATGAGGAAGCATTTAGAAAATATATTTTAAGTGACTACAACTAACAGAAACGCGTGTTGTAATACTATATCATGTTTGGGTGGGGAAAAAACGTAAACAGGACTTACGATGCTGATGTCTTGACAAGCGATCCGGGATGCTTTCACTTCAAGTGTTCCTTAAGCCATTTCCAATTTGCATATGTTACACAGCACCACATCGTTGGGTCTCCTGCTAAAATACTCCCATGCTTTAGATCACCATGGGCACTTTTTTTATAGCTTCAGTTTGTTCTTCAGGAATCCATGCTTTAACCAGGACTCACTGATACATGTTATGCAAATCTCCGTATTTCTGTAGTCGATGAATAGTCGCAGCCCTAGTTGTAATATAGGCTATTTCTGTCACCATTTCTTCAATATCAGTTAGCTCTAGCTCATATTTTGAAACATGCTTTTATTATGACATGTATTTTTTCCCTGAATCTTCACTTTCCAGATAAATAGTTTGCAACACTTTTAAGTTACACTGGCCTTTGAGTCTGTCAAATGAAATGTTGGACACAGTTTTGGAGTGTTTGTATTTTGTGTTTTAGATTACTGGTGTTCATGTATGTAGTAAATTTTAAATGTTATTACTGTGAAGCACTTGGTCAACTCTGTTGTTTTAAATGCTGTATAAATAAAGTTGAGTTGAGATTAAAGCGCAAATGCTGAGATTTAATTATATATATATCGTTTACGTGTGCTGCGTGGTTCACAGTAGATTAGTGCTCTGCTCTGTCAACAGATACAAACCGTTGTGAATGATTCTCAATATGTATGATCGGATTAATGCATTTATTCAAAGTATGCAGCTCTTCCACACGAAGATTGCAGCCTTTAGCGGTTTAATAAATCACACTAGGACATGTCACGATTTTAATTTGATTTATTGTCCATTTCAGTGTAAGGAGTAACAAAGCACATGCTCAAATGAACATTTTATAGCAGTTGCGTGTCAGTCATACTGCGCGCTGATACCAGATAGATGCTTCATGACAAATAAGGGCTTGTGGGTTTAATCAAAGAGCATTAAAATAATGTGTGAAAGTAAAGAAATTAGGAAAGACATTTTTTACTATTGCATAATATAATTCTAATATATATATATATATACAATTATATTTAATTTTCTATTAAAAGATTATTAAACAAATTAGTTCAGAAAACAAGTGTAAATGTAAAATTTACCAAAACTAAAGAAAAAAGAAAATAAATTAAACATATTTTAAGGAATATTTTGATATTTAAAACATAATTTTTCATGTCATTCATAAGTTTTTAAAGTCTTAAAAGAAAATCATACTTTATTCCTATTTTATTATTTGATTTATATATTTGAAGTTTAATATGTAAAAATGACTGTATGAAGCACACCTTATTTTTTTTTACAATGTGTATGACAATTAATTGTGAAAGCCCTTAACGAGACAATTAGTCGCCACAGCCAACAACTAATCATCATAATTGCAATTATTTGTTTGACAATTAATCGTCAGCCAAATTTCATAATCATGACAGTTCAAACCAAGCTGCAAAAACTACTTGTTTACAACTTCCTCCACATTGTGATATCACACATTTGCCACCACATCAAGCACCTCAATGCTTATTTTACTTTATCACCTCCATAGCCCCGGCCAGTAGCAGTGAGATGGCAACTGTGGGTGTTTACTGTCAAGTCTTAAAGAAACCGAACCAAAACAGAGCATTTCTGACAGAGGGTCAGAATGAGTAATGAAAATTATCATGATCATTTTACTTCTAGGGCAGGAAGAAGTATATTAACATTGAAAAAAATTATAAACTGCATGAGGTGCATTTCAGGTTCAAGGTTCTTGTAAATGCGTGATGAATGTTGTGACTCGACTGTTATTTATTATGTTATAACATGCATTTGAACTTATGTTTATTTGAAGCTCATTGCACAAGAAGATGGCGGCTTCATAAGATTTTTTCTTGAACTCCTGACACTTTTTATTCAATTGTTAACATTCAACTTTTTCTTAAGAGATATTGAAAAATTTGTAATGCTTAATGGAAAGCATTTAACTGCATGTCTCTAATGTATGGTTTATCATAAAATGTTTTAATTATATTTGTGTCAATCCAAACAATCCAAGACAATTCACAGTTTTAACTTTTGCTTACTGTGGTAGTGGCTGTCCTTTTCTTTGAAGTCTGTTATCATGCCATGAGTGAGAACATCACACCCACAATGTCTGCTATTAAAAAGGTTTGTATATGTGAATTAGGCACGTAGACATTTCCTTGTTCAGACTTTTTTCGTTTGCAGTATGTCTGTATCACAAAACCTTGATTAAAGATTGACCCCGGAACATAAGTCTGGTTTCAGCTTCTGGCCTTCTGAACTTGAAGGCTGGGAATGTTGCATGCACTGCAGAGACTTGACTACATAATTGTTAGAATGGCCTGCAAACACTGGCATTCACGTTCACAATGTGGCTTTGTGCTTATCTGTTTTCTGGCCGCTGTTCCAGGACAAACTGTGGTGCTCACAGTTGGCTGCTTTTTTTTTTTTTTTGTCCTTCTCTCGCAAGTAGAAATTGGAATGGATTGATCACTTGACAGAATGCCTTTCGTGTGTTGTTTAACAGATGGTAAGACATGTGCAGGTCCAAACATTATATTGAGCTAGATTGGCAGTCCATATGGGACAATTCCCCTTTTTAAAATAAATGGGCACTCCATGAGTGTAATTGTGTTTGTGAAAGACAGGATCTTGTCAGGAAGTTGTCAGTGTGGTGTCAGTGTTGATGTATAGGGCTGGGGCTGGGAAATACTAACTATCGTTACACATCGTAATATGTGTCATGATTCAAAACATTGCATTGCATCAACTATATCATAATAAAAGGTTGACAATATCTGTGACAGACTGTCAATTACCACAGAAAATAATAATAAACATTTTTTTTTTTTGACAGTCATGCACGTAGCCAATAATGTATATTGACTGCGGCAAACATACAAAGCTACAAATGCTGTTGATAAAACTTAATTTGTATCTAACCTACAAAAATACTTCAAAGGAATAGTTTACCCCAAAATAAAAATTGGTGGCCAGGCCTTTTATCCTCCGAAAAGGATATGAAATCAGCATAAAAGTTATCCATAAGACTCCAGTGGTTTAATCCATGTATTCTGAAGTGATCCAGTGGGTTACTTGAGAACAGACCAAAATGCAACTCATTTTTCACCGTACATCATGTCACTGCAGTCTCTCGACAAGATCATGATTTCAAGCTCGATTACACATCCTAGTGCCTGATGCATGTGCAAAGCGCTAGATGGCAACATTTCTGGGTAAACTAACTTTTTAAGACACTGAAATTTTTTCCTGGATTAATGAAAATCAGTTTTTACCCTCCAGAGCTATTCACATATTTCAGAAAATCCCTTTAAACTCTTGAAAACTGATTAATTTGAAATTAAAACTGAGCTCACACAGTTAAAGCTAATTTGACTGAATTTATGACATCTGTTTGTGCAGTACTAGCTGTAGTGATGTATAAACAGAAAGCAGCAAATCAGACAAAGCATATGACATCTTTGACATTTCAATTCATTTGATCTTCTTGCATTTTATCTGGATATTTTTTCCCCCAGCAACACATGTATACTCTGGAAGAGCAATTCATTTATTCATTCTTTTATTCATTCATCGTCCTCAACCTTTCATGGCAGAATATAAATTTTAGATTTTAGCATTCACCTTAAAGGTGAAGTGCCATTTATTTCCAAACAGGTATCACAAACACTCTTGACCACTCCTCCTTTCCCATCCCATCTTCCATTGTTTGGAAAACAGGAAGGTCTGCCCCTGTGTGTATTACATGAGCACAGTATTGAACCCAGTATTGTTCACCCAAAAATTTTAATTCTCTCATTTACTCACCCTCATGTGTATGACTTTCTTTCATCACCAGAAGATATTTGAAGATAAAAAGAAAAAATATCTTTGCTCAGTAGGTCCTTAAAATGCAAGTGGAGGATGATTTCACTTTTGAATCTCCAAAAATCACAGACAGTCAGCATAAAATATCATCCATACAATTCCAGCGATCAGCAGCGGTAAGCACGTGTGACATAATTGCATTGGTATTGAAACATGCGAGAACTGAGGCAAGTGCATCACAGCTGGAAGAGCAACGCTGTTTACAACTGAGGAGAACACTGTAAAGTAGCTTGACTGGTTTTGGATTAGATATGCATTTATCGGTTTCTTTACTCACAATTCTGCATTTGTGTAGTTATTCTGGATGTCTCAACCGAGTGGAGAACGTGAGATTACTTGTGTATCATGGCAACATGAATACGTCACACAAGAGACCGCTTGGACTCCACCCTCAAGTGAAGCCTAACGGAAGCTATTGATTATTGTTAAGAAAAACTTTTAAATATTGGTATTTTTTCACACCGAAAGTGATCGTATCACTTTAGAAGACATTAATTTAACCGCTGGAATCATATGGATGACATTTATGCTGACTTTCCATGATATTTGGAGCTTCAAAAGAGAGATCGTCATTCACTTGCTTTAAGGACCTACTGAGCAAAAATAGTTTTTGGTTTTTCCTCAAATGTGTTCTGGTGAAGAAAGAAAGTTCCCAGGTGTGTATGACTTCATGAGGTTAAATAATAAACTAATTTTATTTTTTGAGTGAACTATCCCTTTAAACTGAGATGTGTTCTAACATTCAAAATAACACATTTCACATTTACAAATCTTGGCAGCCTTAATCCATGCAGTGCTTTTAGTTTTATAGAGAAATCCTACTAATGCATACCGGGCTGAACTAGGCAGATACCCCCTAATTATACATATTAAAAAATGATCCTTCAAATTTGGGAAACACCTAAATTTAAGTTCCTTTAACACACTGCAACATGAAGCCCTTAAATCCCAAGCCTAAAATCAGTCCCCTTTATCAGCTGGCTCTGAAATTTACAAACCCACTAACAACAAACAAACACCAGTTTCAGACCAGCACTGCTGAACTAAACCATATCAGAATAAACCAAATCATAAAAGAAAGCAAAAATTCATATTTGGACTATTGGGAAAATGAAAGTAAAAACCAAAGCAAACTGTAATGTTATCGGATCCTAAACAGAACATATAATCTGGCAGAATATCTGCACACTGTAAGAGATCCAAAACAGAGACAGATCCTCTCCAAATACAGATTCAGTGATCACAGTCTGAACATAGAAAAAGGGAGACAAAGACAAACATGGCTACCAAAGGAAGAACGAGTCTGTGCTCACTGTGACACTGGTGAGGTCAAGACAGAGACACACTTTCTCCTTCACTGTGAGGTGAGAGAGAAATACTTTGACAAACTCTCAAACCTCATGCCACAGTTTTCCAGTTCAGCTGAAACAGATGAAATGCAGGTGTTACTGGGGTAGGACAATCATGCATCAGTTGCAGCAAAATTCATTTTTGAAGTGCACACCCTCAGAAACAAATCACTGCCTTAATTTACTTAGTTAACGGTATTTTTTTTCTTATGTTCATAATGTCTTGTTAAAAGCATATTTATTTTAGTGTATATTGTCATTATAATTTTATTTTATTGTTATTTGTTACTGTTTTATTATAGTTTTTTGTCTTGTCATTATCTGTTTTGTGTATTAATGCTTTTGCAATATTGTAAACACAATCATGCTAATAAAGTACTTTAAATTGAAATTGAGTTCTGTCTGCACATTAACCTGCTCTCTGCATCTCATTTGACTTCATTTTGGAATGCAAATCATAGTCATTATAGTTGAGGCCTGTGTGAATATGACCAGATCTCTGCTCTTGACACAACCTCCTCTCCTGATTGCACTAGATTGGCAATGACATATGGTCATGTGCAGTATATGGCAGTGAAAGGAGGCTGTCTACATTAGAATACTCTTCATAAAAGATAGGAAGATTGTGTGATTTTTTTGTGCTTGCATACCTCATCCACTTGTCTTTTGTATCAGCAACACATTCCTTGCATCCAAAATCGTGTGCTGTCATAGTATGTACTGTATTTGATGAAGGACGCACTCGACCGGTAAAATATTACGTTCTTTTTATGACGTAATAACCGCAATCGTGAAAATATTCTACTCTGGTTTTGTTAAACAAGCACCATTTAAGAACAAGGAACTGTTGTTTGACTGTTATTTTCCATGGCAACATGGAATGTAAACAAAGGTTAGCCTGTGGGTGTGCAGGCTTACATTTTGGTCTTAAATTAGACTGTTTAGGTTTTTATGCAACTGACTGAAAAAGTTAAGACCAAAATTTTAGGCTACTAACTAGCAAGACTAGTCTAAAAAAGTTGTGTGCAACTGGCCCCTGGTATTTGGCCCATGGATTGCTGTGAACTGTATGCCAGTGATTGAAATATATATATATATATATATATATATATACACACACACACACACACAAACATGACAACTTTGTGGATCTTCTTCAGTGTATCTAATATCAACATGCAAGGACACTTATGAGAAGCACAAACATCTGCAGCTCAGGTTAATACAGGCAATCCACTAAAATATTTGACAAATCCGCTCGAAATATTGCTGTTGTTCTTGGATTTAATTTCAGCTGCATCAGAGAGAAATAGCATGCTGTTCTTTCTTCATCTTTTCTGACTTTGCAGTTTAGTTTCATGCAGTAACACACTGAGATAGTGAATGATGTATGTCGTCATGAAACAGAGTCCCTCCTCTCCAAATCCGATCACAAGTGGTCAGAGAAGATTCATTTAAACGATCAGATGTAAACAGTGTTGTGTCTCACCTGACAGATGCATCTTAATACCATGTGTAAACGGGGTCAAAGTTGACCCGCACTTCAGAATCTCGCCAGAAATAGAAGGTCATAGAGTATTTCTCGCTTTTGGACGTGGACTACTACTCCATTGGCAAACTGATTTTGACATTCTGTATAGGAGGGAAGTATGGACATTCGGATGCAGTGACTGGCTGAAACACGCCCCTTTTGCATGCAGTAAACAAAGATAAAAATGCATAAATTGCCTTCTTATAAGGTACCTTTTTACAGAGTGGTCAGAATTGATCGTAGTCGTAAACCTCTTGATTCATAGATGCTGCATTGTATGGTGTGCTGGAATGGCACGCCCCCCACATGGATCATCATTGCCCCACCTCTTCAGAGGGCTGTTCTTCAACCAGGCTCACAACTGGAGTGAGCAGAAGAGAAAGAGGAGGGGCGCAGGGACTTTTACCAATGTGGTGGTGCATAATGTGGTTCACCTGAACTGAATGAAGAGCCTCATCACCACTGTCTTTAAAACCTGAGTGTGCCTATCCTCAGGAGACCGGTCTCTACCTGCTAGCATCTTCGTAGCTCCAGAAACTAAGCGGGGAGGGTCCAGCGCAAATTAGATGCAAGGCTGGGAATTGGAGCATGCATTGTGGTCGACAGGCAGAATGCCAGGCCGCTATTGCCCTTGAGCATCAAGGCCCAGGGAACCTGGGCTGCTCAAGAAGAGCCGCCGCCCCACATGCCTCTGGATCTACAAGGGCAACGCATGCCCCATGCACTGTAACGACACCAGATTCCCCTTTGTTTTGGACACGTTACCCTTTGTACACTTTATGCCCCTTTTTTATTTCAATGAATGCCTCTCTCCGAGGCTTGACACCACACCCACAGTGTCTGTCTCTTCTGCTCACTCACCACAAGGGGAAAAGTCAATCAAACTTGAACTTGTTAATGCCATGTGGTCTTGGATTGCATGTTGTTGCAATTTTCCCTTTTTTTTTGTTGCATATGGCGGTGTGTTACGTTGTACACCATTGTTTTTGTTGCATGTGATGATGATGAGGTTTTTATGTCTCATTCTTTTGTGATTGACTTCTGGATTTTCTGAAAATGTAGCTCTCTATGACTCATTCAGAGTCTGGTTTACTTCATTCTGATCTCTCTTTATCTCCCTCTTTGTCAGCACATAGTGCGCAGTCCTTCACCTCCCTAAATAAATGATTGCTTTCCCGTGATCATTCAGTGGTTGAATGTTTCTTTGGTTATGGCTTTTGCTCTCTCTCTCTCTCTCTCTCTCTCTCTCTCTCTCTCTATTGCAGATTATGTGTGCACACACACCTGTACTTTCTGACCTACACTTCTACATGATGAGTTTGAAAATAAAGGAGTACTTGAGAAAATAAACTGTTTACAGCCATGTTTACATATCAGTTCAGCATGCTCCATGTTTTACCATAGGGACATGTGACTCCTCAGCTCTGCTGTTCTGTTAAAATGCCAAGCATGGCATGGTTAACATGGACACCCTTTATATACTGAGCTAAAAGAGTTAATGCAGTTTGTGCTCCTTCTTTGTTTCTCGTATTGTTCTGTCGTCTTGTTCAGTTTTATTTGTTGTCTTGCATGCCCAGTGATTTGACTTCAGGAGGAGACAAAAAAATTATTTCTTGATGTTTATTGATAACATTTTTCTTTAATAAAAATGTGGAACTCTTCTGAGGATTGGTTTTAACCCTCTGAGTTGGTGTAAAATTGAATGAAGCATAAATTTAAACTTTCATTATATATATGTGTTCAGTATGTTAGTATATTTTAGTCAAAAACAAATTGTGTGATTAGTGAAACTAACTGTTTTGAAGAAATAGCTACAGGACAGAAATGCTGTACTCAGCTGATTCAGACACTTCTGCAGTCCTGTCGTGGGCCTCCTGTGGAACAATAGCACCAACAACAGGACTGTAGTCTGTTAGCCAAACCTGTTTTAGTTGGCTCAGTACAAATTTATCCAAACAATTTTCCTCTCTGATGATAAACAAGCCTTTTGTTAAATATTTGATTCTTAAGGTGTAAATATTTGCTCTGACAATTGCTTTATACAATTACAGTGTTCCCCCTAGGATTTGTTTCAGCAGTGCACATCCACGAGCCTGTAAACCAGAAACATATTTACACGTATCGGTGGAGGAGTAGTTATAAACAACCTTAGAATCATTATAGATGGGTTATTCATGCTCGACTTGTCATGCATGTGTTTAGGGGCTTTTGACTGTTTAAGTGTATTCACAGCGCTTCACTTTTTCCACATTTTGTTGTTACAGCCTTATTCTAAAATTGATTAAATTCATTGTTTTCCTCAAAATTCTACAAACAATACCCCATAATGACAATGTGAAAAAAGTTTGTTTGAAATCTTTGCAAATGTATTAAAAATAAAAATGAAAAAAAAAAAAAATCACACGTACATAAGTATTCACAGCCTTTGCTCAATACTTTGTTGAAGCACCTTTGGCACCAATTACAGCCTCAAGTCTTTTTGAGTATGATGCTACAATCTTGGCACACCTATTTTTGGGCAGTTTCTCCCATTCTTCTTTGCAGGACCTCTCAAGCTCCATCAGGTTGGATGGGGAGTGTCGGTGCACAGCCATTTTCAGATCTCTCCAGAGATGTTCAATTGGGTTCAAGTCTGGGCTCTGGCTGGGCCACTCAAGAACATTCACAGAGTTGTCCCGTAGCCACTCCTTTGTTATCTTGGCTGTGTGCTTAGGGTTGTTGTCCTGTTGGAAGATGAACCTTCACCCCAGTCTGAGGTCCAGAGTGCTCTGAAGCAGATTTTCATCAAGGATGTCTCTGTACATTGCTGCATCTTTCCCTCGATCCTAACAAGTCTCCCAGTTCCTACCGCTGAAAAACATCCCCACAGCATGATGCTGCCACCACCATGCTTCACTGTAGGGATGGTATTGGCCAAGTGATAAGGTTTCCTCCAGACATGACGCTTGCCATTGAGGCCAAAGAGTTCAATCTTTGTTTCATCAGACCAGATCATTTTTTTTCCTCATGGTCTGAGAGTCCTTCAGGTGCCTTTTTGGCAAACTCCAGGCGGGCTGTCGTGTGCCATTTACTGAGGAGTGGCTGGCCACTCTACCATACAGGTCTGATTGGTGGAGTGCTGCAGAGATGGTTGTTCTTCTGGAAGGTTCTCCTCTCTCCACAGAGAAACGCTGGAGCTCTGTCAGATTGACCATCGGGTTCTTGGTCACCTCCCTGACTAAGGCCCTTCTCCCCCGATCGCTCAGTTTGGCTGGGCGGCCAGCTCTAGGAAGAGTTCTGGTGATTCCAAACTTCTTCCATTTACGGATGATGGAGGCCACTGTGCTCATTGGGACCTTCAATGCTGCAGAAATGTTTCTGTACCCTTCCCCAGATCTGTGCCTCGATACAATCCTGTCTCAGAGGTCCACAGACAATTCCTTGGACTTAATGGCTTGGTTTGTGCTCTGACATGCACTGTTAAATGTGGGACATTATGTAGACAGGTGTGTGTCTTTCCAAATCATGTTTTTTACCATAGGTGGACTCCAATCAAGTTGTAGAAACATCAAAGGATGATCAGTGGAAACTGGATGTACCTGAGCTCAATTTTGAGTGTCATGGCAAAGGCTGAATACTTATGTCCATGTGATTTATTTTATAATTTTTTTTTTTTTCTTTTTCTTTTTTTTTTTTTTTTATACATTTGCAAAGATTTCAAACAAACTTCTTTCATGTTGTCATTATGGGGTATTGTTTGTAGAATTTTGAGGAAAATAATGAATTTAATAAATTTTGGAATAAGGCTGTAACATAACAAAATGTGGAAAAAGTGAAGCACTGTGAATAATTTCCGGATGCACTGTAGATGGAATTATTTTCAATGTATAAAGCCGAATTATTCTTTTCTTCAGTAACTTGTTTCCCAAATGTAATCATGTGCTGAATTACATTAATGTTGTTGTTTTTGGCAGATACCTTTTATAACAAATATTTTAACTGGTAGTTATAGGGCATTTCATAAAAGTAAAAGTTCTGTCATCATTACCCTTAAGCATAAAAGGAGATACTAGGCAGAATGTTAGTCACAGTCAGCATGCACTGTCACTACATTTTTTTTCTCTCCATACACTGAAAGTGAATGTTGCCTGAAACTAATATTTTCCATAACATATTTTGAGTTCCCCGGTAGACAAAAAAATTATAAACATTTGCAAGTGATGACAGTTACTATCACTTTAAGAGTCTATATTCACCAGTTATATTAAAAATGGCCAATTAATGTTGACAAAATGCATTGGAAATATAAGGCTAACAGATGAATTCCTGAGAGAGAACCTTGCTTATATAATATGTATATTGATAAGATGGCTAATAATAATATTAATAATAATAATAAGATATATTTTTATATTATGTAAATGATGAATATAATAGCATTTCCATTACTATATTATTATTATTATTATTATTATGTATATTTTCTACATAAAATAAAATTTACTGATTCACATGGCAGAGAAAATCTATATACATCCAATGGAGCTATTAAGAGATCGAGATGAGAGATTATAGTCACCCAAAAGTAGGTTCTCTTCACCCAGAGTAGTTCTGGTAGCTTTACACAAAGCATTTTTGCTTTTTCTGCTTTTGTAGTCAAATGTTCTGTATTGTGAGGGATCTCCAAGATATACATGCATCAACTAGATCACTGTGACATCCCATGCTTCCAACGTTGACAGCTGTGCTTTCTTGATTATAAACAGGAGCAATCGTTTTATCTGCACTGCACATGCTTACACTAAACAGTCACTGAGTACTTGTGTGTATTTGTGTATGTTTGTATACAGTATTTTTGTGTATTTCAAATTCAAGGCTTTAATTTTGGCCTTCAGGACAGCCACTGGAACAGCACCCTCTTCAATTCACTCCTCCAGGTCTATGTCGCAACTCGCTTCTGCGGTCAATGAACGAGCAGTGCCTGGTGGTCCTGAATGTTTGTTTTTAGCGGCAAGAAAACTGATTCGCTGTCAACAACAATGGAATGGGATCCGTGAATGTCATTTGGAAACGTTACTAGGCAACCAGTAGTGGGAACGCCCACTAGCGACCTAACCGCAAGCCACTGGCGACCTGCAGCACAAAGTCGCTGGCAGTGTGTACGCAGCTTTAGTCCACACATTACAGCCAGAATTATCTGCATTTGTTTTTTTTCAAGGAGATGTTGGGATTTACATTTAAAACCCTGTCCACCTCATCCAAAAACAAAACAAAAAACCATCTGAACTTGGAATGTGTGAACATATTTCTGTGTCTTTATATAGCTTGTGGTATAATATGACCCCATATAGCTTTGTTCTCTTATGTCTATTTTTATTTGTATATTAATTATTCTGGCACTTTTTTTTTTAATCCCATTAGCACTGAATTTTATTTATATTTTTGTTTTTCTGTTCTGAAAACTGTCTGTTATTGCAATAAAATTAAATAGAAGTGTGTCTTCTCATTGGCCTATATCCACTTCAGACACTCAGAGAACTTAACCATAAAATGAGGCTTACAAGCTGGACAGTGCAGATTCACAATTTTCTTTTTTTCTTTTTCTTTTTTCTTTTAAACCATCATGTCAATCGCACAGGATTAAAATAAAATGGGAGTTATTTTTTACCTGGTGCTTTGTAAAAGACGCTTTTATCTTTACCAACTCGGGCACATGAAGTCCATAAAAAGAGTGAATAAAGGTAATGTGTCTTTTAAAGTAAATGAGGAAAACTTGAGTGTTCCATTCTGTTATGCTGTTTGTTGAAAGGACAAATGTGATGTAAATTCTTTCAAGTAACACTACATTTTTGCATAATGCCAAACTAGTTTTTCATGACTATTGACGTGTCAACAAGGATTATGCACTAAACTTAAACTGAAAAATATTATTTCTAAATTTTATCGATAATTTGCATTTCCATCAGCTTTATTTTGATGCGCCAAAATGTTTTTCGCAAAAAAAATCCTTCGATGGAAACGTAGTTCTTCATCTGCAGTACAGTCACTAATGAACGGATTCATCCATCATCAGCCAATCTCTTATGAATAATACACCATTCTCTCTCTCTCTCTCTCTCTCTCTCTCTCTCTCTTTCCAATTTCTGCTTCCTTCTCCATCCTTCTTCCTGACCTCATTTCTCATCTCTTCCCTTTTGTAGCCCATATTTTTTGCCATGTCTTTTATCTTCCATTTGCCTTTATTATTTTGACCAATTTGCCTATGGACAATAGAACAGTCCTCCACTCGGTTGGTTCCTTCAGTGGGAGGAGCTAAGTGGGCTTAGTTTTGATTTATAGCACTCTGTGCAACTTCAGAGGTTTTGTCCCTCTGCTAAGAGAAAAGAAGAGGGGAAAAAGAGGGTTCAATCATAAGAATGATCCTCCGTGTAATCCACACAAGTCAGTGGAGAAGGGGTGGGGGGACTTTCTCCTTTATTTTAACTTAGGTTTCTGAATTACTTAAGTTCCTGTAACACAAGTTTCTTGGGGAGCTAGACATTTTAAGTTTGGATTTATTATGCTGGTTTCTCCACCTAACATAAAACTGATCAGACAGGGACAATAGAGACAATATTCCATTTTCTGACTGAGAAGGCAGCACTTAAACCACTTGAGTGTATGTTTGTGTCAGGACCCCCAACTTACTGATGTGCAAGAAGCTTTCTTGCTGAGAAGTGAAATTGGTTGAAACTTTACAGCCGTTTTAATGTTGCATGAGCCATTAAGAATGAGCGATGGCGATTGATAAGGATGCACGTGTGATTGGATTCATTTAAGGTCAGGGGCTCATGCTTTTAGTGGACCTAGTGTGTCCTTTTTTTTTTTTTTCAATGCACCAATCATTAACTCTGCAGACATTGAGAGAATTGATGTGATCATCTAAGTGCTGTAAAGTAAAGAGATGAAATGAGAGACATAGGAAACAGAAATGGCCATTTAGTGTGTTTGGTATCTGTTTGTTAGTGTAAACGTGTGTTCATATTTATCTCCCTCTTGCTTTTAAAACATTACCGTCTTGTGACTTCACTCTTAGAAAAAAAGGTTCTTTAGGGTTCTATATAGAACCCTAGGGTTCTTTACTCTGCTCCAAAGAACCTTTTTTGCACAAAATTCACATGATTGCTTAATGTGAGTATCTATGTGTACAGAATGCATTTACTTTATTAAAATATTTATTTATAAATAGTTTTAAACACTACACTATATTACTTTTGCATTGGCATTTCATACTGCAGGAAAAATACATTTACATTTTACTTCTTCAGCTTTGAGTTTGATTAAAAAAGGACTTATACATAACAGATGATCAGAGTGTCCTTTCTCTTTAAGATGACTTTTTATCTCAGTATCATTATACAGTATATGGTCTTGTATATTCTTGACTCATAATTCAGCAACAGATGCATACATTTGTGTTTATCATAAACAGCAAACAACTTCAGCGTGTTGCACTGTAAACTTGCAGATGTGCAACTGATAAAAACGCACAATCAAACTATTTCAAATGTAAATGGTCATGGAAAGTAAAAAAAAATATATATAAAATGAAAGCTTAAGGGCGACGTTACCTTGGTAAGTAAGAATAAACATTAATATGTTGATTACTTTGAAGTTACTTTTATTTATTTCGACCTAACTGCTTGTCATTTATGACTTGCACGTTTGTTTCAGCGAGCACAAAGAAGGAACGTCGACAAAACTGTTTCGCCCAGGTCTGCACTATTCTCAGCCAGGAGGTAAGGAGGAATCTTCAAACTTAAATCACTAAAATCTCTACTTTGACTAGTTATCCTGATTAAAGGTTATGTTTTAATTTACTTTTCTTTGCGCCTAGAAAACATAGGAAAAACCAAAACCAGTTTCCAGGAGCACATCACAGCCAAACATTGAATAAATCCGACTGCACTGAAATAAATCAAGAGACTATCAAATGTCCAGTGTCAAAGAGAGGGAATGATGGAAATGTTTCAACTTATTATTTGTTGTTTTATTGTAATTTACTAAAATATGATAATTATGGATTTTTTTTTTTATTGAAGGTGCCATATTAATTTAACTTTGGTTTTAGCAAAGACCTTCATCTGACTTAAAGAGCAATTATGAATTCTGGCCAGCAACATCTTCACAGAAATGAAATGAAAGTCATACAGGACATTTGACCAAAACAATGGCATAATTGTCTTAATGATCATAAATGTCATAAAAGCTATGTCTTTTGCCAATATTTCTCATTATTTTGCATTGTATCAAGGTTTTTATGATACTAAAAATGGTTAATTTCTGTTTGCAGTGTCTCTGGAGTGCAGCATTACTGGTTTGACCATCTTCATACAGATAAAATACAACACTCCACTTCATGTAAGTTTTAAGATTTAATTTTGAGATTTTTTTATTTATTTATTTTTATGCTATGCATACTGACAGCATGTCTAATACATTTCTCTTACTTTCAGGGATCAGCACATCCCATCCTCAACCTGATCTTTCATATGGTGTCAAGACCCCTCCGTGCAGAGAGTTAGAATCAAACTGAAGTCAAGTGATGTTTTATTTAGTTTGCTGTATGCAAAAGACCTCACTCAGTTCATTTAATTATAACATGCTGTATAAAGACCCATTTTTAAAATTATCCTGATTTTCATAGTTAATAATTTATTTTATTTATAAATATTTATTTATGTTTAGTTAGTTAAATGTACTTAGTTTTGTACTTGTATATTAATGTTACTTATGGTTATAATTTTAACTAATAGTTAAAGTTATTTAATGTTAATGATATTTACATACATATTGCTACTATTTAGACTTTTACCTTATTACAAACCTGTGGAATTATAAAGTTAGTTATAACTATCTGCATTATGAATTGAGATTTCTATTTTATTTGTATTTTTTTGCTTATGTTATTGTAAATACAAACTATTAAAATGCTTTCTGATTAATACATAAATGTGTTTTATGTGGTTATTTCACTTTAGTGATATATATATATATATATATATATATATATATATATATATATATATTTTAACTATTTAATTCACATACCCTTAATTGTTAATCTGGTAACAAAACAATTTAAAAACTAACACCCCAAATGTTACGATATGTTTGGAACCCCTAAAACCTTTTAGGGGTTCTAAATATGAAGTGAGCGAAAGAACCCTTTGGGATTCTATATGGAACCATTTTCTTCTAAGTGTGTCTGTAATTAAAAGATGAATAATAAAGTCAGTGGGCAAGTGTTTTGGGTGTTAGCTGTAATCATTTGATTGGAGAAAGCTATGGTATAAACATAGTCACTTGACTAAGACACAGCAGCCTCTTTGTTGATCTTGATGCTTTAGCCAACATACTTTCCTTCTCTCCCATTCCCGCTCTCTAAATGTTTCCTCTTTAGTACTCTTCACCAATATCTTTTTCACCATCTACATGCCTGGGTGCCCTACTCTGAGAGTGTCTTTTAAGAAGGTTGTTTGATTTGGGCTCCTGCTTTAATCACATCATACAGCATAGTACAGGCAGTGACTTGAACATTGTTTGACTTGTGCGTAATCACTGTAGTGACCTTGAAAAGTTGTTTAGAGTGGGGAAAGATATTCTACATTTACTGGCAATGTTTACACATCTGTTTTACTGCAAGTTGATGTTTGGCACTGAGGAAGTTCTGAAGTTTTGTGCATGTATATCCTTAATTTTTCAATCAAGCCGTTATTTCCTTGTAAAAACACTCATAACCGGTCAAGTTTAAAAATGTTTTAGTGCAGCAGTTGATTGACAGGTGAGTGGGTGGCGCTTCGCTGTTGTCCAGGTTGCGTCAGGACAGATTGGCATTTACACTTTAAACGCATTGAGGTCAAATGCGTTTTTATCTACCTGTGATAAAATGGTTATGCAGATAACGACAGCCGTCGTGCGACTTCATTGGTGCTTTAAATAGGGATTAGATGATGTATTGATACATCACAAAAAAAAAATTACAAACCTTATCTCAGCAAAACTCTTTTAAATTTTCGAATTTGGAGTCTGCCCATGTGTTCATAAATGAAATGACCCGTCAAACATCATAAACATCTTTCTGTTCTTAACAGTCAGATAAAAAAGTTAAAAGAAATATTAATTTGAATTACAAATAGCATGGATGAGCAAAAAAAAAATAAAAAAAAATGGACTTCTCTCATTAATAAATGAACTGGAACACCTGTGTGAGATGCACGTTGAACTCTTAAAGTAGCAGAACCATTTTAGCGAGTGTTATTCAATGGAATGTAAAGGTGTTACTTATTAATTGTACTCATTATTTCAAAAAGTGACCGCTCATATAATAATATTTTTATGCAATTTCATGATATAAAAATAATTTATAGAATGTAGAATTGTAATATTTTTAAAAAGTTAAAATGGGATTATTATAATGATGACAAACAAATTATATATATATATATATATATATATACATATATATATATATATATATATATATATATATATCACATATATATATATATATATATACATATATATATATATATATATATATATATATATATATATATATATATATATATATATATATATATATATACACATATATACACACACTCACACACTTTCACATACTTTTTAGGACAGGTTCATTTCTGTACCTGATCAGCCTGAATGTAGCCCATTATTTTATGAAGGCTTAATTGTTTGTTATTGGATATTTAAATTGTTTATTAAAGAACTTTATTTTGATAATTATTATTTAACATTAAAAAAATAAAATAAAATTGTCTGTCATACTTTGGAGTGTTATTAAATCGAATCGAGAATATATCAAATTGTGAACCTCATATCGTATAACGAACCGAAGCATGAGATAAACATATCGTCCCATCTCTACTATAAAGTTGGGGTGCACAGAAATGTAAGCTGGCGAAAATTTTCGGCTTAAGATGCTATAGGCCTATTCAGTTTCAGCCGAAATAGGAAAAAAAGCTGAAAAATCTTGCCCGAAAATTTGATAATTTTTCTTTAAAATCCGGTCACTGGAACACTGACATCATGTAGAAAATGCATTGTTTATGTGAAAAGATTGTGGTTTAATTATATTTTATATAGGCCTAAACATGTAACGGTTCATGATTGATGATAAATATAGCTATTGAAGGTAACTTATAGCGATACATGCGCATCTCTTTATACAGTATGTGTGTGGCCCCTCCAACAAGTGTAACAGCACAAAATATTTCCCCCTATAGGTTTATGAATGAATAGTGTTAAAAATTAAAATGCGATTGCACATTTAGTTAGTTTTTCTTAGTTGTTCAATAAAGTCCACATTGCCTGAAAACATTAAGTGATTGTTCTTGTGGTTATTAGCGCATTTTAAGAGAATTGTCCTGTGAGGCTATTTATCATGAGTCACAATTGAACTCTGCGATCAAATAACCCCACCTACTGTTCAAGCCCAGTCGCACTCTACCTCAGCGCTGTCAATCACACAGAACAGCCCGACCCGCTCACATCACTTGCGGTCCCGTTCATACGCGCAAATTCTTTGTTTTTAACTTGAAACTGAATCAGAGAGTGACACGGTCAAAGAGAACCCCGTTTATTTTCCAATCTGTATTATAGGATACAGATGTGCTTGAATTAGAAATGTTTTGTCTATAGAGATGTACAATATTTAAAAATATTATTTATAATAATAATATTTTATAATAGTATTTTAAGGTGGCAGTGTGTGTTTTCCAAATGTAATCATTTGGAGCCTTTAGTACAAATTATGAATAATTATTAATTTTTATTCCATGAAGTCTTATTTTAAAATCCGTTTCGTTTTTTGGCCCTGTGTGTTCATCATTTTCGGTTTCAGTTTCCAAGAATTCAGGCCAAGAATTTTAATTTCGGTGCATCACTAATTTAAAGGCTAAAGTATCCTTCAGTTTTCGGTTTGCCACTACATCTCACACACAGTGCTTTATTTTTATATTGACTTATTTAATCACACTCTCATACTGTATGTATGCCTGTAACTCACAGGATTTCAAAAAAAATTTTTGGAACTATAATGCCAACATTGAATTTCAGTCAGACTAAAACAGTAATTTGTCTTTTTAAATGCTGTAGTCCGCCTCAAATCGCAACAGTTCGGTTTTTGCAAAGCCAGACTAGCAGACCTCGAAAATGTAATTGTAACTCTGCTTAGCCCATCATATAGACACGTTAATGTGCATGCTCCACATGACACTTATAATAACACTTGCTCTGCTGAAGTACTTCCTTCAAATATTCAGTTAAGCATTGTGTCAAAAATATTTGGACTGATAGCTATAGGACTGTTGCTCTACTACCCAAACCCCGTTGTAGCTTGATTTTTAAACTGCGCAAAAGTACTGAGTGTGTTTTATATCACAAAACTCATAGGGACTGTGACTAAAATTCTCTTTTGCTATTGTGTAGAAGTTTCTGTAAAATTACAAGTTTCAAGCAAATGACATGCAACATTAATCACCTGTTGTGCATTCACAGAGGGACATGATATGACTGACCACTGATAAGCAGTGATAATGTGTTCACACACAGGGGAACATAGATGACTGGACAGTAAAAAGAGTGTCTTTTTGAGTGTGTGTGCATGCTGTAGATTGGTAACTATATGGTCTTGGGCTTGCTTGGTATTTGGCCACAGTAATGAATGGGCTGCATTGTGTGTGTTTATAATCAGCCCTTCTCTAGAGAGCTTCTTCCCCCTAATAGACCTCATGCCTCCCAATCGGTACAGTCTGATTAGCAGTCGACAGTCATGTACCCACCGAGGATGCTTGCTCTCTCGCTTGGCATTTTGATAATTGAAGGAAGTTAGTGTTGTTATGTGTTTTCTTGGCCTCTTGTGAGGGCATCTCCTTAACAATCTCAGCGTAACCCCACGTGAGCCTGTTTAAGTTGAATTTATTGCCTGTGGTAGGGGCTTAGTTCAAGCATGTAGGCAGCACACAACTTGCTTTCAATTATTTCAGTCCTGTATGCGGCAGCTGTACCAGCAAATGTATTACTTGATGTGGATTTTTGTCTGGCCTCCAAATAGCTCACATTTCCCATTGCTTGGTAATTTAATATGTGTCACCTGCCACCGTGATGTTGGCAGCAGTGTCTCCATCTGCCCTCTGTGATATCATAATAAACCACAGAGATGACAAATAGAGAGAGATCTTTCCTCTCAGATAAAAGAATATCTGTTTACATTACTTAGGCAAACAGTATGACCTTCCTAGTTCCTTTTTTAACTTCCAGTGTGAAGTTGATTTTTAAGGCAACGATTTGATTAATTGATTTATAAAACAGCAGAAAATAGTTCCGAAAACACACTTCTCAGCTTGTTTTGGATATGTAGCTTACATTAAAAAAATGGTATGCACATGCCCTGCACAAAATTAGTATTTTAATGCAAATCCCACCTATCGAAATGAATCAGCTTGCTTTTGTCTTTTTTCGCAAAGAGTTGCTCTTACCACTTGCGTTTTCATTGAGATGTGTATGTTTTGGCCTTGTGAACCAGCTGATCATAATTCCTGTGAAAAGACCTAAGCAACCCCACACACACAACGCATTATATGTCTGGCTCTTGGCAGTGCATAGTACCCCTCTGTTGGTGCTGATCTGCTGCCAGCGTACTGAGAGTGAGACAGAGAGGAAAGGGCATGACGGGCCACAGCAGCAGGAATGTACTGCATGTGACCAGCTAACAAGCAAGCTCTTGATAAAGAAATATGGCAAGCAGACACACACAAGTTTCCATAATTTAATTGCTTGTTTCAGGGTTACTCGTTTAGAGAAGTGTGTGTGGATGACTTAAAGTCAGATTGTTGTCATTAGTTTCTTTATCCGGCTTGTTGAGGGTACCAACTTTCAAGTAGTTTTAATAATTTGAATCTCATTGGCCTTAAAGAGCCATTCAGAATTGTAGATCGTAGATGAACGGTGGAGGGGATTAATCAAAAGATCGCTGTAAATCCATCTCAGTTCAGATGTGTTCTTATTTACTGTGAAGTGTTTAGTAGTGCTAAAACAAAATGCATATGTTTGCTTCCCCATAGAAGAGGCAACACACCATACTAAGAACCAAAGGGAAGTAAACTTTAGAAAATAATAATTTGTGTAAATTCAGTTATTATTTTATCTTGTGGAATAGATCTAAATATCTGTTATGTCATATAGCTTTATCAGGATGGTACTAAATACAATTTTGCTGATTCTCTTAATCAGAACATTATTTTATGTAATATTTACTCATAAAATGTGATTTGAAAAAAAAAACATGCATTAAGCATTGACAAGGCTTTTAGTAGATTTTGTTATTGACGCAAGGGAAAGCTAACACATTTGATCACTGACCTGACAGACAGTTTTGGCTAATCTGATAATCTCAAATTGGCCAGATATCAACCAATAAATTAGCCTGACTGATATATCAGTTTGTCACTAGTTTCTCTGTACATCTATGTTGTATGTGCAATACTTGGTTTTTCTTTCTTTTGCAGCCTTTCTTCAAACTGCACAATCTGCGAAAGCTGGGCCTAAGTGACAACGAGATTCAGAGATTATCGCTTGACGTGGCAAACTTCACTCAGCTGGTAGAGCTGGACATCTCCAGAAATGGTACACAAACCCTCACTCTTAAATGTGACCTACTCCTGAAACACTTGTGCACTGTCTTACACTGCTTTCATACACACCCTGGGTGACTTTTTTAAGTTTCCTTACACAGAGCACTGGAATGTTTTATTTGTTGAGCCATGTCTATTTAAAATTTGTACGCATACATCATTGTCAATGTCCAATTGTCTTCGGTTGTGCCTCAGACAGCCTAAGGCACAATCACAGGTTTTCTCAGGATTGAACGTGTGAATTTTGAATACGTTGGCCTGTATTTACATTTACATTTATTCATTTGGCAGATGCTTTTATCCAAAATGACTTACAAAAGAGGAATACATTATAAGCTAATCATCTTAAGGAGACAGTGGTACGAAAAGTGCAGTATTACAAAGTTTCACTAGCATCAGAATAGTAGTATTCAAGAGGGATTAAAGTGCAAAAAGAATTTGTTTTATTTATTTTTAGTGACTGGTTTCATGCTCAATGAAAAGATGTGTTTTTAACCATTTTTGGATGACAGAAAGTGAGTCAGCTTCACGGATGGAGTTGGGAAGGTCATTCCACCAATGTGGTATGATGAAGCCGAAAGGCTGGGAAAGTGTTTTTGTGCCTCTTTGTGTTGGTAAAATAAGGTGCCGTTCCTTAGCCGACCGCAGGCTTCTGGTGGGAACGTAGTGCTGCAGAAATTATTTTAGGTATGCTGGAGCAGACCCAGTGACTGTTTTGTATGCTAGCATCAGAGCCTTGAATTTGATACGTGCATCATCCGGCAGCCAGTGGAGAGAGACAAGGAGTGGTGGAACATGCGCTCTTTTTGTTTCATTAAAGACCAGACGTGCTGCTGCATTCTGGATCATTTGCAGAGGTCTAATTGCGCATGCAGGGAGGCCTGCAATGAAAATGTTACAGTAGTCCAGTCTAGTTATGACTGAACAAGGAGTTGTGTGGCGTGTTCAGAGAGGAAGGGTCTTATCTTCTTGATATTGTAGTGTAAATCTACATGATTGTGCTGTCTTTGTGAAGTGGTCTGTGAAATTTAGTTGGTTATCGATGGTTACCCCTACTGTAGATTTCTGACAGTTTTGGAAGGCATTACTGCTGTTGAACCCAGCTGAGGAAAGACTTTTTTTTTACATTCTATAAATTCAATAAATCTATTTTTAAAAACTATCAGCTAATTAGTTAGTTATCTGCCTTTTCCACCATGTTAGTTAATGGTGTCAGCAAAATCCACAATCGGTCCACCTCCACTACCATAGACGACTTCTATTGTTTTTATATGAAGTTTATCATAACTAGGACAGACTAAACCTAACCCTAAAAGAAAATGATTTGCATTTTTATGACTGCAAAAACATTATTGTATATATGTATATTGTATATTTATATGTAAAGTAAACCCACACACGCATACAACTCGTTACGCTTAGTCAGATTACTCTCTCCCCCTGTTCTTTCCTGGACATCTGGTAGCCGTTATTAAGAAACCTGTCATTGTCATGACACTTCATTTCAATATATAATGCTGACTTTGCCCCTCTCTCTCTCTCTCTCTCTCTCTCTCTCTCTCTCTCTCTCTCTCTCTCTCTCTCTCTCTCTCTCTCTCTCTCTCATATGCACAGATATTTCTGAAATCCCAGAGAACATTAAATTCTGTCAGGCCTTGGAGATTGCAGACTTCAGCGGAAACCCTCTGTCCAGGTTAGTGAGTTGGAGAAACATCAAATTCCAAAATCATACCAAATGTCACTTTCTTGATAAAGAAGGGGCAGAAATAGAGGAAAAATAGAAGAAAATCTAGTTTACAAATGAGCAATAAGAAACAAGTTATGTATCAAGATGTGTTTTGTTCAAATGCTGTCATTTTGTTTAGTAGCACGTAGAATGTAGTGGGCTCTTTTTTAGGTTTAGTCCTTGTGCACAGCAGTTCGAGAATGTAAACTATTAATCACACAGGCGCTTCCCACTCTTTATTTACATTATTTAAGGAAGATGAGCGCTGTTGCTAGTGGTAACAGCTTTTCTCTCTCTTATGTCTCAGGTTGCCTGATGGCTTCACACAGCTCAGAGGTCTGGCTCACCTGTCACTCAATGATGTGTCACTGCAATCTCTACCCAATGACATAGGGAAGTAAGTAAATACATAAATGCAAAGAAACCTTTAAGATTCTGCTTCTTGTTACATACGTGCATTCCGTTAGTAGATGACTTCAAGTCAGTGGAAATCAGTGGGTTTAGGACGCAGCTTTAACATGCATATACAGGCCATAGTATTCACGATCTAATGCTGGATGATTTATTTAACTATGAAACATATTACAAAACAGTCAAGGTAAAAGTAACAGAACTTGGGGATATAAAGAATGTGTACCGACCCAAAGTTAATACCCGCATGTACTATTTTAGAATTAATTAAAATGGCTCTTTATATTATAGATTGTATATTTATTAGGGCTGTCAATCGATTAAACATTTTAATCGAATTAATTACATGGTGTCCCGATTAATTAATCGTGATTAATCGCATATAGAAATATTTGATTAGAAAGCCCCTCATATAACAATAATTCAATATTATAATGATTATACATATCAATATATAACAATTATACAGTGAGGAAAATAAGTATTTCAACACCCTGCTATTTTGCAAGTTCTCCCACTTAGAAATCATGGAGGGGTCTGAAATTGTCATCGTAGGTGCATGTCCACTGTGAGAGACATAATCTAAAAAAAAAAATCCAGAAATCACAATGTATGATTTTTTAACTATTTATTTGTATGAGACAGCAGCGAATAAGTATTTGAACACCTGAGAAAATCAATGTTAATATTTGGTACAGTAGCCTTTGTTTGCAATTACAGAGGTCAAATGTTTCCTGTAGTTTTTCACCAGGTTTGCACACACTGCAGGAGGGATTTTGGCCCACTCCTCCACACAGATCTTCTCTAGATCAGTCAGGTTTCTGGGCTGTCACTGAGAAACACGGAGTTTGAGCTCCCTCCAAAGATTCTCTATTGGGTTTAGGTCTGGAGACTGGCTAGGCCACGCCAGAACCTTGATATGCTTCTTACAGAGCCACTCCTTGGTTATCCTGGCTGTGTGCTTCGGGTCATTGTCATGTTGGAAGACCCAGCCTCGACCCATCTTCAATGCTCTAACTGAGGGAAGGAGGTTGTTCCCCAAAATCTCGCAATACATGGCCCTGGTCATCCTCTCCTTAATACAGTGCAGTCAGCCCTGTCCCATGTGCAGAAAAACACCCCCAAAGCATGATGCTACCACCCCCATGCTTCACAGTAGGGATGGTGTTCTTGGGATGGTACTCATCATTCTTCTTCCTCCAAACACGGTTAGTGGAATTATGACCAAAAAGTTATATTTTGGTCTCATCTGACCACATGACTTTCTCCCATGACTCCTCTGGATCATCCAAATGGTCATTGGCAAACTTAAGACGGGCCTTGACATGTGCTGGTTTAAGCTGGGGAACCTTCCATGCCATGCATGATTTCAAACCATGACGTCTTAGTGTATTACCAACAGTAACCTTGGAAACGGTGGTCCCAGCTCTTTTCAGGTCATTGACCAGCTCCTCCTGTGTAGTTCTGGGCTGATTTCTCACGTTTCTTAGGATCATTGAGACCCCACGAGGTGAGATCTTGCATGGAGCCCCAGTCCGAGGGAGATTGACAGTCATGTTTAGCTTCTTCCATTTTCTAATGACTGCTCCAACAGTGGACCTTTTTTCACCAAGCTGCTTGGCAATTTCCCGTAGCCCTTTCCAGCCTTGTGGAGGTGTACAATTTTGTCTCTAGTGTCTTTGGACAGCTCTTTGGTCTTGGCCATGTTAGTAGTTGGATTCTTACTGATTGTATGGGGTGGACAGGTGTCTTTATGCAGCTAACGACCTCAAACAGGTGCATCTAATTTAGGATAATAAATGGAGTGGAGGTGGACATTTTAAAGGCAGACTAACAGGTCTTTGAGGGTCAGAATTCTAGCTGATAGACAGGTGTTCAAATACTTATTTGCAGCTGTATCATACAAATAAATAGTTAAAAAATCATACATTGTGATTTCTGGATTTTTTTTTTTTTAGATTATGTCTCTCACAGTGGACATGCACCTACGATGACAATTTCAGACCCCTCCATGATTTCTAAGTGGGAGAACTTGCAAAATAGCAGGGTGTTCAAATACTTATTTTCCTCACTGTATATATATATATACAGTTCACAGCAATCCATTTCACAAGTCAAATTATCAGTCAGTTCTAGATTTATTACGAGGGCTTGTTTAAGGACCCAGTCAATTTACACCTGCGTCAGACATTTTTTTTATTTTTTTTTATTAATGCTTACAAAACTTTTACATCTAGAGCCAAGAGGTATATTAAAACAAACAACAACAAAAAGGAAAATAAATAAATATACAGTTTAATAAAAATATCAAATTGTTTACATATTTCAATACACTTTACAGCTTTCTTGTTACTCAAATTGGAAATTGTTCTTTGGTATTCCTGAACCTCTGAATTAAAAATGTAAACTAATGGTTTATAACCACCATATTTACATTTATGAATACTAAACTTTGCCAACAAAAGCAGAACATTAATCAAATTATATTCCTTATGAAGAGACATGTCATTGCTAAAAAAAACCTGAATAAAAAATTTTCAAAACAAAGTTGAAAGCTGGGAATAATATGATATCTAACAATCTTGCAGAAATCAGACCAAAAACAAGTCAAGTAGGGACAACTCCAAAATAAATGAAAAAAACATTTCCTCCTGCAGACCACAAAATGTACAGAATATATCGACATCACAATTAAATCTCTCTACAAGAAAATAATTAGTGAGGTAGTACTTATTTATAAGTTTGAAGGAAATTTCTTTGATTTTATTTGTGAGTAAATATTTATGGGTAACTTCCAAATTTTGCACCATCTCAATCCAGCGTCAGACATGCTTGTGTACCGTCTCGGGTGCATTGGATCATAAACATAAAATGTTTAGGTCACTGTGTCAAGTTAAATATAGTTTAATACTCAATCTTTAAACACATCTTGAGATCTCTTAGTTCGCATTTGTGCTCCTTCATGTGTTTTGAATGCAAGAACGTAACGCATGTTTGTGTTGTTCGGCCTACTGAAGTGTTTTCTTCACTGTATAAACTGCACGTTGCTCATACAGCTGAAACTTTACTTACTGCCCTCTGGAGTAAACAGGTGGTACTACAAGCTTGCATTTCTCAGGACTCTTCCTTATTATGGTCTGGGGGAAGTGCAATTATTTGCGTTCATTTTTTAATGCGTTATTTTTTGTAAAATGTATCGCACTGGATTAACTCATTAAATCAACAGCCCTAATATTTATATTTGAATTTTGATGAATAGTTTTTACTCACTTTTGTAATTGTCATAAAAGCAGGCATCTCATTCACACACAGACACACAAAGACTCTCAATCTCACACAGTCACATACACACACAAGTTTTTGGCCATTGCTGGTGTCGTGCAGATGGAGGAGCCCCTCACTCTTCCAAACCGAGTGACACACTCACCATCTTTCTGTCTCTTCTCTCAGCTTGTCAAACTTGGTGACTCTAGAGCTGAGGGAGAATCTACTGAAATCTTTACCCACGTGAGTATTTTACAATCATACGCTTTCAAAATTGCAGTTATTAGATTTGTTTTCTGAGACAAGCACTCTTGATTTGAATTCACACCCAAAATCCAGATTAATGGATGCAAATTGCCGTCAAATGTGAAATGTGTGTCATCCTTTAGCTCACTTTCCTTCCTGGTTAGACTGGAACAGCTGGATCTGGGCAGCAATGTACTGGAAGTTTTGGTAAGAACCAGCCTGCTAGGCACACATTCAGATCCACATGTTGTAAGGTATTGTGCAAAAAAAATAAAAAATTGTAGTCATTAACTGAGATTAATTTATGTATTTTAGAGCAGTGGTTCTCAACTGGTGGGTCACAGCCCTAGGTCTGTTCTGAAAATGTCACGGACTGCAGTGAAAATGAATGCTAAATGCAAATAATAAAATAAAGACAGAAAAGTGTTCGCTTCTGCTGTTGTTTTTACAACAATTTTCCAATTTAGCTTACAGTTGAAGTCAGAAGTTTACATACACTTAGGTTGAAGTCATTAAAAAAAAATTATATTAATATTTAAAGAATTAATATTAGCAAACTATAGTTTTGGCAAGTCGTTTAGGACATATTCTTTGTGCATGACACAAGTAATTTTTCCAACAATTGTATACAGACAGTTTGTATCACTTTTAATTGACTATATCACAATTAAAGTGGGTCAGAATTTAAAATACAGAAGTTAACTGTACCTTTAAGCAGCTTGGAAAATTCCAGAAAATTATTTCAAGCCTTTAGACAATTAGCTTCTGATAGGAGGTGTACTGAATTGGAGGTGTGCCAGTGGATGTATTTTAAAGTCTGCCTTCAAACTCTCAGAGCCACTTTGCTTAACATCATGGGAAAATGAAAATTAATCAGCCATGAAAGGTACCACTTTAATCTGTACAAACAATATTATGCAAGAATAAAAACAATGGGACCACACAGCCATCATACTGCTCAGGAAGAAGACACATTCTGTCTCCTAGGGTTGAAGGTAGTTTGGTGCGAAAAGTGCAAATCAATCACAGAACAACATCAAAGGGCCTTGTGAAGATGCTGGAGGAAACGGGTAGACAAGTATCTATATCCACAGTAAAACGAGTCCTATATTGACATAACCTGAAATGCTGCTCAGCAAGTAAGAAGCCACTGCTCCTAAAACATCATTAAATAGCCAGACAACAGTTTGCAAGTGCACATGTGGACAAAGATCTTACTTGTTGGAAAAATGTCCTCTGGTCTGATGTAACAAAAATTGTACTGTTTGGCCATAATGACCATTGCTATGTTTGGAGAAAAAAGGGTGAGGCATGCCGAAGAACATCATCCCAACTGTGAAGCATGGGGGTGCCAGCATCATGTTGTGGGGGTGCTTTGCTGCAGGAAGGACTGGTGCACTTCACAAAATAAATGGCATCATGAGGAAGGAAAATTATGTGGATATATTGTAGCAACATCTCAAGACATCAGCCAAGAATTTAAAGCTCTGTCGCAAATGGGTCTTCCAAATAGACAATGACCTGAAGCATACCGCCGAAGTTGTGGCCAAATGCCTTAAGGAAAACAAAGTCAAGGTATTGGAGTGGCCATCACAAAGCCCTGACCTCAATCAAATTTTTTGTGTGAGCAAGGTGGCCTACAAACCTGACTCAGTTACACCAGTTCTGTCTGAAGGAATGGGCCAAAATTCCAGCAACTTATTGTGAGAAGCGTGTGGAAGGCTCCCCGGACCCAACTTCGGACCCACTGGGAATGTGATGAAGGAAATATAAGATGAAATAAATCATTCTCTCTACTATTATTCTGACATTTCAAAGTCTTATAATAAAGTAGTGATCCTAACTGACCTAAGACATGGAATGTTTTCTATGATTAAATCTCAGGAATTGTGAAAAACTGAGTTTAAAATGTATGTATTAAACTGTATGTATTGAGCATGTAAGTAGTGGGTAAACATATTGTGCATGTGTGTGTTTATTTTCTTTTGCCCAAGTTGTTCTACACATCTCTGATTATCTTTTCCTTTACTGATCCAACACCTGAGCATCTGCCGATGAGTCTAGCTTTTAAAACAATCCGTTTTGTTGTTTGTTTGTTTGTTTGTTTTTTTTTTGGTTTTTGTTTATTATTATTGTGTGCCTCATTTCATCTCTCTTTTTATGTCCTGTCTTTGATTTGCTTTTTATTCCTTCCACTCAGCCTGACACACTTGGGGCACTGCCCAATCTTCGTGAGCTGTGGTTGGACAGAAACCAGCTCTCCTCACTACCTCCAGTAAGTACAGACCACTTCTGACTGGCTGATGTTTGAATGGGTTATCTGGCTTGGGTGTAAATCAAGTTCAGATGAGGGTTCCAAATCAAATGTATTGCAAATTCTGTCATTTAAGAAGTTGTTTAAGGGTGAAGAGTGTATTTGTTATGTTAAAATAATGTGTTTTATCCCAGCTTAATATTCAGAGACTTAATAAGCCATTCATAGGTTTATTCCCCCTAAAAGTGTTAACACTGTGATTCTGTCATGTTCAAAACATTGTTTGGGACTAGGTTTGGGCTTCTGGAAGAAGGGAGAGTGGTTGGAAAAGCTGTTGGAAAGCTGGCATCATTTGTGCAATTTTGTTTGGTTCTGCTTGTAGCACAAAAATCACACACTTCACTTCTTCTGTGTAGTTTAATGTGTTTGACATGTGCCTATTCTACTGATTACTAGAGTGGAAACTGGAGTGGTTTAATTCATTCTCGGCTGACTGAAAGTCGACCTCTGTCTTTAACAGGAGCTGGGGAACCTGCGGCAGCTGGTTTGCTTAGACGTGTCAGAGAATCGTCTATCAGAGCTTCCCACCGAGATCAGCGGCCTTATCGCTCTCACTGACCTCCTGCTCTCCGAGAACCTTCTGGAAATCTTGCCAGACAGCATTAGTAAGACATAAGATATAATAAGCACAAGCCTGTGAATTACTTTTCAAATGGATTGTTATGACCGGCATACAATAGACACATTGTCCTGGCTTTGTCTTCTGACTGATTTATCTCACTGAAAACGACATGCCACCGTAGTCTAAATTAAATTAGCAACTGTATGGCAACACTATTTATCATAGTAACATAATGTTTGCTGCCTTATTTGCTCACAGGGTGCTGTCATTACACATGCAGTTAACTTATACATAGTGCTTAGAAATATTACAAATTGTACTCTTCCTTACGAGTCTTGTGAAAACATTTAAAGCTCAACTTTCAAACTTTAATTCAAGCAGGAGCAATAGAATGTTAAAATTGTATGAAATTTAGTACAAATTGATACACTTTCAAGAACTTGAAATGTGTCAAATTGATAATAAAAAAATAAAATTAAAAAAAAACATTATGACTGTAGACATTTTTTTAAATAATTTTTCTGTTGACTCCTTGCCAATGAGAATTAAGTGCCAGAGAGATTTTGATTATTTTTTAACCACACTGCTGCCTCCTAGTGTCAGCAGATGTATGTCATATTATTGCTGCTCTGTCTTTACAATCTCAAATATCATACCATCACTTATGTGTGCTGCCTGAATAATTATTACTAAAATGAAATGTCTTTCTAGAGTTTCAAGCCACATCCTCAGTGTTCATCTGCTTTTCATGCTGCTGTTGCTGAAGTCTTTGAGGATTTCATGGGTGCTTAGACTTATGCACAAATACTGAATCTGCTTGTCTCTCTTAACAGGTTCGCTTAAGAAATTGTCCATTCTGAAAGTGAACCAGAACCGTCTTGTGCATCTCACCGACTCCATTGGCGATTGCGAGAACCTGACAGAGCTAATGTTGACTGAGAACCTTCTCCAGGTACATAAGCCCACATCATACACTAAAACAATTATGTCTGCTCTTTTGCTGTTATAATGTGATCTCCGTGATGCCTGAGAGTTATTCATAATTTTTGGCTTTTAAATTGCATCTTCATTAATTCTGTGAAGCTGGTTTTAAAGCACATATTATACATTTCTGCGTTATTTCCATATTATTGTACTCTATGTGCCATTGTGTAAATTATTTCTCAACAGATTAACAATTAATTTACTTCCTCTTTATCATCCATTTACATTTAATGTTATCTATTGGTTGAGCAGGCACTTTTATCTAATAAGGAATGCAAATTAGGAAAAACAAAGTAGCCAACAATATTATCAATGTTGCAATATCACGGGTCACACATTTCAAGAGTATATTACCAGAATACTATAAATCCAGTGCAGACGTGTAAGTGCAGAACATTGTAAAATCTTCTGTTTGCTATTTTCAGTCTCTTCCCCACTCTCTTGGTAAGCTGAAGAAGTTGACCAACTTGAATGTGGACCGAAACCACTTAAACAGCGTGCCTGCAGAAGTTGGAGGATGTCTTGGCCTGAACGTGCTCTCCCTCAGAGATAACAGGTTGGGTAAACTTCCCGCTGAGCTTGCCAACGCCATAGAGTTACATGTGCTGGATGTGGCTGGCAACAGGTAAGAAATGCTTTCTGAAGGGGAAGCAACTTGTAGGTCTCTATATTACAGGTGTTTGATGCAAGGTCAGAGTGACCTTTAAAATAGAGCTGAAGACTCTTTCATTCATCAAAACTTCCATAGCACTATTTCGTCTTAACTGAATTTGTCTCCCCATCTCTCGTTCTCTGTCCTAGGTTACAGAACTTGCCATTTACATTGGCCAATCTGAACCTGAAGGCCATGTGGCTGGCAGAGAACCAGTCTCAGCCCATGTTGAAGTTCCAGACTGAGGATGATAAGAGGACTGGGGAAAAAGTTCTCACATGCTACCTGCTGCCCCAGCAGCCCTCATCTAGCCTCGGTACGACACTGCTGGTCTCATGCATTCTCTTTAGTCAGTCACTCTCATTGTGAATCCATCACACACGTCATATTGCAGGGTTTTTTTTTTATGCACAGTAGTGCATATTAGCTATGTTTCTACCAAATTGCAAATTAAATTTATGCAAAAAATAAACATATTGCAAAAACTTGCGAAAATAGCCGTGTTTCATCTCCATGTGTTCAGAAGTACAAATCACCACTTCCTGAGAAATTGTAGCCACTGTTACTCTTTTATTACTAAAATAATCACGATTTAGAGCATACAAACAAAACTCTGTTATGAACTATGTCTCATGTCTGGAAGTGACGCACGGTTCTGGGGGCACTTTGTGTGTGCGTTCCTCCATCTTTATGACTTTGCCATGCGGATCTATAACATATTTATTCAATAGTGTCAATAAACCTGCTCTTCGGCACAGTTTAAGTTTTTATTTGATTTATTTGCTCTACAGACTCTTTGCAGGCTTTACATTTTCTAGACACCCTTATTTCATGATGCAAAATTTCAGATGTGATAATTAGTCCACTGGTTAGTCTGGTTATGAACGAGTTATTTAGTCTCATGACTGTTTTGATGCACATCTTGTATTCTTAATAAATTCAATAGGAGTTTATTCTGTAAATGTGTTTCCATCATAGTTTATGCTCATTTCTTTTAGAATAAAAAATGTATCCACCTCAAGCGAGCGTACACGTTTTGTTTATGCACATTTTGGAGATTTTATTTGCATCTTAGTGTTTCCAGCCAGCAGTTTTTATGAGATATCCTAAAATGTGCATAAAGATACGTGGATGGAAACCTAGCTATTGATACTAAGAATCATCACATCTGTCTTTGTCTCACACACTCTTTCCAGAAAATCTTCTGGACAGGAGCGCTGATGAGACCTGGCCCACGGACACTAATCTGAACAGAGTGTCAGTCATTCAGTTCCGGGGTGACTCAAAAAATGAAGAGGAAGATGAGGAGACTGCAGCAGAGAGGAGGGTGAGTGTGGAGATTTGTGCAACCATGCTGAGATCAAAGCCTCATTAAAGGGTGCAGTTCTTGAAAGGAAAAAAGACCTTAAGTAGTTTGTTTTATTATTATTTTTTATAAGAATAAATAATAATAATTGAAATATACATATTTTGACCTTGAAAAATTAGTGGGACGTGTACATGTATTAAAGATGTAAAAATACAGTATATGTTGTAACATTTTACTTGACGTTTGGCCACCTGAATTTTTTTAGAGTCATTAAATCAAAACTTTGTTAAAACAAGAATAATTGTTCTTCAAAACCTTATGAATCCAACATAAATACAAATATTACAATTCTGAGAACTTGGCACTTGCATTTCAAGCTATTTTATTTTTAGAAATGAATTATCTTAACACTATCTTTTGTTATATTTGTTTCTAATCATTAACCTGTATAATTATGTGCTTAATGCTGTTGCTGTATCTATGAATTAGCAGGGTCTTCAAAGGAGAGCAACACCACATCCCAGTGAGTTAAAGGTGATGAAGAACGTTATTGAAGCCAGAAGAAATGAGGCTTACACAGCTAAACCAGATGGAGTTCTGGAGTCCCCAGACTCTGAGGTAAACACACACTTAAGATGCTGCCTTTTTTACTCTTTGAAGTGGACACTGAATGTATTCCATTTAGGTGCTTATATATATAACTATCTACTGTATATATTCAAACTGATATACAAACTGCATATGTGTTTATTTTGATGATATGTGATTGTTTCACAGGAGAAGCGATTGAGTGGGCTTTCCAATCAAAGTCACGATTCTCAGGCATCCAGTAGCACCGCCTCTGCCACTTCTCATGATGAGAGGCGGGGTGTAAACAATACAGGGGTGGAGCCTAATAATGGACATGGTCAAGAGGAGGAGGAGCTTGATGAGATGGAGGTGGAATATACTGAGGTAAGCCATATGGTTGCATCCCATATTGTAGACAAATGCCAAACTAATTATGTACAAAACATTTTCTCTATTGTACATGTGCAAGCAGCATTGTAAATTATGTTTTGGTTTATGTGAAAGCATTGCAAGTTTGTTGAAAAAAGCCCTTGTAAATTAGCACATCTTGCAGATTTGACATGCTGATCTTACAAATGTAAATGATCCTGTTTTTACTGCATATTAAATAAAAAAATAATAACATTTTAATAGTGCAGTTAAATCCAATTTCACCTCTTTTTCTTGCATTTCTCTCAGCCTACTGTGCACTTTGCCGAAGAGCCTATCATCCGTGGTGGTGGTGATGATGAGGATGACAATGAAGAAGAGGATGAAGATTATGCCGACCGGAGTGATGAGGACTCTCGAACACCCCCTTTCCCTGCTGAGAAACAGCGGCTCATACGTAAAGACACACCACACTACAAAAAGCACTTCAAAATCACCAAGCTGCCCAAGCCTGAGGCTGTTGCCGCCCTGCTGCAAGGCTTCAGGCCTGACGGCCTTTCACCTCCTGCTCACACCCCTGAGGACGAGAGGGATGGTGAGGAGGAGGAGGAAGAGGAAGAAGAAGAAGAGGGAGGAATATCAGTGAATATTCCTTTCCAGCACAGACTAGAAACAGCTGAGCTAGAAGACAGCAGGCTGAGTCAGGTGAACTCGTCCCTGCAGCCGGTGAAGGTAAGAAGGGTTCAGAGAACCAGATCTAGAAAGGGGTATGGGGGAACGCCTACTTACCTGAATGAAAGTGCACAGACTTTAGCATATCACTGGCAAAATCAGTTTATACTAGCTGTTGCACTGACTACTCGATTAGTTGATTAGTTCTGCCACTAGTTGACAAATTCGGTCTGTGTCGACTTGAGTTGTGCTTGGCGACAACAGGAAGAACATTTCTTTGTCCACAAATATATTTGGAATTACGCAATTGTAAAAACAAAAAAGTGAAACTGTTGTGTTATAATATCGCAAGCTATCAAGGTGTGCAAAAATTTGTTGACAGCCTGATTGCAAAATCCATTTTATCTGCATCAGCTTTAGAGCCATCAGCTCATTGGAATGAACTTTTGGAAAATGCAAAGAAGTATGACAAGCATATTTTAGACTGTTTTGCCTCTATTGTCACTTTCAAACATACATACTTTTCCAGAAAATTACCTGCAAATTTCAGTTTAGAGGTCATGTGTGAGCACGACAGTTCATAAATTCTCAAAATTTAGCACTGGCTATTTCCCTGAATGAGAAGTTGTAACATTACCTGAAAAGATACATGCAAAATTACTAAAAGCCTACAGTTTCAGAACTAAAGACAATTATAGATATAAAGATGATTATAATGATCTAAATAATAATCCTAATAATAAAGCCATGTGTTTGTATTGCATTTTGGTAATACAGTTAATGCTGCCTAAAGAAAAGAAAAGAGAACTCAATTTAGGTTCAAGGTGTATGTGCCTTGTATTTTTTTATGATTTTATTACTTTCGTCTTTGTTTGTTTAATACAAAGATTTATATTACTGAACCTGCAGAGTTGCGTTCACAATGTATGTTAACTGCAAGACTGTGGAAATAAAGCAAGTTAATCTCACAGCACTTCCTGAAATGATTGGAGATCATTTGCAGCATTCTCATAGACTGCATTATTCTTGAAAAAGTTTTCATATGAATGAAAAAGAGAAAAAAAGAGTGATAACTCTTTGCATGCACTTCTTCCATGAGACAGGCTCGTGCTGCACGCCGACATGTGTGTGTTCCACATGACAGGCTTGTGTTGTACACCTGTGAACGTTCATGCTTGTTTACATCTTTCATGCATCTCCAAGAATGGGAGCATGAGTTTCTAAGTGAGTTAGTGATCGGATCGACTTGACAGCCGAAATGATCCTCAGTAGTTTAGTGTGTGATGCCAGGTTTTTGTCTAGCCATTTACATAGTCAGTGTGTGCTACCTAGTGTTTTTAGAAGTGGTGTAGTGTAATCCAGCCTAAAAGCATTTTTCATCCAAGCGGATGAAGACATTTGTCGACAGATAAAATTACTAAAGATATCTCAAAGGTTAATAGCATTATGGTGCTGATGACAAAAACCGTTGCATGTGTGAACAGCAGGTGTGGTACATTTACCAGTAAAAATTAATTCAACAATTTTACTGCAATTTACCAGGTTGCATGTGTGAAAGGGCTTAATGATTGATGCTTGTGTTGTGTTTTTAAAGATCTCTGCCTTTTTGTAACATAAGAGTTTGCTTACAACTGCATACCTAAAATCAGGTTTGAATGAGAGGACAGAACATCAAATCACACAGCTGCACCCTTTGTTATGCCCCACCCTTTGGCTGCACATTAGCTTGTCCTCCACAGCCTGACTCCACCCCATTGAGCAATGCTCTTGCCTCTCATTATCATTATTTGCTGTCTCTTCTGCCTGAGGGAATCAGTGCACACTGCCGCCTTTGTCAGCCTTTCCACAACTCTTGTGTGTCTGTTTGTCTTAAACTGATCAAATAAAATAATTCTTAATAAGCTTCACATCAATGAATTAATCTATAAATTAATCCATGATGCCTAACAAAGATGATAATGATTAGTATTATTAATATTAGAATGATTACAGAATTATAAAGATATCCTCTTATTGGTCTTTAAAATATGTATTTGGAATGGAAACATCCAACCCATAAAGCTCACGTTAGCCCTTTATATGAGGTTTTACTGGTACAAATCCAGTAAAAATGTAAAAACTTCTGAAAGATCATTGACTATTCACTATTATACAAATTTATATAAATTATATATGTAAAATGAACAGTTGACGACTAGCTCTTTTTAGATCTGGTCCATGACTGGATGGTTGAGTGGCTGAGGAATGCTTGTACAGGGCTTGTGTGTGCATGTTTGTATATTTGACTAAACATTCGGCTGTGTGACTGTTCCAGTGTGAATGTTGACAGTTACGTGGATAATTGCTTTCTAATTGTATTTTACTAATGCTTATGTCAGGGTTATTTTTGCCAACCTGTTACTTAGGTTGCTTGTCCCAGCTTTTACATTTTTCCGTCTTCACCATATTATACTTTTAAGTCACAGGCAAAACATTTTAGCATTTCTTTGTGAAGTGCATGTGTCTGTACAAAAGTGATTTGCTTATGTGTAACATTGTGTTCACCATATTTATTACACAATCCGTAAAACTGAAAAAATCCAACAGTCATTACACATGATGGTATATATAAAACTTTTTTTACACTTCAATACAGATATGGATAAAATTACTTTTCAGATATTTGCTGTGACTTGCCTAATACAGTCTGAAAACAGGGCGATACATATTGTAATTGAATGAAAACGTCCAAAACTTTTTAGAGATTAAGAGAAATTACAAAATTTATAAAGTTGTTGATTGTAGTTGCCATTACATTGCCTTCTTATTTCATTGGACAATTTATGGCCAGTTGAAGTGAATCCACTTTCTGGTGACAAACCTTTGAAACAAGAGTGTAGTTTTATTTCTCAATACATTCAGTAATCCATAATAACTATTTGTGTACTGTGAACTCTTACCACTGCTTAAGTGTATAGCTTAGTGTTATTTGTTATGCAGTGTTATGGGAGTGCCCTGTCTTATTGTGGGTGTTTGGTGCCACTCAGTTATTACCCTGCCTAGGTGTGTTTTGGTGATGAGTGTCAACTGTGGGTTTGTGTGCATTTCATTCAGTCAACCGTGTGAATTTTAATTGCCAGTCATATAGCTTCTGTTTTACTTTATTTTTTATTTAACTTTTTGGCCTGACTAATCTGCATGCCCTCTCGCTGGTTCCTGTTCTAACAGGGGGTATCATTTGATCAAGTCAATAATCTGCTGATTGAGCCTGCTCGAATTGAGGAGAAAGAGGTCTGTACCTACTCTTTCCATCCAAACTCCCACTCTCTTCCCCACTTTCTCCCGATCATTCACTCACTAATTATTCACCCGCAATTCAGGGAATCACTGCCAACCTTAAAATTCCTTAATTAATCCAAACCCAACGGCAAGAGAAACACTGACTAACACTTCTAAATCATTGCTGCAATGGATCTTTGTATTTGGAGAGGAACACATGGATCATAGGGTATCTGTTAACTGAAGATGTTGCTTTATTAAAGGAATATTCCAACTTCAATGCAACAAAAGTTGCATTAAATCTGTAACATGCCATCGATGACTAAAAAATAACTTTGACTCATCCCTCAATTTGTTTAAGCAAACAAAAACATTACAATAATGCATTTACAGTGAAACTCTATGGGGCAAGACATCTAAAACATTACAATACAAACTGTCTCAAAATTATAGCCACAAGATCACACAAAGCAAGTGTCGCTTTCTGCCCTTGTCTATGCAAAGGTAAATTCAATGGGTGTGATACCTTTTAAAGGGGTCATGACATAAGAAATAAAATGGTGCTTGATCTTTTCACATGTAAGATGTCATTGTACTATAAAAGTAAGTTGCAGAACTCAAAACTTCCTCCTCACTGTGAAAAGAGCATTTGTAGAAACCAAGCTGCCAAAACGACTCGTTCTCTACTTCCTCCACATTGTGATGTCACACTTATAGATGGTGTAGGTATAGATTTGCATCTGCTGTCCTTCCTGCATGTGCTAAGCACATGAAGCACTAATGGAGAGACCCCCTTGACATTAAGCATGGTCTCTCTGCTTGGAGGTGAGTGATATGACTACACTCGTATGAGCGACCTCCCCCCCCCATCGAACCGTCAATAGCCAGACACCTTAACCCCTTTGAAAGGAGGTTTGCTTGCACTCTCTCCAGTCTACCTTACAGTGAGAAGAGGCGCATTGCATGAGCCCCTGTGGAAACTGGACAAGCTCTTTTTGGTCCGGCTGTCACCTTCATGCAGCAGCGCTGTGACAACAAAAAGAAGGTATAGGCTTTTAAATTGTGCCTCCCCAAAAAATCTGCGCCCCACCAGGCACCCACTGTACGGCCTGCCCATGCCCCGACTACTGGGCATTTTCACCACAACACGGCCTGACCTAAACAGTGCAAAAAACAGCCTAGTAAGCAGCCCTACCCATGGGTTCCCTTCCTCTGTTCAGTTGCATTGCATCAGTTCAAGTGCTTTCCAATGCAAGTCATGTCTCCCAGTGCTCGGTTCAACGAGTGTTCATGCTGGAAAGAGACTCAGTGTGCACAAGCAGAGTCACCACACAGTTTTCACAACACCATTCCAACACTCCCAATAAAGGCTTCGGGCAATGTGTGTTTGAAAATTTAAAAGAATCGAGAAAATCAATTGAAGTGAGTGAACAATTCTCAGAAGCCCCACATGCCACCCCCCAAGCTGTCTGCTAGATGGCGCCATTGTATCATAAATGAGCGTAAATAACACTGAAATAAGTGCCATGAAATATCACACCTGTCTCTGCATGGTAAAAGGCATGGCATTGAAAAAGTTGCTCAGGCTTGTAGCCTTGTTTAGCCAATCAGAAGACTTTCTGCCTGTCAATCATTGTGCACGGATAGGGTGACCAGATGTCCATAACAAACAAAAAACAATAAATTGTCAATTACAAAATTAAATAAAGAAATCAATTAAATATGCATGATAAAATTATATTTTACTATGGCTGAAATTTTTAGTTTAGTTTTCATGACATTTTACAGTGGACTCACAGGATAAGCTATTTCTATAGTTGTGTATACTGCTTTTACACTGATGTTTCACGTTATTGATCTATGAATAAATGTATTTTGCTGTGCTGATTAATTATGGAGAAAATATTAAACTTGAGCATAATGGGATTATTAGAAGACATTTATTGGATTATTTGGCAAATTACCACAGATTCCAATGCTCTATTATTCTCTTGAATTAAAAAAGATGACCAATCCATTCAAGTTATGTCATTTAATTTATAGCCCACTTCTGGAAAATATATCCCAAAATGTGGGGCTACACTTTTCATAACCAACAGCAAATATTATCCTTTTTTTTTCTCTTTATATAGTTAAAGCTAACTATTGCGTATATGGATTGATGCATGTTTTTCTTAAGCATTTATTTGAGGATGTGAAGCATTTCTTTTCATTTTATGGTGTCTTTGACCAATGACTTTAGACAAAGAGATCTTCAGAAACAAAAATAGTTAAAGTGCTCACAGACAGCACAGTTTAACTGGTTTTCACCAGCATGTCAATTAGCAGTGGGCCACTTTTACCTGGGTTATTTTTTTGAGCATTTTATAGAAGATACTTATAGAGTTCTTTGATTACCTTGACCTGTGCTATTATAATTTCTCCCTCCCTGGATTTTGGCTTCAAGCACATGAGTAAACTTTTCTTATGGGGTGACAGACCGCAGCAGAGGTGGGGGGTGATAATTACAGTAAGGGGAAAGTTTAGCACAGTGGAAAAAACATCCCCACTTAGACTGAGGGAATGAACTATTCTCTCATTATTCATTGCAAGTTTTTCAATACAGAACAGCAATGATAATTTTTGTTAAATATTAGGCTATGACTTATTGTTGGGACAAAAGGCATCCTGACTGTCACTGCGTCGGGTCGCGGGACACAACTCTTAAAATCAGGATGTCTGGTCACCCTATGCACAGTCACAATGCAGCACATAAATGTTTATTTAAGTGCCATGATGATGTTATACTCCCCATCACCTCCCCCCATCTTCTTCATCTCTGGTTACAATGGTCTCCAAGTGTGCGCATGACTTTGGAGTACAGGATTTTTGAAAGTGTTGGTGTGGCTAATTCAGCAGCTAAATCTGGTGGAAATTCCAGAAAGGCTTATTGCTCACAGCACCTTTAAGGAATTATTAATAGGCTTCAGATAGATGCCTTTTTCAAACATCGATAATCAGAAATGTTTCCCAATGTTTTTCCAAGGAATCAACCTTTTTTCCAGATATAAATAGGACTACTTATTGCAAAGTAGTTTTTGTCTCTTCATACATATTTCTTGATACAACATTGATAATTGTGAGTGGCAGGATAACTTAAAGGGATAGTTCACCTAAAAATGAACAAATTATTCACTCATCATTTACGTACGTATGACTTTCTTTCCTCTGCAGAACACAAATGAAGATTTTTAGAAGAATATAGGTCCATACAATGCAAGTGAATGGTGTTCAGACATTGTAACTCCAAAAATCACACAAAGGCAGTATAAAAGTAATACATAAGACTTTAATCCATTTCCTCATATGCTATATGATAGGTGTTGGTGAGAAACAGATAAATATTGAAGTCCTTTTTTATTATAAATTATAATTGATCTGTTTCTAACCCACACCTAACATATTGCTGCAGAAGATATGGATTTAAACACTGAAGTCATGTGGATTATTTTTATGCTGCCTTTATGTGATTTTTAGACCTTCTGAGGTCACCGTTCACTTGTAATGTATAGACTAACAGAGATTAAATATTCTTTAAAACATCTTCATTTGTGTTGTGCTGAAAAGTCTGACACATCTGGTATGGCATGTGGGTGAGTAAATGATGAGAGAAGTTTTAACTTTGAGTAAACTATCCCTTTAAAGTAGGTCGCATCTGGAGGACAACATTGCACATTCTAAAATTCAAAACTATTTTTATGAAAGTATGCAACGACTCCGGAGGCTGCTCCAAATTCTGAAGTGCCACAAAGCACAACTCGTATAGATTTCTATTGAATTCGACCTAAATCATTACTAAAAGACATAGATAATTTTCTCTTGCCATCGATGGATGATATATTGTGTATATGTATCATTCATATTCAACCTATTCAAGTCTACATACAAAGAAATTACTTAATAAACGTTGCCATTTCTAATCGTTCAGTTTGCGCAGTTACTCCACTTTAATACACTAACCTGCAAACTCTTCAACATCACTTTGTTCTTTCTTGAAGAATTACAAAAAATGTTTTCTCTTTTGTGTGTATGGCGACTAGATTAACAAATGTGGACTGCCACCTGCAGCACATTGATGCATCCCATGTGATGCTTGTACCTTGTTCCACCCGCGACGCAGCACTTCTCGTCCGGTGTGCGACTGGCTTCAGTGTTACGGACAGCTATATCACCCCATTGTGTTGTGGTCTCCCAAAGTTATTACCCTAGACCAGGGGTTGGGAACCCTTTTTCACAAAGGAGCCAATTTTTTTAAGAATTTTGGTTGACACATTTTTTTGAAAGAGCCATGGCACAAACAAATAATTTACAAAATTTTTCAATAAAATACCATTTTCATATTGCCCTTAGACTCAAAAACAAACAAATATACAAAAATTAATAGGTAACGTGTCACATTATGTAATTGAGTGCACATGTTTGTGCGGGTCTCCATAAAATTACATATCGGGCTGGCCGATATGTTTAAAATATTTTAATGATAATCACCTTTACAATATTGTGATTTCTTATCATATGGTCAACCCCCCTGACAAGAGTCGGTGAATATTTTTGCTTTAAAAATGTAATTAATTTATTGAAACAAAATACATTTCCAAATTCAAATTGCACTTTAAACGAAAAGAAAAAGCAATTAAAATAACGAAGTAATTACAATTTTAGATAACCACCTCCCCAAATCCAAACATTCTCCGTCTCCAACTGCCCCATTTGCCATCACGCAAGCATTCGTCAACAACACCAGGTGAAAAATTACTAATAGCATACAAATTAAGAAATAAAGACAATTTTAAATGTAAAGATAATAATAAACCCTAATAATATCCCAAAAAATGCTGCCAAATTTGTGTTTTTATTGAATGTGTTTGTATTGCGTTTTGGTAATACAGTTAATGCTGCCTAAATAAAATAAAATATAATATAACTCAATATTAGGTTCAAGGTGAACGTGTCTTCTATATTTAATCACTTTCGTCTGTTTTTTTTTAATAACTGTGCTATACTGAAATTAATGAACTTTTGCACGATATTCTAATTTTTCGAGTTTCACCTGTATATAACTGAACCTGCAGATTTGCGTTCACTATACAGGTGAAACTCGAAAAATTAGAATATCGTGCAAAAGTTCATTAATTTCAGTAATTCAACTTAAAAGGTGAAACTAATATATTATATAGACTCATTACAAGCAAAGTAAGATATTTCAAGCCTTTATTTGATATAATTTTGATGATTATGGCTTACAGCTTATGAAAACCCCAAATTCAGAATCTCAGAAAATTAGAATATTACATGAAATCAATAAAAAAAAGGATTTTAAATACAGAAATGTCGGCCCTCTGAAAAGTATAATCATGCATATGTACTCAGTACTTGGTTTGGGCCCCTTTTGCATTAATTACTGCCTCAATGCAGCGTGGCATGGATGCTATCAGCCTGTGGCATTGCTGAGGTGTTATGGAAGACCAAGATGCTTCAATAGCGGCCTTCAGCTCTTCTGCATTGTTTGGTCTCATGTCTCTCATCTTTCTCTTGGCAATGCCCCATAGATTCTCTATGGGGTTCAGGTCAGGCGAGTTTGCTGGCCAATCAAGCACAGTAATACCATGGTCATTGAACCAGGTTTTGGTACTTTTGGCAGTGTGGGCAGGTGCCAAGTCCTGCTGGAAAATGAAGTCAGCATCTCCATAAAGCTTGTCTGCTGAAGGAAGCATGAAGTGCTCTAAAATGTCCCGGTAGACAGCTGCGTTGACTCTGGACTTAATAAAGCACAGTGGACCAACACCAGCCGATGACATGGCTCCCCAAACCAACACAGACTGTGGAAACTTCACACTGGACTTCAAGCATCTTGGATTGTGTGCCTCTCCATTCTTCCTCCAGACTCTGGGACCTTGGTTTCCAAATGAGATGCAAAATTTGCTCTCATCAGAAAAGAGGACTTTGGACCACTGAGCAACAGACCAGTTCTTTTTTTCTTTAGCCCAGGTAAGACGTTTGACATTTGAAGCCCATGTCCAGGACCCGTCTGTGTGTGGTGGCTCTTGATGCAGTAACTCCAGCCTCAGTCCACTCCTTGTGAAGCTCCCCACACATTTGAATGGCCTTTTCCTGACAATCCTCTCCAGGCTACGGTCATCCCTGCTGCTTGTGCACCTTTTTCTTCCACACTTTTCCCTTCCACTTAACTTTCTATTAATGTGCTTTGATACAGCACTTTGAGAACATCCAACTCCTTTTGCAATTACCTTTTGAGGCTTTCCCTCCTTGTGGAGGGTGTCAATGATGGTTTTCTGCACAACTGTCAGGTCAGCAGTCTTCCCCATGATTGTGAATTCAACTGAACCAGACTGAGAGACCATTTAAAGGCTCAGGAACCCTTTGCAGGTGTTTAGCTGATTAGTGTGTGACACTTTGAGCCTACAATACTGAACCTTTTCACAATATTCTAATTTTCTGAGATTCTGAATTTGGGGTTTTCATAAGCTGTAAGCCATAATCATAAAAATTATATCAAATAAAGGCTTGACATATCTTACTTTGCTTGTAATGAGTCTATATAATATATTAGTTTCACCTTTTAAATTGAATTACTGAAATTAATGAACTTTTGCACGATATTCTAATTTTTCGAGTTTCACCTGTATGTGTTAGAGTTAAGCACTCCGTGAAAATAAAGCAAACTTAAACTCACAGTACCTCACAAGATGATCAGAGATCATTTACTTATTTCTCATAGACCACATAATTCTTTCGAATTTTCAGTCGAATGAAACGGAGTGATGGAGAAAAAGGAGTGATATCTCTTTACATGTACTTGTTCCATGAGAGAGGTTCCCGCTGCACGCCTCTGAACAAACAGCAAATCAGACACGAGCACTGACGGCTTATCTTTTGTCTGTTCTTAAAAATACAACAAAATTGTTTCTTTAAGCGCGTCTTTTTGACTAACAGCATTTCTTGTCATGTGTCACTCTGAGACGTCTTATAGGTTGCCTGCATGTTGCGGGTAGATGAGCAAAATTACTCACGCATGAAATAACTGCATTTGAACAAGGAGCTCGAGAACTGGATTGAGTCACAGCGCATTTGGAATGTGCGCACATAAAAAATAACGAACATTCATAAAACCGCTCGTAGAAAATGCTCTTAACAGTTAAGATTAATAGTTATTGGGAAACTCTACGCATGTGCGTGTCTTGGAGAAGTGTCTTACTTTCATTGCCCTTGTAGCGGAGCTCAATGCGCACACGTCAAATCAGATGCACATCGGCGGCTTTTCTTTCATCTGTTCTTCAAAATATAATCACGTTTTGTCAGATGTACGTCTTTGTGTCTAATATCTTGTAATATATCACTCCGAGAAGTCTTACAGGTCGCCCTCCACAGTGGCTGGTAAGCTACATCAGCAAAATAGGCCTACTCTGCATGAAAAATCTGTATTTGGCGGGTTTTCATTTCAAACCTTGTTCAGCAGGTGTAGGCTGTATGACAGATTAGGGAGAAAGTAAATCAAAACTGTCATTGACTTCATGCTTTGCAATCGCACCCACACTTTCTGCCAGAAAATTATCTCTAGAAAGTTTTAAACGATCAGGTGTTGGTGAATTGTGAGACAACCGGCGAGCCACTTGATTTTTAACAAAGAGCCACAGGTTCCCGACATCTAGGCTAGACTATATTAAACTGAAGGCCAACTGACAGTGAATTGGAAAGCACACTAATAAGGCTTCTAATTTAACAAATTGATGGCTCAATAACTATCAAGAAAATATCGTGCTAATCACGTAGTCGATGTATTAATATTTTATGACATTACAAATTATTGTTGTCCTGTAGTTCTGACTTCAGCCTTTTTTTTTTTTTTTAAAGCTGTTTGCCCTATAGGCCATTGAAAGTATGTTACTATAAATACAGTTTTAGTTTGTTTTTACAAACTAAGGGAGGAGTCGAAATAATTTTCTGTGGTAATCGGCAACGTGGCAAATATTATAATTATTTATCTTTATAATTGCCCTTAAATGTTTTAAGAAAATGGAAACATGCTTTCCTCCAAACTAGGTTCCATTATTGTGAGACTTGTCACCTTGTGATTTTCTGGTTTCCTTTTTTTTTTTTTTCTTTTCTGCCCTGTTTTCCATTTTTCCTCTCCCTAGTCTGGCTTTCTGGCCCAGGAGCAAGGAGGACACATGAGTTATTTGAACGTTTTTTTTTTTTATTATTAAAAAACCTATTACAGGTGTCTAGGTCCGGTCTAATTGAAATGAACAAGACTCTAACACTGACGCTGCACTCAAGTAGATGTTTGAAGCAGTTAGAATTTACATAAATACATACTGTACTATGATTAAAAAATAGCACAAATGTTAATTCAAAATTAATGTGTGATATTTTATGAGCCCTTGAAATCAGTCAGCCTGGTGCTAGATATGAAAGGCCTACAGTGAGATTTGTTGGTTCGTTTCCAAAAAATTAAAAAGTGAACCATCCAAAATATTGTTTCAGTAAGGCACTTATTATCTGTCAAATTGTTATTTCATTTTTACAATGCAGTATAAAGAGATGTTGTTTTTATGATGTCATTTGAATGTCCTGTTTAATATGTTGAAATTTCAATAAAAACATCAGTAAGTTGGTACTGACAGATATTCTGCAGGCATTGTTGTTAAACTCATTCAGGCATTTTTTGCAACACTGAAATTGCTAATTATTTTGAAGGCATGTGTCACTAATTTGTATTAGTTTGTGGACTTCAATTAATAGATAGAGATTTCCACAAATATACTTTTGCTTTTACAATATATATATATATATATATATATATATATATATATATATATATATATATATATATATATATATATATATATAAAATTAACAAATAAATAATATAATGAAAATAATGCCTTAAGTTGAATATTTAAACTTGCCACACACATGGTTGTACATCTACAAAATCAAAATCAACAATGGAGTGCAGTTGAAATTCATCGCCTCAGTTCATCATTCTTTCTTCTTTCACTTCCATTTTGTATTATTTCCACATCTTCTTTCTCATCATATCCATTTTGCATGGCTTGCTATTTGTAGAATCAATCACATCTAGTCCAACACGACACCTTTATGTTTTTATCATCTCATGATCCTATTATCCAAAAAATGGGAAAATCACAACACATCGAATTGGCTTTACCTCTTCCCTGCTTAAGGTTGTTACATTACAATACTCAAAGAACATTGGACTTGAACTAGATGTGGAATGACTTGATAGGAACCTTTTGCCATTAATCTGCAAAACTTGAATCATTACAAGTTTTGAAATGGAGCATGTGTTCATATATAAACATGTATACTCTATATATACAGTATATCCCATATTACTCAAACAGATCCTTGGTGTCCTGTCCCAACAGTGGTGGCCTCCTCTTCTTCATTTTTCAGACTTCTGAGTTTTAGGATTGGTTGAGGGTCTAAGGGAAATCCCTGCTTGCATGCCCTCAACCAGTTTAGATTGTTGTGGTAGTGAATGGCTTTCCCTATGGTATTTACTCATCATTGTGTTAAAGCAGCTTGAATTTGTGCCTTTAAATCTCTGACTAATTCTTGAATCTACCAAGTTGTTATAGCTAGATTTTCTCAAATCTGCATTTGCAGTGGTCCAGACTCTTCAAACACTTTTCGTTTGATCTCATAATGGAATTGTCTATTTACAATTTCACAGAGAAGCCCATTTCTAATCATTGAGTGCCTTTATTGAGCACAATTTTATGAAGATTAATTCGCTTTTCTTAAGCTGTTTTGTAAGGCGTTAACATTACAGGTTGTCTGCTTATTAAGTTTACTATGTGCAATTTCTCACTGAATACATAAGTCTGTAGGTAATATTACAGCTGTGGCCAAAAGTATTGGTAGTGACACAAAGTTTGCTGCTTCAGTATTTGTATATAATTTTTTCACATGGTATACTGGAAAACAATGAAATTCCATGAGTTTTATAGGCTTTTATTGGCACAAACATTCAATAACATTCAGTGTTGACCCTTGTTCTTCATAACCTCAGCAATTTGCTCTGGCATGCTGGATATCAGCTTCTGGGCAAAATCCTGACTGATGGCGATCCATTCATGCCTTATTAGTGCTCGGAGTTGATCACAATTTGTGGGCTTCTGTTTGTCCACTCGCCTTTTGAGGATTGACCACAGATTCTCTATGGGATGAAGATCCGGAGTTTTGCCTGGTCAAGGATCCAAATTGTCAATGTAATGATCTCCGAGCCACTTCATTATCACACTTGCCTTGTGATAAGTGCTCCATCATGCTGGAAAATGCACGGATCATCACCAAATTGCTCCTGGATCATTGGGAGAAGTTGCTCTTGCAGGACGTTTTGATACCATGCTTTATTCATGGCAGTGTTTTTGGGCAGAATTGTGAAAGAGCCTACTTCCTTGGATGAAAAGCAACCCCACACATGGATGGTCTCAGGATGCTTCACTGTTGGTACAACACATTTACATTTACATTTATGTATTTGGCAGACACTTTTATCCAAAGCGACTTACAGTGCACTTATTACAGGGACAATCCCCCCAGAGCAACCTGGAGTTAAGTGCCTTGCTCAAGGACACAATGGTGGTGGCCGTGGGGTTAGAACCTGTGACCTTCTGATTAACAGCCCTGTGCTTTAGCCACTACACCACCACCACTCAGCTACACCACCACCACTCAGAACTCCACGACCACGACACAGGACTCATGGTAGTGTTCACCTTTTCTTCTCGGGACTATCGATTTTCCAGATGTCCCAAACAGTTGGAAGGGGGCTTCATCAGAGAAAATAACTTTGCACCAGTCTTCTGCTGTCCAATCCTTGTACTTCCTGCATAATTTCAGTCTGTCCTTGATGTTTTGCTTGGAGAGAAGTGGCTTCTTTGCTGCCCTTCTTGACACCAGGCCATTGTCCAAAAGTCTTTGCCTCACTATGCATGCAGATTCACTCACACCAACCTGCAGTCAATATTGAGCAAGCTCTGTACTGGTGGTGACATGATTCTTTAGCTGACTCAGGAGGAGACATTCCTGGCGCTTACTGAACACTCTGGGATGTTCTGATGCCTTCTTCACTGCAGTTGAACCTCTCTCCTTGAAGTTCTTGATGATCCGGTTAATGGTTATTTTAGGTGCAATATTCTTTGCAGCAATTTCCTTGCATGTGAGGCCATTTTGATGCAAAGCGATGATGGCTGCACATCTTTCTTTAGACGTAACCATTGCGAACAAGAACGCAATGATTGGAAGCAATTCTTCCCTCCTTTCATAGCAATTAGTCTGCTGTTATAATCCAATCAGAATGATAGAGTGATTTCCCCTGACTAGTACTCGTTCACACTTTCCCAGGTGCTGCTGATATGATTAGTGAAACGATTTTAGCTGGTCATTTTGTGCCAGGGCCAAAAAACAGTGAAATTTTGTTTTTTGTGATAAAGTAATTCTTTTTTGGCAAATTAAGCTTTTTGCAATTATTTAAAATGCATCTGATCACTCTGCACAATAGTCTAGAAACAATGTGAATCAACACCACAACAACTGAAGCAGAAAACTTTGCGAAACACTACATTTATGTCACTGCCAATACTTTTGGCCACGACTGTACATAATGTCTGTACATAGAAAGACTGAAATTGTACAATGTGTACAAGTACATGCCCTTTTTTCATAATCCTGTTATCTTGCCATTTTTAACTTAATCAGCCAAAAAGTTAATAAACGAGTTAGTCTGTCATAAATTCCAAGCTAATATAATAAAATGATCATGAAGCAACCATGCAAGTCCAACTTGCAAATATCAAGGGCTTATCTCAACATTTGAGCATCTGGACTTTTCCGGTAATATTTCAATTGAATCTAAAAAATTATAAATTGGTTCTCAAATGGTCCATGAATAATATGCTTTTATTAAGTGAATAAAATGTAGCAAGGAAAGGAGGCTGCTGGTTGGGACAACATACATGATCTGCCTATACATGTAGGCAATCTTATTTACACCTCCTCCCTAAACCATTTATAGCAAAACTAATTAAAAAAATGTTGAGACCTTCTTTTGAAGGACTTTGTTCTGCACCTCTCTGTGAATACCTGATGTCTTTGTTTCATCCGTAGCTGACCCTGACCATCCTGAGGCAGACTGGTGGGTTAGGCATTAGCATAGCAGGTGGAAAAGGATCGACACCCTTCAAGGGTGATGATGAGGTATGTTTTCAGGGCTTGCAAATAATTAGTGAACTTCACTTAATGCCTTTGATTTATTTATTTAGGGATTGATTTGTGAGTGTTAGTAGGTTGTTCTAATGTTGTGCACATCCTCTTTTTAGGGTATTTTCATCTCTAGAGTGTCAGAAGAAGGCCCAGCAGCCCGTGCTGGGGTCAAAGTGGGAGACAAACTTCTTGAGGTGAATATCTGTCTGGTTGTTTGACCATTTCTTCTGTATCTGTAACCAATTGTTCTGTGATTATTTTCATTTGGCTGCACATTTGTTTCTCCATACATTCATCCATTCCATTGTGAATTGTCCATTCTTCTACTTATCTCAACTTAGGTAAACACTGTAGACCTAGATGGAGCAGAGCATCACACTGCTGTTGAGGCCTTGCGTAACTCGGGGGCAGCTGTGGCTATGACTGTTCTGCGGGAACGCATGGTGGAACCAGAGAATGCCATCACCACAACACCTCTGCGACCGGAAGATGATTATTTCCCCCGGGAAAGACGGTCTAGTGGTTTGCCTTTCCTCCTAGAACCGGGCTCACCTGCTGTTAGCGCTGGACCTTGCCAGCGACTAGCCACTTGTCTGGTCCGCAACGATAAAGGTTTAGGGTTCAGCATCGCTGGAGGGAAAGGGTCAACACCGTACCAAGAAGGAGACAAGGTAAATAGCCCATTTTTTTTATAGATATTTTGTTTACAAGGCTTGATGTTGCAGATACACTTGTGACTTTCTAGTGAATATTTGATAGTGTTCATTGCTTGGTGTCAGGTTCTACAGGGTTTTTCCTTGGTGTTTGTTTAGATCTCAGGGAGACTTTGGACATGTTTTCCCCTCTGTCCATACTGCCATACAAAGTCAAAACTGAGACTGAGAAAGTTTTAGTGTGGATTTTGTAGTTACTTCTAAACCATCTGTTAAAGGACAAATCATTGTCTAAAGCCCCAAATATACTTCAGTTTTTACGTGTAAGATGCAAGTCAAACACTCTAGCCTTTCAAAGTATACTCCATTTGACCATACGCGCTTGCACAGCGGGTTGACGCATGAGTGTCACGACTGGTATGAGATACTGGACTATTTCTCTTCAGGAGTTAAGACCCATAAAGATGTATTTATAGCCTTTAGACTTGAGTTATGCAAATGAAGGACTCTCCTGACAACCTCACACACTCTCTTGACACAACTGTTGTTGTTTTCACAATCGTCTCCTGTTGTTAAATGCTGTTTAAATTCTTAAGTCTTGCACTTCTTTGTGAAAGCAACTGCCCAACAGTGAGTTTTACTTCCTGTGGGCCCTCCAATTAATGCAAATAATTCCAGGCATATGCGCAGACTATGCATGCAGTGCTCGAGCTATGTGCTGATGATGAAATTTACATCACTCGCCCTGTTTACATACACTAGCGTACATGTCAAAGCTGCAGTACTGCATATTTTGAGCGGCTGTAAACAATGAACCATCAGTTTTTGCGTCATTTTAATTTATTTTGTTAGTTGTTTTTCATAGTAAAGATGCTCTAGATGGACTTCTTTAGCTGTTACACCACGCCTCGCTGTTGAGTGCCACATTTCGAGACACTTGCATTCTGTTCCATTTGTTGTGCTACTTCTAGCTTTTTTAATATAAGCATGTGTTTTGAATTTTTAATGGCAGAATACTTTCATTTTTAAATATACTCAGCATAATAATCCTCTGCACTGCACTCTTATCACTGAGATTTTTCTAGATTTGATCTCCAAGGCAACAATGATTTAAGTTACAAGGCCTGACACCCGATAGGGCTGTAAATTAGGGGCAGGCAGGGGATGAAGTATTTTGGGATCTTCACCGCAGTCACATATCATACTGCCCTCTATTTGTGTGACACGCACACATGGCCGCATGCTCATACCACAGTCACGAAGGAGACACAGTCACAAATTAGCACATGCACACACTCTCTTTGCTGAGTAATTGTAAGTCTTGTTTTTGTCCTGCTTGACATGTGTTTGCTTTAGTAAGTACATTTTCTTGGTAAATACAGCATCTCACTGACATACCTGTATGCTATTTTGAGCCTTTGGCATGCAGTATTCCGTTCACATATCTAGAGAACATACTTTGATGAACAAAAGTGCTGAAAAAGACTGTGTAATGTCTGTTAAATCAGTGCATCTGTTAAACTAAGACATGCTTCTGAACGTGTGTACCCCATACCCACTAAAATAACTGCAAAGGTTTTTAAGAAAAAGTGGCTTTGAAAGCAGTAAATAATTTCCATTTAATATTACTATGTTAAACAGTGTGGAATAGGGACTGTGTGTGAAAATTTACTTTTTAAATATGTATTATTGGATTTACCTATGACCTAATGGGCCATTAAAACAAAGCTGATAATTTTAGGTTAAGGTCAGAAGGATATTTTTTTTCTGTTAGAGGGTCATGGCATTGCAGTATGTTGCACCTGCCTACACACCCTGGAATACAGAGACAACTTTAACAGCTAGACAAGAGCATTGAGCTCTATGTTCAGGCCAACTTCTACTCACCAACAAGCTGTACACACTAGTAAGTGTGTATGGTCAGTTTTTGACTCTCTTAATGAATGCTGAATGCAGTGAATTCCCTGCTGTGACTCTTTTAAAATAAAGGTCTAGTACTGTCCTGAATCTGCTCTCTTGCTTTACTTATAGGGAATCTTCATCTCTCGCATTGCTGAAGGAGGAGCTGCTCACAGAGACAACATCCTACACGTGGGTGACAGGGTCATATCAGTGAGTCCAGTCTCTCTCTCTCTCTCTCTCTCTCTCTCTCTCTCTCAATTCAATTCAATTCCATTTAAAGTGCTTTATTTTTTTATATAGGGAGATCAGTGTAATTAACACATCAACACATTCATGTGTTATTCTTTCTCTCTCCATACAACGAATGTAAATAGCAATTGGGATATTCAAACCTCAAAAGGTATAAAAAAAATAGATGATGGCTCAAGTTTCATTTTGGCTAAACTATCATTTAAAGTAAATATTAGATTAAAAATATTAATGGTTAACCAATATGGGTTTTTCAGTGTCTGATCCTAATAATGATATCAAGAGAGAAGGGTGGTTGATGGATGATATAATGCTGAAATAATATAAAACAATTTCATTTAAGTCAAGTCATTTTTATTTTTATATTACTTATACTATAACAGAAAAAAGCTGTGAAGTCTTAGTCATCACTGCGATTTGATAAAAATGTGCCTAAATATGTAAATAATATTTGTATTTAGACGGCCAGTGAGCAAGCCTAAGGCGACATTGGCAATGAACAAAAAACACTCTAAGACGTTGTTTAGTGGTGATAAAATAACCTTGGGAGAAACAATGCTCACTTTTGGGCCCAGTACCCTTCTGGCTAAACAGCATGAATATAATACCAATATTAGTTATTTATGTGTAGAGCCACTCATGGTTCAAAGTAGTAAACTAAGTAAATGTTATAGGCCAATGTTTAAACAAATTATTTTGTATGAAATGTACGATTAATGAGAACGTTTTTAAAGTCCATCTTGGATTGACTGTGGAAGTGCACATAGATGCAATGTCCTTTGTAATTTGGCTAATGAAGGCTTTAGTTGGCAATTAATTTATTGTCTATGTATTGCATTTTAAGAGAATGTAGTCCATGCTTTCACCAAGACGATGCAAGACACAGTATGGGGCATCACAGTCTGGCAAGTAATTTAGCAAATAAATAAACAAGTTCACCAAAATAAAAAGTGCACAAATATTTGTCTGTTAATTGGCCTGTCCGTTAAATCAGTCTATCACTTTAAGAAATCCTAATAAATTATTTTGGTCTTTGTATCACTAATATCCCATAGTATTTGTTACTATAATAATTGATCATTGTTATTATGACCAAGTCATTCAAAGTTCAGCAGAGTACACCAAGAAATGTTGTGCTGTTTTACTGTGTGCTGTATACTGTATGCCATAAACGCTCTGCTTCACTCTGAGCAAAACAAGATGTGTATGGATGAAATTCGTAATGTATAATTGTGTTCTCCTCTCCTGAAACCGTAGTTTGTGTTTCTACTCTGCATTGTGACAGTTCTAATATCAACTGTTTTGTCTTCTTTGAGCCCTCTCTGTTTCAAGATTTAGCTTTTTTCTCCCTTTGACCTTGCATGGGATTTCACTAACACACTACTTGCCTGCTTGGTGTTGGGAGGTTTTTGACTTGTTTTATGGGCCTGCTGTTATGGTTACTATAGCAGCTGCTGCTCTATCACCCAATGGTAAGCGGCGGTACTGAATGGTCAGTGCTGACCTCTGTTTGTCAACATGATGGAACTTCGTACAGTTAAACACTGGAACTAGTAATTAGGAAAAGTCTTCTTAGTTGTTCAAGCCACATTATACCTGCAGAGAGATGTCCTCATGTTCTGCTACTCTTCTGTGTTTTAAGGACATAATAAATCACTGTAAGCCCCAATTCCAGTGATAGCATATCATGCTTTACCACATAAAGACATGTTTATAATACTGATGTTTGCCAGGTGTAACAAACAATATTAAAGGTGCTGTAAGTGATTTTTTTTTAATTAAATGACATGCAGAAAACTTAGACAAATGCTAATGCTCCCCTCCATTTTCTCCAACACATCAGTCTCTGGTATGTTTGACTCCAGTTTTGAAAGTTCATAGAAAGATCCTCTGATCATAATGCATTAGGTATATTTGGAGATTTATGTTGGTTTAGTCAGATATTTCACAAGCTATTATAGTGTTATGTTAGCTGTGGGGTGTTATAAAGCTGCTCTTTCCTATCTGTTCTAATACACTTTTAAGTGAACTAAAGCACCCTCAACTCTTCCTCATCCTCCTAACTGGAAAATCTTCTCTTTTTTGTTATATTTCCCCAAATTCAAATTTGCCACTGAGGATAATTTTGGCTTCATGCATGATTTTCACCCAAAACCCAGGTTTTTTAATCAAATATGCAGGTGAAGCCACATTAATTTATCCCTATCAGGCCTCTAAATGCATTAGAGGGCTCAGTATTGGTGATGGCTTCAGATGTTCAAAATCGCTCCTTAATCTTGATTTTAGAGTAAAACATTTTAACCAACACCTGCGCACTTAAAGGCTCCCTAATCATCACCAGGATGAATGAAACGCCACTGACATAAAGCACTTGTGTCATTACATGCTCTGAAAGAGAGGTTCTTTCTGGCCATTCTGGGCACACGGCTCTCCTTGACCAACCTTCTACTCTGGTATTTGGCTGTCGCTCCAGATCAATGGTGTAGACATGACAGAGGCCAGACATGACCAGGCAGTAGTGCTTCTTACTGGCACCTCACCCACCATCACCCTGCTGGTCGAGCGGGACCAAGCCAGTGCAGGGGGAGGCTCCCCTCGAACACGGCCTCATTCCCCCCCTCCTCCAGAGCCCTCTGAGTCCCCTGATCAAGAAGATGGAGGAGACGAGCTCCTTGGAAACAATCTCAGTAGCCCCATGGAAGATGAATACCCCATTGAGGTGAGAGCAGGGCCAAAGGTATTTATCTATCGCTTATTATGGTTACACACAACAACATTGTGCGGCTTCGTATTTATCTCTGTATAGTATTCAGCAACTCTTATACTGCTTTTAAATTTGATAATTGCCTTTTTCAGAAATGTATTGTACTAAATAGCTTTATTTGCCATTTGAATGCCTCGCTCAACAGCGAAAATGGTGCACGGTATGAATATTGCATAGTGCTTGAGTGTTAGGATTGTGTTTTGGCCTTTGATTGATTGGTTATGTTCAAAGTTTAAATGTTTAAATTACATTCAAGTTTTTATGTGTGTTCCTTTGATGAAAAGTTGTGTAGTTGTAGGACTTGTAGAAGACGTTAACATCAGAAGTAGCTGAACCTCCAGTTCATGCTTGTACCTTTTCCATTATGTTCTAGATACTGTAGCTTGATAACCCGACTTACCAAATGTAATGAAGTTAAAATATGTTGTGTCATCGGTGATCAGAGAATCATATCTTTAATTTTAGAGCTATTACAATCCATGCATAATAATTTCATCAATAATTCCATGCAAATAATTTTTTATCCAATTTTAACAATTGTTTCCCTTTTATGGCCTGGATAGGAAGTCATGTTGATCAAAGCAGGTGGTCCCCTGGGTTTGAGCATTGTAGGTGGTAGTGACCATGCCAGCCACCCATTTGGAATTAATGAGCCTGGTGTGTTCATCTCAAAAGTACGTTTACAGAACTATCTGATATTTTTGCAGCCATACATTATATCTAGTGAAATGTGTCAAATGTATTAGATTTTTGACACTTTCATATTTGTGTGCAGGTCATCCCTAATGGTTTGGCCTCTCAGAGTGGGCTGCGTGTGGGCGATCGCATCTTGGAGGTTAATTCCAATGACCTGCGACATGCCACACACCAAGAAGCTGTTCGAGTCCTGCTCTCCAACAAGCAGGAGATCCGCATGCTTGTGCGCAGAGATCCTTCGCCCCCTGGCATGCAGGTATACATTTATTTTTAGGGATGAAAGGAATAAGAAATGTGTTTGTTTCCTAGGACATCAGACTGGTGACCTGTTGCCATCAATAATGTTTCCATGGATACATTAGTCACATCCATGGAAATCTCCTGGCTAATGCAGATCTAGCTGCTCTTTAGCTGAAAATAGATGGCTTACAATTATAAAGAAACTTTACATTTATAACCCTTATTAGGTTTTAAAAAAAATGTTGATATCACAGATTTATTTTTATTTTTATTTCTACATTTTAAAAATCCTACGTGAGACCTGAGCTATCTAACATACCCTCTAATTAAAAACATGCTCTGTTTCACTGTGTAGGAAATTGTCATTCACAAGCAGCCTGGAGAAAAGCTTGGCATCAGCATCAGGGGCGGAGCTAAAGGCCATGCAGGCAACCCCCTTGACCCCACAGATGAAGGCATCTTCATTTCCAAGGTAACCATACAATCATTTTTTTTTTTTTTTTCAGATATTTATCTTAATCTTATATATTTCCAGGATTCTGATAACCTTTTTAAACATTTGGATCTGGTAACCTCACTGATCATTTCTTCAAAACATCACTGTGAGGTTGTAAGCAGCTTTGCTTTAACTTCTAATGCTTCTTTTTTCATCTTATTGTAAGTCATGAAATGTATTTACGCTGCTTATTCTTATTGGAAAGTCCTTGATCTGTTTCACAAATTTTGTATCACCTGAAGGTGAGCTCCAGTGGTGCAGCTGCTCGAGATGGCCGTCTGCGGATAGGCATGCGTATTCTGGAGGTGGGCAACAACAGTCTGCTGGGAATGACACACACTGAAGCAGTGAGGGTCTTGCGTGCTGCTGGTGATTCCCTAGTGATAATTGTGTGTGATGGCTTTGACCCAAGAAACATGGAGGTAAGCACCTATTTATAAGGCAGGAGAGAAGATCTGCTCAGACATAATTATTTATTCATTTGGCTAACTGTAATGTATATGTAAATAGTGTATTCATTAAATTCCAGAGATTGATTGTTTGATTCGTTGATTGATTGTGTTTTCAGGCATCTCCTGGTATTATTGCAAACCCGTTTGCTGCAGGTATTGTTCGTAAGAACAGTATGGAAAGCATCTCGTCAGTGGACAGAGATCTGAGTCCTGAAGAGATTGACATCATGCAGAATGTGAGCTTTGCTTCCTGCATAAAACAGAGCAGAAACTATAAAGTTGGATGGATTGAAAATAACATTTGTCTGTCTGTTCTTTGTAGGACGTGGAGATAGCGAGGGAGACGTCACAGTGGGAATGGGAGGAGATGGAAAAAGTGGTGAGTGATTTTCCTTTTGTTTTTCAAAAAGGATTATTGTATAATATAATAATTAATGTGAAAATGACGACTATTTCCAAATTCCTAAAGAAACCTCCCCTATAACTTGCTAATATATGCGGATCTGTCTTCACTTCATCTTTTGCCCCTCCTTTCCCCAAACCCTTCTGAATGGTCTTGGGTGATGCTCAATCCATACACTACATTTTCTTTCTATTCAATTTCATTCACCATTTCCTTGAAATATGTTCATGTGTCATCATGCTCCCCTCATTTCGTGGTTCATCAACATCTCCACATCACCTAACCCATTGACCCCATTGTTGCATCGGATACCATTGGGGGGGGGGGGGTTTGCTTGTGTCCATCTTTGTGTGGGAAAAAAATTGCTTGTGTGTGTGATTGGTGAACATGACCCCCACCCCTCGCCAACCTATCTGACCCTCCCTATCTTGATAAAGGAGCGCATGCGCTTGGAGCGCGAGGAGGCAACTCGCTTGCTGGAGGAGGAAACTGAGGTGAGGCCTTATGCCCTCCCTGTTTTTATGCTCAACAAAAGGGCTTGGGGAGCAGAACATCAAACCAATTGTCACACAATCCAAATTGTATCTGAACCTGTGAGCAAACTCTGAGGGCACACAATTTTTCTTAAGAGTTTCTGGGGATCCAAGGTTAATGAAAAGTGAAAATAAAGTCAGAAAAATGTTGAATATGAATCCTAAAAATGTTTGAAAGTAAAGTGTCTGCAATTACCTCTACGTGTGGAGGAATTAAATGTATACAAAGATCTTTCAATGTTCTCTTTCAATGTAACCCTCTATCTACAGAACTTGAGCACTGGACCACTGAAACTGGACTACAAGACACTCGCAGCACTACCGCAGACTAGTCTACAGAAAGTTAATCGAGTAAGTTTCTATGTGTAAAATCCTCCCCGTTACAAGATGTAATATTTCAAGTGTCTCCTGCAGTGTGTCATGCTCTTCTCTTTCGAAAACTGTTTAAAACAATTTCTCTAGTTCTTTTCATTCTTGCTATTTTGATGATCTCGTATTAATATAATTATTTGATAATAAAAATCTGTTTGTCAAAGTGCTTGACCATTTATGTCAACTGCAAAAAAAGCTAAAAGGTGATAAACAGTGGTGAAATGGTGACCATTAACAGCGCCTACAATATATAATTTCCCTGTAAACATTCATATAGATCCTAGCCTATACAAAAATATTAATGGACTTGTTTATCTACTCAACTGCCCATTTCCATTTATTCACTTGGGAGATGCTTTTATCCAAAGCAAAAGAATGTGTAGTTAATGTATACATTTTATGTAATTGAACAGAGCATTGCTAGGAACATGTATGAAAAACAATTAGAAAACCCAAATAGATTAAATTTACAGTATGTTTCTATCTGATAGTTTCTTATAACGTGACTGCTTTGTGTGACTGAGTTTGAATATATCCGTACCTTGTTTTAAATGAAGTTCAAAGTATTATGGCTGTTTTAAGTTAAAATAGACCTTTATTACTGCTGCAAGATCATTTTAGACCCATTTATTACCAGATAATCACAAAAAATAAATGATCTGACCCACCTCTGATACCTCCTGTTTCATGTGAGCAGGTCCTGAGATTTGTTCATGCCTTTCTCGGTTTTCTGATCTTTTTAATTGGACCCTCATCTGGAAAACAACAGAGTTCATTTATATATATATATATATATATATATATATATATATATATATATATATATATATATAAAAATTGTAACTTCATTGTTAAAGCCAAAATCAACACACAATATTGTCTTGACTTATTATCTGATTATCCTAATATGGTCAATTCTGTCATTGACATTTAGTTACTTAAAGGCCTATCAGTGCAGAAGACTTTGCATGCCGTAATCAACTCCTGGATATACATTTCTCATAACTTGTAGATGTGTCTGCTGACTTGCCATTAAATGATCAGGTTGATTTGTATTACAGTTCCATTATTCTTCTGAAACATTATCAGGTCAAGTCTTATATTTTTCAGAAGTTCTCATTTACTAGTGGTGCCAAAGGTGAAGCAGGCCAGCTGAAACGTTCAGAAACGCCAGGCTCGGATCTCATTCCAGCCATACCACTGACAAAATACTGACAGGTTGTAGTTGCCGGTGCTTGTGGGGGGGGGCAGAAGCTCATGTTATTTTAAAATAAATTCTGTAATCTGATTGGATAACATTTTGGTGGGTAGGTGTGACCTTTGAGGATGAGGGTGTCATGGTAGATCTCAGTGTCTTGAAAGTTAAAAGTTGTCTAGTGTTGAGCCTCTTAGAATCTGCCGCTACTGTCAACTTACTGTAAGTGTACCTCCTTTACGACCCTTTTCTCCTTTCTTTCATTTCTTTAGCATCCGTTTCTACCTTACTTCCTTTACTAATTTTACTTGTGCTGAGTATTTTATCTGTGAGTAAAACTGGTGCTCTTTATACAAGGATAATTGCAGGAATAAAAGTTGAAAAAGAATTGCAGTAGAAAAGAATAAAATGTTACTGTTAGATATCAAGTTTATAGAGAGTTGGTGTTAAGTCAGTAGTTCACCCAAAAATGAAAATTCTGTCATTTATCCACCCTCATTTTGTTTCAAAACCATATGGCTTTTTTTTTTTTGTGGACCACAAAAGCAGTTGTTTGTCAGAATATTAGCCTAAGTCACCATTGACTTTCATTGCATATTTTTTTCAGTGAAAGATGACCAAGGCTAACATTCAGCCTAACACCTTCTTTTGCGTTCCACAAAAGAAAAATTGCCATATGGGTTTGAAACAACATGAGTGTGGGTAAATGACAGAATTTTCATTTTAGGTGAACTAATACTGTATAGATAGTATACTTTATATTTTATGGTAGTGTGCACACATCCCTCATATAGTGGTTTGATGCCTTAAATTGTGTTTAGCAAAGGTTATGTGATGTCTACTATTCTATTTAAAAGTGCAAATTTTGATGCTGTTTTTCACAGAACAATGTGCTTTGTGCATTTTTTTTTTTTATCCATGGTATATAATGGGTCTTGAGATACTCCTTGTCCCTTTGTAAGCAGGTTTAGTATGCATGTCTTTTTTGGGACTGTTTAACCTACATAGCACTAGCAGCTGTTTCTCAGTGAGGAATGGAGAGGGGGTTAACTGCTCTTAGATAGGGACACTAGTGCAAGTCTTTTCTCCCTCACATGATTTGCAATATATGAAGAGCAGTTTAGTTCCATTAGTCACTGCTATTTATGGAGACTGGTTTGTAGAGCAGCCTTCTTTTATTAGCACAAGAGCTTTTTCGGTACAAGAGTCTTTATCAGTACAAGACCATTAGTTGGAATAGACTGTCACATCTAAAATATCAGGATGAGCAACCAACCTCCTAAAGGGCCCTTCAGTTAAGCTTTTGGTATTGTACTGTATATTGTCAACAGTTATAGTGTTTTGAGAATCTGGAGTACAAATTGTATGCTCTTTAAAGTTTCATACCTGGTATGATATAGGTGCAGCTATGTAAATTGTTTGCATATTGTGATATGAACACAATGAATTGTTTATGTTACATTGCACAAATGTGATCTTGTTCTGGGTGGCCTGTGTATATCACACCATTATTTGTTCTAGTTAGATTTCAGACTCAAATGAGCTCTTAAAGTCAGTATTTGCATTGAGGTAATTCATGATGTTGAGTGAGAATGTGAAGTGTGTATGTAACTTCAGACAGAACATTAGTGACTCATGTTCTCTAGGACTGAGTTACTGTATACTGTGAATTTTTTTAGGATGGTGGGATCTTTACTCAACTGAATCTGAGTGACCAGTGCATGCTTGTGACTCACATGGCTGTGATTTTTCTCAACTCTGTCAGACTCGACTAAGGCTGCACAATTAATAAACATTTTCTAAAACAAAATCAGTTATGGCTGCTGCTGCAATTTGCTTATCAGTTAATTAGTCAATTTAGATCTGCTCCCTTTGGTTGAGCATTATAACCAGTCACAGACAGGTCTGTTAACTTCATAAGCCTTTAAGTAATGGTGCAACAAAGTTAGAATGCCCCAATTGCAAAATAACAACAATGAAGTAATCAAGGGACACACTTCCCAGCTTTGTTTTTGGAAGTGTAGCCTACATAAAGAATATGGCTTTCATTTGCTGCACACAAAATATGTATATTATTTTAAATTCCATTAATCAAAATTAATAATTGATTACAATATCAACGGAAATAAACAATTATGTTTTTTGCCTTAATAGTGCAGCCATAGATCCATTTGTTTCACTCCTCACTGCATCTCTTTTTTTAAGGATCCCTTTTATTTGCTTTGCTTTGTTCTTATCTATTCTTATCTCATTTTCCTATCCCTTTTGTGTATCATTAGCTGCTCTTTTACTTGTCTCTGTTTCCTTCTCATATTATTTGTTCTTGTGTCTCTCTCAATCGCATTCTTTTTCATTCCTCAGTTTTCTCCTTCCTTTGATACATTCACCTCAATGGAGGCTGCCATGCCAGCTGGCCTTGTAGACCCCCTGGGTTTTGAGAAGGTTCATGCTTCTATGTACCATGTAGAACCCGTTGTTCCTACTTCATCCCCAACCAACCCAGCCACAAGTTCAGCAGCAACTAAACAGCACCAAGCCATCACATGTGACCCCATTCCAAATCTTGGAGTGCCACAAGAATCTAAAGAGGAAGAAGAATGTCTTGTGGACTCTCAGCCTATCAGCTTTAATGAAAACCCTTTCCTTCTGGCTAATCGCAAGAGCAGAGGCCTCCCTCCTGAGGAGCGTATTTTATCAGGGCCACCTGTGGGTTATGGCAGGCAAGGGCAGCTGCAACCCTGGTTGTACAGCAAGGCAAGCGGCCGTGGGAAGTGTGTTTTCTGGGCAAGCATGGTTTGTCATGACTAGCTATTTAGTGTTAGCCTCAATTTCAAATGGCATCCAAATATCTGTGGGAATACCTGCATTGGGTTGAACAATATCTTTAAAAAATTCCCTTTGTGAAAACTGCTTTTGTTTTTCTGGAAGTTTCTGAAACATGCATATTTATGTTTATTCCCTATATTTAGAAAATAGGTGGAGCTGGCTGTTAAGATGGCACATTTAAAAAATTGGAACCCTTTCTAATTAATCCACCCTTATGGTTATACTTAAAAGCCCCGACATACTTCATACGAAATTGAAGAATGAACGGGTGTGAAGTCATTTAGAACAAAATATGTCAAAAACAAGTTTTTGAGTTTTTTCAGCGGTGCATAACAAACTTTAAGGAAAATTTCATACTGGCTGCTGAACAACACCTTACTGCCAATAATCCATGTCATCAGGGGCATAATCTACTGCATATATTCTACTCATAGAATGAGGCATAAAGTCATTGAAAACACATTTTAATGTCATATAGTCTAGATTGTACATGTAATCTTGTGCATCCTCATATTTAAATGCTCCTCTGAATGCCTTCCGCAGTGGCATAGCTGGGGTCTGAACGTTTACAAAGTCCTCAGCTGTTTTGAACATCCTTTTTGCTTTCAGCGAAGAACGAAGAAGAACTTCTCTATGAATATGCCGGAGCCTTAAGGCGTTTGAAGATTCCTAGGGAGCCTGGGAATGCTTTGAATGTGAACTTAACAGGTGTAGGTTTAAAGGCTGAAGAGTTTGTCACTCACCTTCAAACATACAAACTGACCATTTACAGGATTTAAAACAATTTTAAGTTAACAATGTTTGTCTGTTTCTGTAGCAGAACAATAATATAGACATTTCTGTTTGGATGAAAGTGTTTTTATGGCATCAGTACCTGATTTTGGAATATATGTGGCATGTAATACATCACGAGCACCGTCGTCAGAGCAAGCAATATTACAGCTGCAACATGCAAGCCTTTTAAAACCTGCTTAAGGCAGTTGCTTGTGGTTTGACATTTGGGTATTTCTCTGAACTACTTTAATGAAACTCTACATTATCAGTTAATAGTTACCGGTATACACTGCTCTGCTAGAACTGTAAATTGGTAAATGTTGCTTATTGGAAAAGCCAGACCTCATCTTGCTTTGCTGAAATAATTTATAGACCATACTTGTTCTCATTACATGTTGTGATGATGGTTCTTTTCCCAAACTCCAGGCTTCTCCATCTGAGCCTCTCCGGTTTGACAGTCCAGTGCGAGATGCAGCATACTCTCCATACAATTCACAGGTTAGGCCAATTTCAAATAGTTCCCCCTTTCACCATCAGCCATTCTTTTGTCATTTTCAAACTGCTGTCATACATTTAAAAATAGAAAGGATGTATGCAGATTTGCATGTTCAAAATGCCTCTAAGCTCAGGCCTAGACATACTTCATGAAATTAGCGTTTTGGTTGAACCCATTTCTCTGATTTCCTCACATTATGTCCTCGTCATGACATTACTTCTCTTCTCAGCAGTCTCACAAATCTTCTTCTGTGGTGCTTGGAAGGGAGGTTCGATATGTAAGTGGGCTGTCCAGCTCTGTTTGGCCTGCTGTAGCTTTTTTGGCCTTGCACTAGCTGTAAAGAGAGAAATGGCATCTTCTGCATCTTTTAGGGATTTCACAGCAAATAACATTTGAGCCTGTAAGTGTTGAGGCTTTGGGAATTATGTAGTGGCTCAGGGCTTTATTGGCTGAAATATATTACACGTAAAGCTGAAGTGTGTAATTTATGCACCAAGTGCCATCAAAACATATCTGCCATATGTCCACCAAAGAGATAGCCCCGCCCACAACTCACACCATTGGTTGAGCAATATTGTTGGGACGGGTCTAAGCGGGTCAGTTGAAACAAACATAGGAATTTTTTAATTGACAGAAAGAATGCTCACAGTTTTCAAGAAAATTAACCTCTGAATGCATGGCTTTTAGTTGTCTCTGCATATGAAGATGGGAAAGGAGAAAGTATTTTAACACACAGAAAAAAATATATACATCAGCTTTAACAGCTTGAAATATTTAAGAATCTGACCTTTGAAGTGGCCTGTTGTGTCAGAGATATCAGCTGATTTTTAATGGAGTCAGATCAAGAGGAATTCAATTAACCTTGTTCTTTTGAGATTAAAAAAAAAAAGCTTGATGTACTGTACTATGAAAACATGCAGTACATTTTAGACATCAAAAACTTCCTCATCACTCCCAAATGAGAATTAATAAAAATTTGGCTGCAGAATTGACTTTTCCTGAACTTGCAAAACTCTCTGACGTCTATGCTTACACATCAGCGAAGTCTGTTGTGTGATTTGAAACATGCTGGATGGATACTATTATTCCTAAACACCAGATAAAACTGATTAACAGATAAAAGATAAAAATGTGTGAAACCTTTGCTGTTCCTGGCTGTGCGTCACATCTTCTGCTCTTCATGTCCTTCTGAAGGACCCCAGCCTTAGAAACGAGTAGCTAAAGTTTATTTTTAATGTCCCTAATCTGACATTAACCATTTATGCAGCACCATTTTTTTTATGAATCTTTGCAAAGAGGCTGTTGTTATAGGACAGTGTGGTTAAAAAAAAACTGCAAGCGTTCAGCTTAAGTGTCTTACCAGTTAATAGCATTTCACATGCAAAGGGGGCATCTTTTAATCTTATGGTTAGAGAGAGGGTAAACATGGTAGTGAAAATTACTTAATGACTGTTTTTGTCACAGAACACTATTAACATTTTAAGTGGACCCCTGTGGGGAAAATATATATTAAAAATTTATGCCAACCTCTTATTATCATTAAGGTGTGGAATGCTTGAACTGTGTCTGAAGGTTTCATTATAAATAGCTATGTAAAACTACACAACACGCACATTACAAAGTATTGTTGTCTTTAGTATTATAAAACCACGATGATAATTGGATGCTAAATAAACCAGTGCCATTGTCTTTAAGTTTTCATGGCTCCTTTGTCATATGCGTATTGTTCATGACATGAGCCTAAGTGGGCAGTTGCTTGACTTCAGACAGCAGATCCCTTATGTAAACATGGTCTTCTAATTTACAATTTTTCATTATCATACTCATATATTTTTTTCTTTTTGATTCCAGTCAAACATCCATTTCCCCTCAAATGCAAACACCAAGGATAATTCATCAGTGAGTGTCAAAAAGTGTATACAACTTTAATTACACTAGAGCAAGTTTATGATAATGGTTATGTTGATGTGAAATACATTACTATATTTGTTGAATATGTAAATTGTTGGCACTAAATTTGTTCAGTTACAGCTATTCTCAATTGCTTTGGTATAGTTTATTAGCTGCTGTAGAATAGCTGTAATATTTTCATAATCCATTTTTCCCCAGCTGGATTGTTGCTTGATCAATTTGTTGATTGATTTTCACATTTCTCTCTGTCTCTTTCTAGACTAAACCTGGTGCCATCCAGCCTCACTCTCGGGTGCATCCCACTGCATCTCCAGTCAGTCAGGATGGCCACAGCAGTCCCAACCCTTTCCAGCACAGTCTCTCTCCCATCAATTCCCAGACCACTGTAAGATCCTTCACCACTGTCTGAACCCTAATGAGGCTCCACTGTTCATCCTCAATTACCAATTCCTAAAGACCAACATAAACCTATGCCACTGTTGTTGTTTTTTATTTTATATGCATTTTAAGGTGTGATTTGTGATATGACTGTTAAACCTTGAACTGTCACACCATAATACAGGTCGAATTAATGGGTCAGATCTTTTTCAAACTTCTAACTGCAATTAACATAGTGCTTGTTTTCTATCAAGACACCTCTTTTGGAATTTGTATTTTTTTTCCAAATCACACATTACATTGTTTGCACAGCTAAATTTACACTGACATTATCTCAGGTTCTCAGTAGAAAGCAATATAGCATCCAAAATCAATTACCCCCATCACCAATAACCACAGACCTCCCTCATACTATCATTCATTCTCTCTTTTCTCCCTCCATCTGTCCATCCATGAGGCGAGTGGACTGTATGCGGTTTAGCCATGCATTGTCCTCCTGTGCTCTGCCTTTGCTGCTCTCTCTCTCATTGGCTGTTCCATCCTTTTTGTCCTCTGTCTGTTTATCTACCCTTCCACCCCTCGGCCCCCCGCCCAAACCCTCGTACAGCCTCGTGCCCCATCCCCTGACACAACTGAGGGATTCCCCGTCAATATCAAGCAGGTATATAAGACCTTCGCAGCTGTGCCACACTCCTTGGCCGTACTGGAACCCCCGCAGGTAGGACAAATGCTCCTCAAGGTTGTGAGCATGTTGTGGTCCCCCTGTCATCCAGTGCCTGGTCACCCATTGTTACTGTTGGGAAGTCATCCTGTTGGACGTTGTTCCTTTGGGAGCTTGCTTCCTATTTGCTGTCATTGTGCATGAGTCACTCATACGGTTGTGTTGAGTCCAGGGATTCATTTCACTGGGACACTAATGTGCATCATTCATCTGTCACTTGGTTGGTTGTTGTTTCTTGATTTGTTGTTTGACTCCTTGTAGCAGAAAGTGTGTCCAAACACAGTATGTGGCTCTTGTCCAACTGAAGTCTTGTGTATAGTGTTGTATGAAGTTATTCTTTGCCTGCTTACATCGGTCTTTACAGATTGTCTTTCTCATTTTCTTCTCTTCTCATTTGTTAGGATCTGTACGCTCAGAGGAACAACGTTAACGTAAAGCAACCATCACCAGAGGTATGTCACCTCGAGTGCTGAACAAATGTAATGTTGCATTTGGGAATTAAATATTCACAGTTCATTTTTTATTGTGGTTGTTTCCATTACCACTATTGTTTGAGCCTGACCCTTGAAAGGGTTAGTTAACCCAAAACAAAAATCTGTCATTTACTCACACTGTGTTGTTCTGAAACCATATACATTGGACTTTCTTTCCTATTTGGAACACAGATGGAGCTGAGGCAGAATGTTAGCCTCAGTCACCATTCACTTTCACTGTATGGAAAAAAGATGCAATGAAAGAAAATACTGACTGAGACTAACTTTACCTTTTGTGTTTTATGGAAAGAAGACAGTCATGTGGCTTTAGAACAACATGAGGGTAATGTGAGTGTGAGGACACAATTGAACTTGGGTGAATCTAAACTTTTAACCCTTGTTTGGTAAGAGGTTTAGACAACAACTGATATCAATAGCACATTATTGTTGGGTTTTTCAGCCTGAGCTGAATAATGAGGTGTTTATGGATGAGGGTGTTGTTGAGGGCGATGGTCCTCTCCCCCCTCGTCCCTCCCTCGAGTACCGCAATGAGTACAGGAGCCTGGCAGCCGTGCCACGCCTGTCTCGCCCCTCAGTGGAATCAAAGGTAACCAGTTCATCTCCAGCGGCACCACTTTGACAACATTAGCTATCCACCAGCCTGACAGTTTGGAATCCCTTTTACTTGAGTGGTGGTGGTGCAGGTGTATATGTCGCTTTGAATCATAACAAAAGAAATTGATTCATGTGGGTCAGAAATTTCTTCCGTTTCAATTACAAACAGTATCAGCTGGTGATAGAGGAATTATGCATTTCAATTCAGGAGGAATGTGATCAATGCTTGCTTCTGTTCTTTATGAATCAAGGCATTTAAAATGCCATCTCTGTCATTGAGAAATGCTTTACACAAGAGCAACAATACCATTTTTTTTTTTTTTTTGCAGTGGCAGCACTCTACGCAATCTCAATTACTGCATCGACTTGGTGGTGGCTTAAAGATGTGATACTTTTGTGCAAAATTTGCACATTCCAGTAATCTATGTTGTCTGAATTTCAGAACATTTTGGGAGCTGCTCTTGCATGTTGGATGCATGTGAAATTTGGTTGCATGGAAAGGTATCTTTAAAACTGAAACTTAAATGTGTCTCTCTCTTTCTCTCTATCTCTCTGTCTTTCTCTCCCAGACACCCTCCTCTTTTAGCAGAGACAGCCCAGAACAGCGCTCTTTCAGAGACAGACAGAAATATTTTGAGATTGATGTTAAGCAGCAGACACCAGACAATAAACCCAAACCTCGTGTCTCGCTCGTGGGAGAAGATGACTTGAAGAAAATGAAAGAGGAGGAAGGTTTGTGTTTGTCTACATGTACTGCAATAGACCCTTTTCACAGATTTTGTATTTTTTTAATTGTGTAGTTATTTGGTGTAAATGTATAATGTTATTTTTTGTTATTTTACACTGGCATTAATTAAAAACCATAATTTCCATATTTTTGCAGATGCCCCTTTTTCAATATTTTTCACAACAATTTGGCCAACTCAGTCATTGCTCCTTTCCCTAGCTTATTAATATTTGTATTCTTCTTGTGTTGGGGTAAATGGGAACGCAAAACTATTTGCCGATATAAGTTTACCATGCTGTAGTTTACTTGTTCCAAACCTGAAAATGTGAAAGAGTTGCTTCTAACTGTGCAGCTTTAAACTGTAATTTACATGTAAATTATGTTACTTGTTAGTTGAATTTTATTGGTGAATCATGCTCAATTTTGTGTGTGTGTGTGTGTGTGTGTGTGTGTGTGTGTGTGTGTGTGTGTGTGTGTGTGTGTGTGTGTGTGTGTGTTCATGCCAACCTTTCTCAGCAAAACGAATTGAACAGAGTGCACAAGAGTATATGCTGGATGAAGATGAAGAGGATGAGGAGGAAGATCTGGCAAAGCAGATGGCAGATATGAAGGCTCAAGGAAAGGTTATCCTAGATGGTGTGGAGTATAAAGTTGAGAGTTTAGGAAGCCATGGTTCCCCATCTCCGAGGCTGTGTGCCACACCCCCAAGCTATAGTGCGACACCTCCCAGCCACTGTGGCAGCTCAGGGTGAGCTACTCATTTGCTAGCCCCTTTCAAATTTGTAAACCTTTCTCTTGGATGCGAGGCATCATTTATAGTATCAGAGTTCATAGTTTTATCACTGGTGAAATCTCAAATTTTATGTGTAGTATAGATTGTTATGTGCAGATTTTAGTAGTTGGCTTTAGCTAACACTGTATTTCTCTTGTCCAGTCCTTCCTCTGTCGATGGCAAGGGAGACTCCCTTGATGGCTTTAGACTGGAGCAGAGACCAAATGGCATGACAGGGTAATGAACACGAATGCTGAACATTTGTTTGATCTTGTGTATGATTTGAAATGTATGACTAAGTGTTTGTCATAACAGTCTGATCCCAGTTCATCCTGGTGAGTCTGCTGCCCCCGTTCGGACAGCAAAAGCAGAGCGCAGGCATCAAGAACAATTGCGTATGCGGAGCCCAGAGCTATCCGTCGCTGTGGACAAGGAGCTGTCACCTGCAGAAAAACGAGCCCTGGAGGCAGAGAAAAGGGCCATGTGGAGAGCAGCCAGGTATGGCATCGAGAGATCATGGTGGTGTTCACTGCAGAAGTGTTGTGTAGTTGTCTCTTCGGTCTCATCCTTTTCTCTGTAATGCTGATGTCTAAATATCTGTCTGGTTGTGGTGCATCTCTTACTCCAGGCTTTTAGTTAACTATTATTCAGCCCCTGTTTCTCTCATGCCTTTTCCCCTGAGGAACAGGGCTTTCAAAGTCAAATTCTTTGGGTATTCCTTGAAGTAGATATAACTATACATTTGGACACTTAAAATGTATGTGATTGCATTTGATAATAACGAAGTGCCTTGCGCAAAAAGAAATGATGCTAGACTTTTCTCAGAACTTCACTTATCTTCAGATTAAAAATTTTATTGGTTGCTCCTCAAGCATGAAACATAACAAAACAAAAAATTAATGAACAGAGTCAACCATTATCTCTCTTAAACCCCATTTATTCCCTTCTCCCCAACGCCACCCGACCCCCAACAAACATCCCTGTGGCCAAGCCTGAGTACACGCAGCTAAAAAATGTATTTTATATATATATATATATATATATATATATATATATATATATAAGAAAAATAATAATAATAAACACACACATTTAAAACTATAAGTCCCTCTTTTTTGTCCCTCCCCAAGAGCCCTCCAAAATGCCAAATAGCTGCCCCACTTTTTTTCAAACAACTCCCGGTTGCCTCACCTTCTGTGCATCACTCCTGAAATGAGGGCACTCCAACCGACTTCCATCCCCTAAGGATGATCTGTCTACCAATCATAACACTGGCTAGGACCCAATTCATATGTACTTATCCCCTTCGTGAATGACCGCCCCATAGGCTAAAATACAGTCTGAGGCAAAATGAAATTTGAGTGCCCAATACGTCACACATAAAACACTGAACCCTCTACCAAATTCTTGGATCTTAACACATCTCCAAAAAACATGGGTTGTATCCCCATCTTCTGATTGGCATCGCCAGCAGGTGGGTGTGTCTTTTAGACCTATCCTATAAAATATAGAGGGGGTCCAATAGAATCGATGTCAAATCTTAAATTGCAGAAGGCACACCCTTGCATCTCTAGATGTAGACTTGACGTTTTTTAGAATCCTAGCCCACACTCCCTCTTCCAATACCAAGTTTAAATCTTTCTCCCATAATCTCTTGAGAGAAGTTGAAGCGCCATCCCTCAGACGCTGAATTAGCTGGGAGTAATACACTGATGCCTCATGGCCTTTTCCAAAAGCAGTAATCGCCACTTCCAGAGTATCTACTGCTTTAAGGGGGTGTATGCTTCTCCCAAAAATAGTACAAAGCAGGTGGCTCAGCTGTCAATACCTGAAGAATTGAGACCTGGGAATCCCAAAATGTTGAACCATATTTTCAAAGGTCTCAACACTCCACTCTCAAATAGGTCACCGAGCGCATTAACCTCCCTCACAATCCACTCTGTCCAGCAGAAAGGGGACTTATTAATACATCATTTTGGGTTCAGCCATATACTCGAGGCAACATTTAAATAAATGTCTGAATTAAACACACTGGACACTTTTGTCCATACAGAGTGCAAATACGAAATAACAGGGTGTAACTTAACTTCTCCGGTTTATTTGATAGAAAGGCTTTGCAATGGCGAAATAGGGGCAAGAACTTCCTGTTCAATACAAAACCAGGGAGGGGCTCTCTCAGGTGTAAGCGACCAATGAGCCAACTGTCTGAGACCGAATGTATAATAATAAAACAAAATGTCAATCAGCCTATGTAACTTAATTAAATGTAATCTGGGACGTTTACCATTCTAATTGAAGGACTTCACTATGCTATCAAATTGCTTGAAATAATATAGGGGGACATCTACAGGGAGAGATTGTAGCAGGTAGTTGTATTTTGTAATACAATAAAATTAACCTTCCTAATCATAGATAAATGTGATGAAGCCCACCTGCCAACATTGCTCAAAATGTTTTATTAAAGGGTCAAAATTAACTTCAGGACCAGCTGGGAATAAAATACCCAAATACTTAATGCCATGTTTGGGCCACTGGAAGGAACCCAGTTGAAGAGCCGTTACCGGGCAGAACGCTGTCAAAGCCAAAGCTTCTGATTTAGACCAATTAACTCTGTATCCTGAGAAATTAGAAAAGGAATGAATAATTCTGTGGAGGCAAGGCATAGATCTAGTAGGGTCGGAGATGAATAATAAAATATCATCTGTGTAAAGCAAAAGCGCTACACCTCCCGCCACCACCGCTGGAAAATAATTCCTCCTTTCTTATCGTGGCTGCTAATTGTTCCAGGGCAAGACAGAACAGTAATGGGGAAAGAGGGCAACCCTGCCAGGTATCCCTATCCAGAGTAAAATAATCTGAAATTACTATATTTGTTTCTACCACTTTACCAGGTATCTATAAAGTAACTTAATCCATCCAATAAAAATATTCCCGAACCCGTACATTTCCAAAATCTTAAAAAGTTAATCCCATTCTACCATATCAAACGTCTTTTTGGCATCAGGTGAGATGGCTGTGACCGGAGTCTGATCGTTCGTCACTGACCACATGACATTAATGAAATGCCTAATGTTATAAGAAGAGTTACAACCAGAATAAACCCCACCTGATCTATATGTATTAGAGATGTCATAACTTTACTTAATCAGTTAGCCAACATTTTTGACAATATTTTAAACTTTTAGCTGGATCAGGGAAATTGGACGTTAACTCTTACACTCACTTGGATCTTTGTCCTTTTTAAGAATCAGACTGATCTGGGCTTGCGTCATGGTTGGCGGAAGCTTTTCATTCTTTAAGGATTCCATATAAACTTCTAGCAAAATTGGAGCCAGTTCTGTAGCATACAATTTTAAAAACTCAACGGCAAAGCCATCTGGCCCCGGAGCTTTGCCTGCAGGCAAGGCCTTAATTACCTCGCCAAGCTCCTCCAAGGTTATCTCAGAATCAAGAGTTGTTGTTTTGCTAAGTCGTCAGTTTAGGAAGTTCTAATGGTTCCACAAAGTTTCTAATATCCTCATATGTAGATGAAGATTTGGAACTATAGTGCTCAAGATTGAATTCTTTAAAAGCATTATTAATATCAGTGGCTGAGGTAAATATTTCACCAACAGCAAAGTTTGCAGTCAGAAGAAATGGTAGAAAAAGACTCTCTCTCTTTTATATATCTATCCAGAAGTATTCCTGCTATGTCCCCCAACTCAAAATATGACTGTCTTGCCCTGAATAGCCAAAACTCCATCTTCTGTGACAAAACAGTATTATATCTGTATTTCAAACAGGTCAATTCTCTGTTGGCATTAGACGACATTCAGTGTTTCAGCTCTGTCTCTGCACTTTTAATATTCCCTTCCAATTCCACGAGTTCTTGTGCTTTGGATTTTTTGGTGAATGTGGCATACTGTATGATCCAGCCCCTAAGAACTGCCTTAAGTGCCTCCTAAGCCATGCACACAGAGGACACTGAGGACCGGTTGACCTCCATATAAACATTGATTTCATCCTTTAACATTTGTTGGAATTCAGGATTTTGCAAAAGGGATACATTAAAGCGCCAACTATATGATTTCCTTTTCTCCATATGTCGCAACACCTCTAAACTCACCAGGGTGTGATCTTAGACTAAATTGTTTCCAACAGGTGAAATGAGGGACTTAGATATAAAAAAAAATTATTCTAGATTCAATCTTATCGACTGATTGATAGTCCCTACCAGATGGTTTCAAAAGTCTCCAAATATCTGTAAGACCAAGATTTTTACACATCATGTGATGCATCAATGTTTCTCTAGGGACTTGCACACTTTTGCTTCACTATGGTCAAGGACTGAGTCCATCAAAAGATTAAAGTCTCCTCCCAATATTATGTCATGGGGGGTGCCAGCGGCTTGCAACATCCCTTCAAGATCTATAAAAAAAAAGCCCTGATTATCAACTTTAAGTGTATAAATATTAGCCAAAATAAAACTTTGCCCCTGAATCAGTTAAAACAATAATGACTCGTCCTAATTTATCTTATCTGTTTGAGACATTTTAATTGCAGATGCATATGTATCAGTGTAATGTCTCCCCTGCTCTTACTTTAGCCAACACTCAAGAAAACATGTCTACCCCATTTCTTCCCAAATTGTTCAGCTTCAATGACTTTATGAAAAAGTTTCTTTCTTTTCTATCACCTTTCTCTCTTGTCGAATTTGCAAAGTCTGGGAACAAGAAAATGCTGTGTTTTTTTCCAAAAAAGCCTTCCTTTACTCCTTGACTCACGTAACACAAGATCTTTATCGAATTATCTCATAAAATTGACCATAATTGATCAGGGCCTGTCTCCCTTCGCGGATCATGGAAAAGAACCCAGTGATCTTGCTCGATTTCCAGCTTATGGCCTGCTATGTTGAGCAGATTTGGAAGGAGCCAATCCAGGAATTTCACCATATCTTAACCCTCTTCTACCTCAGGAATTCTGATGATTTGGACATTATTCTGCTGGCTACTGTTTTCCATGTCCTCCAACTTCTCTCAGACACGCTCCAAATCCAACTTGGTCACTAGCGGATAAGCTGAAAATTTCCTCTCTGATGACCCTCTGCCGTTTCTCGACATCCCCCACTCCCCCCATAACCACATCAGTGAACTTCTCTTCCATGGCAGTGACTGAACGACATATCACAGCAAGATCCTCTAAGTCAGCAACGACCCTCGTCAGCATTGCCATCATGTTCAGCATCTCACGCCACATTTCCCACACCTCTTCAACTAAATCGACTCCCAGGCTCGCGGTCTGCTCAGGGGCATTAGCTTGAGCGCGTAAGTGTCTTTTAATGTCTCTAGAACCCGAAGATTTTGAATTCTTTGACATATTGTCCTCCTAGAACAGTTATGGAACAAAGTGTATCAAATCTCACCGGTTTATATCATTAAAAGTGTTAAAAATAGGGAAAAAATATATACGTTTATATCAAAGTGCACAGAGCTCACTGCTCACATGTCCGATCCTCACATGTCATGTGACTCCGAACTTCACTTTTCTTAACCATTTTTGCAAAGACTTTTAAATGTTGATCTCAAGGTGACTTTTAGTGGATGAATGAACATTCCTGTTTCACTCAAATTCTAACAGGTGTCCTAGCAAAGCAACCATGGGTGTAGGTCATCACATGAAATACAGTCATTTTCCACTACAATTTGACAACCATCTGATTTTTAACAATATATACTGTTTTAAATAAACCTTTTATATATATATATTTTTGTTTGAAAAATATGCTTTGGCTATCTTTAAAATAAATGTCACCTGGTTTGATCATATGTTATCTAATGCAATGACAGCTTAAGTGTACAAATGGTTTTTGGGGTATCTCTAGTAGTTTATAGTTATCTAATATGTAAGTGTGTGTGTGTGTGTGTGTGTGTGTGTGTGTGTGTAGACCTGAACTATATATAGACTTACATTTGGGTAGGGATTTTTTAAAACAGACGTGTATTTGTCCTTGATGGCCCTGAGTTCCAGTGTAAAACTGCCCTTCTTAATCTATTCTGTCCATCTCAGAGTTTGTCCTTTCAGCTCTACCCCTTTCTCTGTTTTCCTGTATTTCTCTTCCCTACTTTGTTATTTGCTGCTCCCAAGGCCTTACGGTCTAGAGGAGGACGTAAGGCAGTATGAGCAGGACCTGGCTAAGCGGCTCTACCAATCCCGTGTGAGGGCATCACTAGGCACAGCTGCAGCCCCTCCCACTTCCTGTTTCTCCTCTTCTTGTCAGCCAAGGTCTGCCCTTACCAGCCAGAAAGCATCATGGGGGCTTAGCTCTGATGCTTAATGCTGCTTGTGGGCTTCATAGTGTTTGAAAGCATTGTGTGCACTCTTGTTTTGGGGCTAAACAGCTTGATGGGTTAAGATTAAATATTTAATAGTGTCATTATCTTTGGGATTTTAATGGATGAATGTGCACTGCAATTTCTAAACCCACTGCTGCTTCTGCACGTTTCCTAGTTTTGGCTTTGCAGTTTGGAAGTGCACCCCCTCTTTTCCTCCATTCACTCACTCTTGGTCTTATTCAGTACAAATTTTGTATTGTTCTAATAACAATTGCTTTTTTGTCTTAAGTTGCCTGCAGTTGTTTTTTGTTTTTTTTAGGTGCACTGATACAATTTTTCTGTAGCCTATAGAGCAGGGGTGGGCAACTATTTTGGTAAAGGGGCCACATCAAGCTTTAAGTAGTGCATAGGAGGCCACATTGTATTCCTTTTGAGATACAATGTTCCACATTGATTTGGTTTTTGTATCTTTTAAGCCCAGAAATAGCTGTGTAATACATTTTCTGAAGTGTATCTGTGACGAATGGGACTATTCTGCAATTTCCTAAAGTATTGTATTACTCTGCAAAGGTAGATACTTTTCTATCAGGCATTAAGAACTTAATAATAGAAATTATTTATTTTACCATATCTACTTCCCTGTTAATTTATTATTCAATTTAACACTCTCTACATCAAGGGTCTGTTTTAACAAAAAAATTATAGAACTTTTAACGTTTGTTGCAAAGCGGGCGATTTTGCTTATTTTATTCTCAAAACAATTCCCGTTTACACGCTAAAAGAATCATGATTCCATTCAGCACACAACTGAATAAAACAGGCCTCAAGACTATGATAAATTATTACTGCAAGAGTTACATTAACAATCATGTGTGAGGGGACATCAACATTTCTAAATTCCACAAATAAAAAATACTTATATATATCATATATATATTCATCTCTTGCTTGCTTTTGCTCACGTGTCAGTGATTTCCCCTCCGTGTGTCAATGATGCAGATATCTATTTTTATATTTAATTTCATCACTGAGAAGGTTTACCTGCAAACTTAGTAGCACCAAACATCTCAAGCAGCCTCAGGAATGGGCACAAAGTGCCCAAAGTACACTTGTGCATGGTTGCCATATTAAACAAAATAAGTATAACATTAGGTGGAATATTTCCAATTTGCGCAAGTATAAATCAGCAAATTGGGGTTGTGGCGTCTCTTATCTGGCAATCCTGAGCATGTTAAACGCACGTGGAGGTGTGTTCGGTTCCAATGTAAGATAACTGAAATATCCAATGAAAAAAAACACTTTTAGGATAAATGAGCCGTGGAGGCCGTAAATTAAACCATGTGGAGGCCCGGAGGTTGCTGAGGTCTGCTATAGAGAGACCTACCAAAGTTCTGATACTGGATACTTTCATATAAACTGCTTTCATACACAAAACAGAATAAAAAATTATTTTAAAGGAATAGTTCACCCAGAAATGAATGTCATAATTTACTAACCTTCATGTTCCATACTCGTTTGACTTTCTCTGTTATGCAGAACACGTAAGGAGGGACAATAATGAATATCCTGGCCCGTCTTTTCAATACAATGGCAGCTGATAGTGACTCACTTTAAAACTTAAAGGGATAGTTCACCCAAGAATGAAAATTCTCATAATTTATTCACCTCATGCCATCCCCGATGAGTATGACTTTCTTTCTTCTGCTGAACACAAATAAAGATTTTTAAAAGAATACCGTAGCTCTCTAGGACCGTAAAAGGATGTTGATCAGCACAAAGCTCCAAAAAGCACAGATAGTCCTGGTAAAAGCAATCCATATGACTCCAGTGTTTAAATTAATGTCTTCTAAAGCAATATGATCGCTTTGGGTGAGAAACAGTTGAAAATTTAAGTCTCTCGCGTGACGTAAGTGCATTAGCATGTTCACGCGAGAACAGATGCATGCACGATACAACCTGAAGTGCAGATCGGTTTGTTTACAACAGAATGGTGTACACACCGGGATGGGAGGAAGGTGCTTCGGGTTGTTCCTGGCAGTGTACTCTGCCTTACAGGCTCCAGATGGTAAGGATTCTGCATCTGCTGCCTGCAATGATCAAAGCTTCCTTGGTTTTACTTTCATTTAACATGGCAACGCGCTTATGCCACACATGAACACGCATTGGAGAGCAACGCAAGTTATTTATATTGAAAAATGACTTAAATATTTATCTGTTTCTCACCCAAATTGATCGCATTGCTTTAGAAGACATTAATTTAACCACTGGATTCTTATGGATGGCTTTTATGCTGCCTTTATGTCCTTTTTGGACCTTCTGAGATCTGATCACCATTCACTTGCATTTAATAGATTTACATTTGTTTGTGCTCAGCAGAAGAAAGTCAAACACATCTGAGATGGCATGAGGGTGAGTAAATGATGAGATGATTTTCAGTTTTGGGTGTATTGTCCCTTTAAAAATGGACAACTAGCAACTGCCACTGTATTGAAAAGACGAACTGGGATATCCATTAATTTCTCTCCTTTTGTGTTCCACACAGCACAAAGTCAAATGAGTTTGGAACATCATGAAGATATGTAAATTGTGAAAAAAATTATAATAATGTGTTGAACTATTCCTTAAACCAAAAAAAAACATCAGCAAAGAACAATAACACTTTATTTAAATCATTTAACTTTAGGCAGAGCTGTTGTGAGTATGAAAGAAAATTCACTGATCAGTAAACATTTGATCTTCAACATGTAAAATGACGAACCACAGTTCACTTCTTTTATGTGATGTTTAGAGGCAGGTAAAGCAAAAATGGATTATACCAGAACTGATGTCACCCAGTCAGATTGAACTTTGGAACTTGGCATTTATTTTGTATGCAATATGCATCAGACAGACTGTGAACGGTATATTGGCGTGCTATTTGGGGCTGAGATAAACTCTGACCTTATAAAGTTTGGCAGTGCTTGTATTCACAGCTTTAGGCTGCATATTTGGACTTGTTGATGCATGCACTGTTCACATAATGTAATGGGCAGAGGCTTCCAAGCCAAAGTTGCCATCTCAGGTCTGTTTTAATGTAGAGCGTAGTCTTCGTTTGTTCTTGTTGGAGCTTAATTTATGGTGCACCACGTAGAAGCTTGGTACTGTCAACAGACAAGTCATATCGGTGCATCTGTTGTTTTCAAGATGCCTTGTCATAACCTTTGCTTATTTTTTAAGACTGCCTCCATCAAATTAACTTGTTTTCCTGTATTAATCACAGTAGGCACAGCACACTAAATACAGTTGAAGTCAGTAGTTTACATACACTTAGCTTGAACTCCCCAGATTTCATATTAGCAAACTATAGTTTTGGCAATTCATTTAGGACATCTACTTTGTGCATGACACAAGTACATTTTCTAACAATTGTTTACAGACAGCTTGTTTCGCTTTTAATTGACTATAACGCAATTCCAGTGGGTCAGAAGTTTGCATACACTAAGTTAACTGTGCCTTTAAGCAGCTTGGGAAATTCCAAAAAAATTATGTTAAGCCTAATTTAGCTTCTGATTGGCTAATTGGAGTTAATTGGAGGTTTACCTGTGGTATGTATTTTAACTTCAAACTCAGTGCCTCTTGAAATGGTAAACTCCCCCGACTGTGCCTTAAAAACAAAGTCATTCACTTTTCTGCATGTTTGAAAGACAGCACGATACACAAGTGAGAAAGCTCCTGGATAGTGATGAAGAGTTAGTCAGAAGAAGAGCGGGATTCCGATGAACGTTTGCATTTTGAAGAGAGAATTTCGGACGAGTAAGTCATTTAGTTTTAATTAGTTGACATGCTGTTTTATATAAACATCACCATCTTATAAGGATTGCTGGAGGATCATGTGACACTGAAGAATGAAGTAATGATGCTGAAAATTCACAAAACAATTCACAAAATGCATTTTACAATATATTCACATTTAAATTGTAAAAATAGTTCAAAATATCAATGTTTTTACTGTATTTTGGATCAAATAAATGCAGTCTTGGTGAGCAGAAGAGACTTCTTTTAAACGGTAGTGTAGGTCTAAAATTAAGGAAAGTCTTTATGTGGTCTGTCCGCACTGAGGCCGTTGTGAAGAAGGCTCACCAGCGCTTCTTCCTGAGACGGCTGAGGAAGTTTGGAATGAACCAACACATCCTCACACGGTTCTACACCAGCACTGTAGAGAGCATCCTGACTGGCTGCATCACCGCCTGGTACGGCAATAGCACCGCCCACAACTGCAAAGCCCTGCAAAGGGTGGTGCGAACTGCCAGAAACATCATCAGTTGATGTTTCTGGCAGTTGAGCTTCCCTCCCTCCAGGACATATATACCAGGCAGTGTGTGAAAAAAGCTCGGAGGATCATCAGAGACTCCAGCCACCCGAGTCATGGTCTGTTCTCACTGCTACCATCAGGCAGGCGGTATCGCAGCATCAGGACCCGCACCAGCCGACTACATGATAGCTTCGTCCCCCAAGCAGTCAGACTGTTGAACACTTGATCTATCAGGATCTATAATTAGCACTGCACTTTATTAATCTATAATCACACACTGGACTGTCAACATATTCTCCTCAATACAACTACTTTATATATATTATATTTCATATACTCTTACTTATTGTATATTGTATATTCTATATTGTGTGTATTGTCTACTATACATTGTATATAATTATTGTGTTGTGTAAGTATGTGTACATTTGATATGTAAATTGTGTTGTGTAAGTATGTTGTTTACTGTAATTGGTATATGTCTCATCACTGTCATGACTGCTATGTTGCTCGGAACTGCACACAAGACTTTCACCTACTGTTGCACTTGTGTACATGTTAGTGTGACAATAAAGTGATTTGATTTGATTTGATGTAAAGAAAATGTATAGTCAGATTACTTCTTTTAACTTAAAACATGATTTTGATCATTAAGTCTCCTCACATTCATTCTCTCTGTCACATTCCTCATTGATAGGCCCAGAGGAGGGTCTTTTGTCTCCTCAGGTGTGAATTACAATCAATATTCATTATAGTTTACGCCGCCTCGCATATAACCTTTCTAATACTAAAAGTGTCTTACAAATGTTCAATTACTATATTGTTTTGCGAATGAGTGATCAGGATGGTATACATAATTTTGTAGCAAAAACTCTAGGCTACAAGATCCAGTTCTCAAAAGGCTTGTGGACAAATATTTATTATGTGTTATATGGCCTTATTTCAGTGACTTAAAATTTTAGTTTTTTCAAAAACCATGCATAAATGTTATTTTCTCAAAAATACAAACATGTACACACATGTTGCTCACATATTATTTTAGCCCAGTTTGTGTTGAATACAGTGTTCTCAGACTTTAGTCATGAATGTGTTTTTAAGCAACTAAAAAAAGCACAAATGTCAAGACATGTCAAAACTTCTCCAGTGGCCAAAACACCCTCAGACCCCAGAGGGTTAAAGCTTTTTCGCAAATGGGTCTTCCAAATGGACAATGACCCTAACATCCCTCCAAAGTTTAGACAAAATAGCTTAAGAAGAACAAAGTCAAGATATTGGTGTGGCAATCACAAAGCCCTGACTTCAGTCCGATAGAAACCTGAGTCAGGTTTGTAGGCAAGGAGGCCTACAAACCTGACTCAGTTACACCAGTTCTGTCTGGAGGAATGAGCCATAATTCCAGCAATGCATTGTGAAAAGCTTGTGGAAGGCTTCCAAAATGTTTGACCCAAGTTAAGGCAATGCTATCAAATACTAACAAAGTGTATGTAAACTTCTGCCCCACTGGGAATGTGATGAAAGATATAAAAGCTGAAATAAATAATTATCTTAAAATAAAGTAGTGATCCTAACTAAGCTAAGACAGGGAATATTTTCTACGATTAAATGTCAGGAATTGTGAAAAAGTGAGTTTAAATGTACTTGGCTAAGGTGTATGTAAACTTCTGATTTCAACTGTTCCTCGGCTTATATCTCTTTCATGTTTTCCACCCACCTATCTTTTTGTATTCCTTCATTCTCTCACTCTATCTAATTCTCTTTTTCCAGGATGAAGTCTCTAGAGCAAGATGCTCTGAAGGCTCAAATGGTCATTGCCAAGTCTAAAGAGGGGAAGAAGCGTGGAGCCCTGGATCAGTTGTCGGAATCACCGTCTCCTGCCCCCACACCCTCTCCTACACCCATGGAAGGTGAGGAGCCCATTTACCTACATTTATAAACCTTTCGCAGAACTTCTAAAAAGGCAGAATGGTGTTTTCATACTTGGTCTTCTTTTACTGGTTCATTTAAAGACCTTAATAAGGGGTTCTGGGTAGCTCAGCGATTATTGACGCTGACTACCACCTCTGGAGTCACGAGTTCGAATCCAGGGTGTGCTGAGTGACTCCAGCCAGGTCTCCTAAGCAACCAAATTGGCCCGGTTGCTAGTAAGGGTAGAGTCACATGGGGTAACCTCCTCGTGGTCGCGATTAAGTGGTTCTCCCTCTCAATGGGGAGCATGGTAAGTTGTGCATGGATCACGGAGTGTAGCATGAGCCTCTACATGCAGAGTCTCCATGGTGTCATGCACAATGAGCTACATGATAAGATGCGCGGATTGGCGGTCTCAGGAGCGGAGGCAACTGAAACTTGTCCTCCGCCACCCGTATTGAGTATCTGCGCCACCACGCGGATCTTTTAAGTATAGGGAATTGGATATTCCAAATTGGAAGAAAAGGGGATACAAATAAATGAATTTAAAAAAAAAAAGACCTTAATATGACCTTTGGTTGTTACATTTATCAGTTGTTGTTTCCCAAACAGATATCAGTCCATGGGCAGTAACTTCACCAGGAAGACTGGTATGAGACATTTGTTATTTTTGTTTAGTACGGAGTAGACAGCAAACTTTGTTTCACCTGTAATGTTGTTTTGGGTGGCTAATGTTTGCTCTAGTATTTAAGTTCCCATAGAAAGATCTCATACTATCCAGTTTTGCTTTTGATGATAAAAGTCATTCTTTGACATTCATGTCCATAGCAAGTAGAGCATCATCCATGAACCTTCCTTTTTCTGTTTTCTTTGTTTGCTTTTCTTCCTCCTCCGTTGTACCTTTATCTATCCTCCTATATTTTCTGCTTCATTGCGTTTCTCACATTCTGTCCTACCCTAAATTCATCCTGCCATCTGTCTTTTGTAATACTTCTTTCCTCTCTTTCTCTCTACATCTTTCCACTGCTTATGCCTGTTTGCAATTCTTTTAGTCCCTGTCAGAAAAGAAGTTTGACTACCGAAAATTCGCTGCCATTCCTTCTTCCAAACCCGTTTACGACATTCAGGTATTGCCTGCATGCAAAGCGTCAAGGAGTCCTTCCTGGTCAAACCCTTTTGACCCACTCCTGACCTCCTGGCTTTCCCTGCTCCCTTGCTGCTCCTCTCCCTGGCCCTAAACACTATTAACAGGGCCCTGTAATCACCAATGTGAGCAGCATGATAATTCATTTTACTGCAGCTTTAAGCCATCATTCTGGATCTTGGTTATCAGTAATTTGGGTTTAGTGTTCGGTTCCAAGGCCTATTTCCACAGCCTAATGCACTCACCCTGTTCTTAATCTACTTACATTGTCTATAACATGTGCTTTTCTTCTGGGTATTGGGATGTAGCAAAGAGGTGGGGCTTACAAATTGGTCTTTGGGGCTTTGCGTTGATCCTAACCTGAGATGACAAACTAATTTACTAAAACACTCAAAAGGAAAACAAACTATATTTGCCCTCTCCACTCGAAACCCTGCATCCACTCTCATATGGCCTCACACTCAAACAGCAGCTAATTTCATGCATTCAGCAAAACGTATCTGATTCCTGTGGCATCCAGTGTTGGTCAGTTGTTAAAACCTAATGATAGGGATGTTTTTTTCCCCCTGTTGCACAGTGCTAAATGCTTTATAGGGCAAAATATCACAACATTCTGTCATTCTCTTGGTGCCATAGAATTATCTGATATGTATCTGATCCATGTGATGCCAATGGGAGAGGCGGTACTGCTGGGGATGCAGGGGGGCATGGGAACAAAGGAACATTGTCTTTCTGGGTTTTATTGTTTTGTGGTCGTCTTTCTGTTTTTTGTGATAAGGGAATTTGGGCATGAAGTAATATTTCTGATTGTTAATGTTCCAAAATATTCTCTCCTCTGGTACATACCAAAAGACCACCAAATCCTGAAGACTGACAAAATCAGTGTTATGGCCAAGCTGGTAATTAAATTGGCTGGTGAAATCAAGTATAAACCCTCAACATTACAAATGAACAACCTAACTTATGTGATGATTCAGCCAAATCATTTATAGTGTTGACAACAAATTGTTTTTTTAGAACCGCTGAATGTTAAACATTTCAATTAACTTTCAGTGAACATCAAACATTTCTGTTTCTGTTGATTTTTTTAAAAGATGATATTAATGTTCTTTTTTTTATTATGTTTATTTCTATTTAAAACAGTTGGTGATGCACATGTATGTTGAGATCTAAACCAGTTGTAGTTGCTTGATAATTTGCTGAAGTAGTATCATGTGTCTTTTTAGATATGTGCAAAAAGAAATGTCTCTCTATAACCACGTATCTTTGCACAAGCTTATATTTAAGGACATACGTTAGTGTCTTCAATTTGATATCACTTAAAAAAAACCTAAACAAATGTTTTGTTATATCATATTATAGGCAGATCATTAAAAACAGATTCTTAATTTACAGCAATCTGGATTCAAGCAATGCCACAGTCAGAAAGCTTGGTGGATCTAATATACCATTTGGTGGCCTTTTGAGACTGCCATAATTTGGCTGTGTTGTTGTGAGTGTTTATGTTGTCTTATTTGAGATAATGTGTGAAGCAGCAGTGTCACCATGACTGGGAATGCGTAATACAGCTCTCAGTGTAACTTGAAATTTTTTAAGCAATACATGTCTTGGGTGGGGGTGAAGGTTTCTATTGCATGCATGTGTTTTGATTGTTTAAAGGGACAGTTCTGTGAATCTTTAAGCTGACTTTATGAAAAGGAGTGCTTGATAGATTTTTTAAAGCTTCCTCTAATTCAAAGAATTCCATGGACTGAAAAAAGTTGGAAAGATAATAAGCCAATAATTGGTCTCTTAGACATCCCTGGTCTTCCCTGTGTTAAAGGATGATCCGTGTTCAATAAAAGTTAAACTCAATGGACAGCATCATTAGCATAATGTTAATTACCACAAAAAATATTTTTGACTTGTCCTTCTTTTATTTAAAAAAAAATAAATAAAAGTTGTGGTTACGGCACTTACTGTACAATGGAAATGAATATGGACCGTGCATAAATATAAAATTACACAATATTTAAAAACTATTGCCACAAGACAAAAATGCAATATTTTAAGATTTTAGGGGGTTTAAATCGCTTACTAACTGAATCTGTGGGAGGTTATTTCCAATATTACAACTTTGTTGTCAGGATGACATGATGCTAGTAAACCCTGTAATATGGTAACACCATAACACTGTTAAATCCCTGATTTGATCACTGTGTAATCCTGTTAATGTGTAATGGTTACTTTTTGTGGCTATACTTTTGAAACAGTGTGTATTGTAACATTTATGGACTGGCCCCATTCACTCATTGTAAGTGCCTTACTTTAAAGTGTTAGTTCACCAAAAAAAGAAAATTAATTCATTGTTTACTCAACCCTGAGTTGTTATAACCCCATATGACTTTCTTTATTTTACCCAAAACAAAGGGAGAAATTGTGAAAATAATTTGTGCTCAGTGATGTCATACAATGGCAGTTAATGGTGACCACCTCTTCAAGCTTCAAAAGCACACAAAAGTATAATTCAAAACTATAATATATTATTCCATGAGACTCAAAATTGTTATAAAAGCATAAGTTAATGTTTGGTGAGAAACAAACAAAAATCTATTGTATTATTTAGTGAAACTGTTACCCAGCCGTTGTGCACCTCTTCGCGTTCGTGAGACTTCACAAGAGCAGGATCTAATGCAAGATGGGGCGTTCAATTTCATTTGTTTATCTAAAAATAGGTCCACCACGGCGATATTAACAGAAAACAACACAGCTGCACACAAAACAGAGAACATACAGTTGAAGTCAAAAGTTTACATGCACTTAAGTTGAATTCATTAATACTTTTATATCAATATAATCAATATTATAATAAAAAAAAAAAATTAACCACTCCACAGATTTATTATTACCAAACTATAGTTTTGGCAAGTTGTTTAGGACATCTACTTTGTGCGTGACAAGATACATTTTTCCAACAAATGTTTACAGACAGATTGTTTCACTTTTATTTGACTATAACACAGTTCCAGTGGGTCAGAAGTTTACATACACTAAGTTAACTGTACCTTTAAGCAGCTTGGAAAATCCCAGAAAATTATGTCAAGCTTTTAGCCAATTAGCTTCTGATTGAAGGTGTACTAAATTGGAGGTGTACTTGTGGATGTATTTTAAGGCCTACCTTCAAACTCAGTGCCTCTTTGCTTTACATCCTGGGGAAAATCAAAAGAAATTAGCCAAGACCTGAGAAAAAATATAGTAGACCTCCACAAGTCTGGTTCATCCTAGGGAGCAATTCCAAATGCCTGGAGGTACCATATTAATCTCTACCAAAAAATAGTACCAAGTATCGGTCAAGAAGGAGACGCATTCTGTCTCCTAGAGATGAACGAAAAGTGCAAATCAATCACAGAACAACAGCAAAGGACCTTGTGAAGATACTGGAGTAAACAGGTAGACAAGTATCTATATCCACAGTAAACCTTGAAATAACCTGAATGGCTGCTCAGCAAGGAAGAAGCTACTGCTCCAAAACTGCCATAAAAAGCCAGACTACAGTTTACAAGGGCACATGGGGACAAAGATCTTACTTTTTGGAGAAATTTCCTCTGGTCTGATGAAACAAAAAATGTAACTGTTTGGCCATAATGACCATCATTATATTTGAAGGAAAAAGGGTGAGGCTTGCAAGCCAAAGGATGGGGGTGGCAGCGTCATGTTGTGGGAGTGCTTTGCTGCAGGAGGGACTGGTGCACTTCACAAAATAGATGGATTCATGAGGAAGGAATATTATGTGGCTGTAGCTGCCTTCAGTCTCTGTCAGTCTCTCTCATTATGATTGAGTACTCTGTTTTAAACAAAATGAGGCTGGGCATAGAAATGAATCTATTCTCCGGCTACAAATTCATCAGACATATTTAGTAAGTTTTGTTCTCTGGTTTGTGTGCAGCTGTCTGTTTTTAGATAAACAAAATGTGTTTTCGCTTGAACTCTCCGTCTCGACGACAGATACTGCTCTTGTGTGTCTCATGAACATGCAGAGGAGAGTAACGGTCAGTCAATAGATTCACTAAAGAATACATTGATTTTGGTTTGTTTCTCACCAAACCTTAACGAAAGTTTTCATAACCATATGTGTCATGGAATAATTTATTAGACTTCTGAATTATACTTTTGTGTGCTTTTGAACCTTGAAGAGGTGGTCACCATAAACTGCCATTGTATGACATCACTGATCACAAAATCTTTTCACAATTTCTTCCACTATGCCTTTAACTGTGATTTTTCCTTTTAATTTTTGCCAACATTATTTCACAAATGCTGTCAATTGGGCTGAACGTGTATTGAATCTTGAACCTTTAATGTTCACATTTCCTTTAACCGCTGGCTCTTTAAGAACACAAGGGTTTTGCTATGTTCATGGGCTTGAAGCAGGAGTTATTACCAAAATCACTAGTCAGAGTCTGTGCTTGATCACAGGACTGTGTTGGTTGTTGTATAATAAAGCTATTGTAATCTGGATGGCCCATCAGTAAGTCTGTCGGCAGTGATTGTGTATGTCTCTGTGGACTGTTTTTAAACCATTGAAGAGTTGTTGAAGGTCAGTCAGTCTCTCCTAGAACTGCTCTTTGGCTCAGATGGGAAGTGTCTGTTGTCTGTTACTATGCTGTGCAAAAGACTATTTCATTGATTTAATTAAAATTTAAAGTATATGGATAGTGTTTTTGCAATTCAGCCAAACCATTATTCTCAGGGAGATGCCTGTTATCTTCCTCTTGTATATTCAGGTGTAAGGAAGCCATTTGAGCTGTATTAATTTTAGAGAACTCCATTTCCTGCTCTCATACTCTGTGTCTCTCCTGCAGTCCCCTGGGGCAGCAGAGGACATGCACTTCATGGATGATGCATCCAGTAACCCAGGTAAGCTCTTAAGAATGGAGTCTGTGTGTTGGTGCTGGTCTCCACATACAGTAAAGTGCAAAAGTTTTTAAAGTTGTGAAATAAGCTGTATAGTGATGTTTTCAAAATTAATAATTGAATATTTTTATTTGATCAATTACCTTGCAAAGTGTTGTAAACATTTGTTGCCGGACTCCTTGTGCTACTTCTATTCTATTTGTAAAGGTAATGTTGATATCTAAAATGTATACAGTACTTTGTACTGACACCTACAGTGAAAACATCTCATGTGCCTAAGACTTTTGCACAATACTGTATTTCGGAGAACAGGGTGAGAACATGTACTTGGCTTACAGTTATTGTCCTCTCAACACAGGAGACTTCCTTGGATAAGTGGTCTTCAAAAATTGGTAGGAGTTCTCTGTTTTTATGTGTGTGTGTGTATGCGTGTGCGCATGGTTTCTTGAAAAGAAGCCTTCTGTAGTTCACTTGTTTATGGGCAAAAACATATGATCTACAATTTCTTCTAAAGTACTTGAGGTTAAGATGTGTTTCTCTGTGCTTTCATTCTTTAACCTGGTTTTGGAAAATCAAGCTTTGAAAATATAAATATATATATTTACCCTCCTCTGCATTGGCTGGGAAAGATATTAACATCCAAATCATTTTTTATTTTTTTGTTTGTTTCAGATTGCATGCTCTATTACATTTTGAAAAATTGGTGAACCTATCTTTTGTACATCTAACAGGAGATCTGGGAACACAACTCTGCATTTTTTTTATATATTGTGTGATATCAAAATATAGAGAGCATCTCTTCCAAAAATCTTTTTACCTATGTGCTTCCAACCTCGATCGCAGTGTCCTCAAGGCACCCAAATGTGATCAGTGCTCTGCAGGATTTCCTCTGCATGGTGTGCAGCTCTGCCTTTTAGCTTATGCATCTGATGCCTCTCCCTGAATCACTGCTTTGCGAGAATGTTTATGGGCTTGATAATGAGAAATTAAATCTGTAAATGATTTAAAACAGATTTTAAACTAATCAGTTTTGTTGACAAAAAATTATTAAGGAGAATCAAAGCAAGGTATGTGGTGAAAAAAGCACAAAATATTACTCTTGCAATATACTGTATTACAAGTATAAACTTAAATAATAGACAATATGGCAACTTTTAAACATAGCTTTAAACTCAGAGATGTGGATACAGATGGAAAATAAATTACCAGACAACCTTTGTGTTTGTTCAAAAACGGTAGGTAATTCTGCATGGCATTTTTCACAGGTAGTGGGAGAATAACACAGACATTTTAGATTTGGATGCCAATAAAATCACTGACTAGCCCCTGTAAATGCTGGAATTACCTCACATTCCTATTTGAGGCAATAACTGCCTGAATAGGGCTTAAAGGGTTAGTTGACCCAAAAATGACAATTCTCTCATTTACTCGCCCTCATGTCATCCCAGATGTGTATGACTTTCTTTCTTCTGCTAGACACAAACAAATAATATCTGAGCTCTGTAGGTTGCAGACGATGATTTGATAAATTTTTGTGTGAACTGTTCCTTTAATACTTAAATTCCTTTTTGTCACACTTGCCATCTGGAAGAGTGGATGGAGGTGCATGTGATGGCAGCTCCTCGTACACAGCAAATATGAAATATTTTGTTTTTTATCTCTCTTGTTCTTTCCTTTTTCAGTATCTGTTGTAGATACAGAAGTTCCTGTGACCACCACCTCTGCTCTGGAGGAGATGGCTCTCTACAGTAACAAACGCAAACTACGACAGGGCCGCCGCAGCCTGGAGGGCCCTGTGCCCACATAACCGCACACTCACAAACTTATGTATCTGAACTGTGAAGATAAAACTCGTGTAGTGATAATCTAAAGTGAAGAGATGTCGCAAATGGCTTAGAATGCTCTGAAATACACATCTGTACACAGGTATTCAACCACACTTATTTTAATGCCACCACAACATATGTATGAAGATGAGCCGATAGGCCAACAGCCTCTTGTCTCCTCAACACTAATCATGCCTTTGCAGTTGGCATTGAAATGGATTGCTCAGATTTTATTATAAAAGGTCCAGAGAATGGCAAAATCATTATCTGTCCACTATACCTGTTTTCTCCCATCTTTATCTCTGTCAGAATTTTAGCAGCAGAATTAAAAGATGACTTAAATTTATTTTAAACACTCTTGAAATCATAACCATTCTGGACTGAAAACAATATATTTTAAAATGTACTTGCTGTGTGTATTTGTTTTGGGAGATCTGTTAATCAGTTTGAAAACAACATACTGCTACCTTCACTGCCCCATATAAGCCAGACTTTAACTTTTATTTTTTAATTCAGAAAAAAAAACATTTTTATTCCTTTTAAATGTAATTTATTAATGAAATATATATTGTTTTTAATCTGTGGGAATCCATTACAGAAGGCAACATATATTAAGGCTTTTGACATTTGGATGAGCTGATTACTTGTGATTTGGAATTGACTAAGTTTCTTGCACCCAACATTGAAGTCTAAATCAGAGGCCTTGTAATTAAGCTTTATTATCATTTTGTATGAAATGTTCTTCTTTTAAGATGATGCAAATGAATGTAATGTTTTTGAAAGGTTGCATCTGACCTAATTCAAAGATCTGTTATAAACCTGTCATCATGCCAGATCATGAAGCTTGACCTACTATATTTGAGCAGCTGCATTCTAATCCTTTTAATAGACCTCTAGTCATCCTATACTGGACTAGGAGAGTAAAATGAAGTGGATAATGGTTTCATAAGACATCTTTTTTTCCTTGGTAATCCACTTTACCCTCCTTTCTAGAGAATGCTACAATGTAATCTTAATTTGTTTTCCACTCTTTGGACCATGTTGTACATCTCTGTGTTTAATCGTTCACTTTGATAAATGGAGTGACCACAGTGGAGAATTTTACACTTTGACAGCCATATCATACCACAAACTGTCTTTCAGCAGTCTTTGCCTCACCTCACTATGAACGTATGGTACCATTCTTCTAACACTGGGAGTGGGAGGGAAAATATCATCCTTTGAGACCTTCTGGTCTCTATTATAAACATGCATCTCTCCTTGGGACTTTACTCTGACAGGTGTGTGAAGGTAGTAGATATATATTTTTCACTTTTAGTTTTTCTAATCTATATTTTAATTAGTTTAATGCCACTAAAAGCATTTTGTGAATAATGTACAAAAGTTGAAAAAGCTAAAATTATAGTTGAATCTGAGCCTTTTTGCCCCAAGACCAAACTAAAGTCTAGAGGGTGTAGATGATTCTGTTACGGTCTTTACTGAGTGATCCATGTGTGTATATTTGCTTATTGCAATTTTGCAAGTTTTCTTTTAATCGTGTGTGGATAAAGGCGAAAGACTTTGGTTATCCCTTAAAATAACAGGTTTTATTTTGCTGTTCTCAAACCAGTTGTTCACTTTAACTGCCATCAACACTGGCCCGATGAACTTGTCATTCATATAAAATGTTTGTTTGTTTGTTTTTTAATTTTACTAATCTTTGCTTTTGTGATTTGCTCATTGACTGAAATTCAGTTCTGGTTAACACTTTGGGAATGGCTGATTTTTTTTTTATTTTTTTTTTTTTTTATTATTATTATTTTATAAATCATAGTTTGAGAAGTTGGTTTTCTGTAACCAATGGTATAATGGGATTCACTACATTTTTACATTTTAAAAGAGCAGAAGAGTTTGATCTGTCTTTGTTTTCTTGATTTGTTGTTGGGGCGGTTTCTTTTTTAATTTGCTAATGGGGAGGATGGGATAGAAGGTCTTGGGATAGAGCTCATTCAGGACTGTAACTAGTGAATTTGTACAACCAAAGAAGTCTATTTTGTGGTTCAGGAATAATAAAGTTTACTTTTCATTTAACAATCTGATGTACTGAGGTTCTTGCGTCTAAGTAGGGTGGGCTGCTGTTTTCTTAAAATTAAAAAATACTGTAAAGTGCAGGTGTGCTGTACAGCTCATTGATATTAGAGAAACAATTCTAACAATAACAGGAATATATGTGGAACATGTTTAGCTAATTGTATTTTCAGAAACTGAAACAATTATCCAAGATTGTCTTTAGTACATCCTTGTCTTTGTGTTGGAGCTGGACAGTGTTAATGACACAATAGCAGAAGTTTGATCAATATCTCCATGCAACATTCTACAGTATGTGTAAAAGTGCAAGCATGTAGCAGTGTATAAATTTGGCTTTTTCTGTCCTTTTCTACTTTTATATATAGACCATATTCTTCATTAAGTGTTGAATACTCTGGAGACTGCAAGCGGAACAAAGTGGCCTTCATCAGAAATGTTATTTTACTCTTGTTGCCCCTATAGGGCCTGGACTCTGAGACACCTGTCTGCTTCCTCTCTGTAAAGGAAAAACATTTTCAATGTATTATTTCACCCATTTAGGAATTCAGTTCAGCTTTACTTGTGTTAAATAATGCAAAATAGCATCAGGTATGTGTAAATATGTCTTACCCTCTGCAGAGTCTTGTTATGGGCATTGTAAAACTGCACTGGAACTGTCTGCTTGCAGCTTGTGACGGACACGCTCATAATGCTCATGTTCATCTTCAGAACAGTCACACTGGTAAGTGGCTCTTACAACTTCTATATCATTTCTGCTCAGTGCTTTGTATCCTTAGAAGATAAACCGTATAGCCTACAATGTGTATTAAATAAATGCGTAAATATTGTGTTAAATACATTTTGATCTGACCTTTTTACAACAAAAATCTATGATTCTGTCGATGCCTATGAATTAAATGAATGGGTATATATACTTTAAATGTGATTACTGGGCACCCTTATAAATGTATATAGATCTGTATAGACCGCTCGGATAGACATTTAGCCAAAATTATCTTTTCCATAAAATGTTTGTGCATACGGAAGCAATAATGATGCAGCATAATAAGGATATAATAACCCTTTTATTAGAAAAACACAGTTGTCTTTATTATGGGCACATGTCTTTTTTATTTTATTTTGTACATTAAAACACTGTTTCAGAAGTATAGCAAGAAGACATACACAATATGTGTGTTAACATGATTTTAGTTAGTTAAAAATCACTTACTAGTTCCAGACAATTTTATAACGTTGTTACCATGACGATGTGATGTCAACAAACACTAAAATGACTAAAAATTACAATTTAAATCAATTTACACATAACACAAGAGTTTTAACAGAATTAATAAAAGTGATTTTATAAAATTATATATAGATAGATAGATACCTCTAATACCTTATAAATCTGTACGTAATTTCTTCAAAGTAGAATGATTGAAGATATGAGAAACAACGTTTCGGCTATATTGCATTGGATATAAAGTAAGAGTAAAGAGACCACGGAACACTTTGTTCTGTAAAGTCTTACTGGAGAACTGGTGACCAGTAATCATCAATGAAGGAAGATGAGGGGGTTAAACATATGAGGTAGAGCATTTTTTGCCATCAAAAAAGAAATCAGATGGGATACTTTGGACAACCTTATAGTGTTTATGGTTGCACTGAAAATTACATTTTGTACCAAGGTTTTCAAAAGATAAAACATTTCCATAATTGTCTAGTAAATGGGTGACAGACCAAATGTTGTTTTCCATCCAATCCTTGAAATATAAGGACTTATTTCTAAAACAAATGTATCTGCAATTCCAGATGGGTACATCATGGGGTGTAAAATTATGTTTGTACAGTAGTTTCCAATACAGCAGTACTTGTGAATGCAGACAGTTTTATAAGTAGTTTTGGAACATCAGTGTCACAGCGTAAAAGGAAATCAATACCTCCAATCCTTCTAAACAATTCCCCGGAAGCACAATACCAAAAGCTTTTACTGTGTACTAGAAATTATCTTAATATTTAGTCTTTAAGGTTCCATTTATACAGTCAATGGCATGTAGCCCACCATCTTTCACTAGGCCTATATAGTCGCTTTTTTCAAATAATGAGGTTTTCTATTCCAAATGTAATCATAGTTTAATTTATTGATGGTTTTAGTAGCTTTGTTAGAGATAGACAGAGAATAGGCTGGGTAAATACATCTTGAAAGGCTTTCCATTTTGTATGGATGTGGCCAAAAAGAGAAAGATCTCTATTTAACTATCTGTCTAATCTTGATTAGGTTTCACTTAATTTAGTATCTTTTGTTATATGTATAGGCCTACCCAAGTATTTGACAGTAGTTTTAGGGCTCAAGATGGCAGTCATGTGTAGTTAATAACTCACACTTTTTCAAGTTCAATTGTAAACCAGATGCTTTTGAGAATGAGGCAATAATTTCAATGGCCTTTGGGACCTGCTCAACATTTTTTTAGAAACAAGATTGTGTCATCAGCCAGCTGACTTATAATTATTTGGCTATCAAAGATATTTAAGTGTTCAATATCAGAATTTTTACGAGGATTGACAGCATTTCAGCTGTGATTATGAAGAGTGAGGGTGAAATGGATAGCCTCTGTAGATAGTGAAGCGAGGGGTAGTGCCACCTGAGAGAGATATTGAGCTGTTAGAGACATTAAAAAACATTTTATAATGTTCCTAAATTTCTCCCCAAAACCACAGAGTTCCAAAGCCTTGAAAATAAAAGAGTGTTCGACCATATCATAGGCCTTATAAAAATCTAAAAAGAGAATAATGCAGAATAATAACATCATCATTTATATGCTCATTATATTCAAGTAAATCAAGGACAAAGTGGACATTATTGTGTATTGATCTACCTCTCATAAATCCTGATTGAGTGTCACTTATTATTTGAGAGAGACCATCTTTTAGTCGATTTGAAAATATATGCGTTAACAGTTTGTAGTCATTGTTTAAAAGTGTTATCGGTCTCCAGTTGTCCAAGAGTTCGGGCTCTTTGTCTGGTTTTGGTACAAGAACAATAACACCTTGCCCCAACGTCTGTGGAAGTGACAGGTTGTTCTTCTTTAAGTGTTTCAAATAAAGGTTTTCTGATATGCTCCCAGAAATTTTTATAATAATTGGTTGTCAGGCCATCTGGGCCAGGGGGAACGGTCAGAGGTCAAACGCGACTACGCATCACTTTACGGAGAGCTTACGACCTACTAGTTCAATTCTTGCCATAAGAACAGGTGGTGCCACCAAATTAAGCACTGACTTAGTTACAAACTAACTAGTAGTTACTAAGCCCTTAGTGTGAACATTACGTCCTAACATACGTGAGAACTTACGCACAGCTGGTGCAGCCCTACCCTAAAGAAAAAAAGTGGTATACAATACAGGACTTTTCATAATTAAGCCCGAAATACACCTGGGACTCTTATTTTGAAATGTCTGCACTCCCAGTTGTGAACAAACTGACGGCTGAGAAAGTGAATCTTATTCAAACTGCTACCTGAACTCCTGAGATCACACCTTCACTTCTTTTCGGCTGATTCATGAAAAAGATCCGGTTCAAAAGAGTCATTTGTTCACAACTCTCTCGCTGAGATTGTTGTTGGGTGTGGAGCTCATCAGAAACAGAATGGGTGAAAAGTGACGCTAAGCTAAAATGCTAATGCACATGTTAACAGGCACGATCATATTTTTTTCTAGTAAGACCTTTGACATTAGGGCAAAAATCGTATACTTGATAATAATTGTTGTATTGTTTTCCTGTAAAAATATTTAAAAAAAATCTTTAAAACAAGATAAATTCGATTTTTCTTGTTTTAGAAACGACACTGCATACGATATTTTAGGTATTTTCATTTAGAGAACGATGCGATGACATTGTGAAAGTATTACTTTAATTTCCTTTAGTCGTATTTCGTCTTAAATTAGCTTCATAAAACAATTCTTCAACTCATTCATCTGCAGCACTAGAGACAGCTCTGCTTCCTCCAACACTCACAAACTGCCATGATAAATGAAGAACCGCATTCAGTTAACACATTTGATTAAAAAAGGAGCTGGTTTTGTTTTCAAGTGTAGGCAAATCAAGAGAACATAGACAGGGCGATTGTCTCTAGTATATCATCTAATGCTCACTCTGGCTTTGTCGACGTTCTCTGAATTGTCACAGTTTAGAAGCAATGCAGTCAATGTCCCATTTAAGTCACATTGATGACATCTGTGAATAGCTTTGTTCTCCTTTAGGATGCGGTTAATCTCACTTCCCTGTTCTGACTTGAAATCCTCAAATGCCTCAGCCTTGGGTGGAGGAGACCTGAGAAGAGACAGGATTTAAAGATATTATCTGGTTGACATTGGTTGTCTTTTTATACACAAAGTATTAGCTAGTAATATGTTCATGCATTGGTTTTACAGTATAAACAACTGTGGTACATAGTCCTGTCAGTAGAGGTCCCCCCAAGCTCACATGAGTCACTTAAAGGAATAGTTAGCACAAAAATTTAAATTCTCATCATTTACTCACCCTCATGCCATCCCAGATGTGCTTGACTGCTGGTCCATTCAATGCAAGGAAATGTTGTCCAGACCTTTGCATCTCCCCAAAAATCACATAAAGGCAGCATAAATCCACAAGACTTCACTGACTAAATGCATGTCTTCAGAAATGATATGATAGATGTGGCTGTGAAACAGATCAATATTTTCAGTCACATACTTTTTAACTGCCTCCAGTTCTGGTCACTATTCACCTGCATTGTATGGATCCACAGAGCTGAGATATTTTCATTTAGCTGTCAAACACTTCTGGGATGGTATGATGAGTAAACTGCTGAGCATGATACGGAACGGTGAGTAATGTATCTTTATGCCTGTATGTTGAAGATTTAACTAGTATTGTAGCCTATATATAATCCAAATTACATTTTCATAAGGGAAGTACTGTATTACTAGCCCATTAAGATTAAAAATGTATCAATGTTGTCGTAAACTATTCATGTAATACTTATATAATAATTTGTCAATAAATATTCTTTTTAGCTAGTTTAGGAACTTTTCCTTTCTGCATATTCATCTCCAGTGGCATACACAAAACCTAAGCAAATAAACCTCTCGTTTTTTTTCTTTGCTTTCCATTTAGCAACATGGGACTTGAGAACCAGGGAAAAGGTGGTCCTAAAAACTGGAATATGTGATCATCCAAAGTGCACTTGCTTCAATGTTTACCTCTCATGCCGTTGCCAAAAGATAGATTTGTTACGTAAATTGCCCAGATCGGCACAGCTTTGTGATGTCTTCGGCCCTATGGTGGAAAAGAAGCTAATGATGAGAGAATTTAATTTTTTTAAATGTTTAATCAGTCCTAAGTTTTTCTTTTGAAGCATGTTGGTGGGTCATGTGTAGTCACATCTGATTCACTCAGGTTTAGGTGCTGTTCAGCTTGTAGAATAGTGGTTTCCAGTGGCCCCTGATTCAGCGCTCCTTTTCTGCTAAGAGATATCACTTGTATTAACAACCTACCACATTTGTACCATGATTTACAGCTGCTAATTTTACAGCCTGAATTTTCATTTCCCAATTTGACTAGTTTCTATGAACTCAATGATTTTAGTTTATTTAATATTTTTTTCCAATCAAGAAAAAAAAAAATTATTAAAGACTATTTCAGACTAGTACCACTCAGAATGCCAGAATTTGAATCTGTTATCACAAAAAGCAGTAGCTGTAGACCGCTTTCAATGATTTTGTTAGCTAAAACACAACAATCTTTATTGTCATGACTTTATAATCATGTGTTTGCATAGTTTTTGCTTACATAGTGGTTAATTATTTCCCTTATTTACAAGTTTTCTTATTTACATTCCAAGAAAAATGTCCTTGAACTCAGTGGGTAATTCAATCTATTCCAGTAAAACAGGATGGCATCATATCAATGCTTACCATAACATTACTTTGGCCATGTGACAGATTTCATAGTATCTGGCTGTTTATTAACTGATAGCAAAGAAGACTATCTAAGAAGACATACCACTGAGCTTAGTTATTTGCTTCATTTTGTTTGGTTGTGAAATTTTTCTGAAATTGCAGGCAACTTTAAACCTACAATTGTTAAGAAAAGTCAGATTCTCACCTGATGATTGTTTTGTCTTATCTTGCTTTACTTAGTTGAGTTGACAAAGCTCATAGATGCCTTCATGAAGAGTCAGCTAAACCAGTGGTTCTCAACCTTTTTGACTCCAAGGCCCACCTTTGTCAGAGAAAATATTAGAAAGCCCCCCATGAAGGCTAGTAGATATTTATATTATAAGATATTTCCTTAAAACTTGTGATACCAGAAATGTCTAGAACTGTACATTCTTCATAAAAAGCAAGCTGTTGAAGGGAGTTATTCCATTTTGAGCATTTTCAGTAAGTTGTATTATAATAATTATATAAACTTATAATAATCTGTCATATTTTAAATAATTTTAAGAGATCTTGAGGCCCCCTGGAAGTGTGCTGAGGCCCCCTATTGGGTCCCGACCCCCTGGTTGAGAACCACTGAGCTAAACCAAGCCCATATCCATACCTACAACACAGCCAGACCCCTGCACCTGAATCACAGCAGTTTATATGAGTTTCTGACCTTTAAGTTCCCATTTAAATATTGTTGTCTACCAAAATGCTGTACACTGTTTCACTGACTTCTGCACCTGAGGATGCTGTTGTATTCATGGCTTTCTCTACCAAACTATTTTTTGGTTGGAGCTTCTCTCTAAATTTCTGCACCTGCTCCCTATGTAGAATGCATAAGGGTTCAAATGCAAATTTAAGTTAAATTCTTTGTGAAGAGATAACTACTTACAGTACCACTTTTTTGAACTGGGAAAATACATCTTAGATTTGTGAATGGCTCACAATCTGAAACATTCAATCATACATTGAAAATTACATTATTCATATTTACGACAAGGAACCATTTTTGTGTAAGTTGGTAGAAACTACCAACAGTAGCTCAGTTCTTTATGGACCCTTCTTACATTTGAGTTAGGAACACCAAAGTAAACTACAGTGGGGTAAACCGCTGTAGCAGTGAATGGGAGACCACAGCATGTACTATGTTTGCATTTCCATTTGCTCCAACAGCAAATAAAAAAAATCCATTATTACATTTCCACGACTTCCCAAAAGGAAAAGTAAGAGAGCGATGGATTGCTGCAGTTAGAAGAGAGTAAAATGCCATATTTACTATCACGTCCTCAGCAGCTGTACTTGAAGAACCATCACAGCAGTGGTGACTAGTTTGTATTATTATTAATGCCAGGGTAATATTACACAAAGAAACATTTTATAAATGTACAATAATTCATTGCAAAATTGGAAATGTAAAAAAGTTTGCTAGAGTAACACAGCTATAAGGCGGAAATGCATTACAGACTGTGAAAAGGGTACATTTATTAAATAAATAAGCTATCTATTGCTTCACCATGTACCCTCTTTGTTTCTTTGAAGCAACATTAATTAAAAGCTAATTAGGACCGGGAGTGCGGAATCACTGTGTGTATAATGTGTGTAATAAACTGTGTGTATAATGTGTGTAATAAACTGTGTGTATAATGTGTGTAATAAACTGTGTGTATAATGTGTGTAATAAACTGTGTGTATAATGTGTGTAATAAACTGTGTGTATAATGTGTGTAATAAACTGTGTGTATAATGTGTGTAATAAACTGTGTGTATAATGTGTGTAATAAACTGTGTGTAGGATGTGTGACCAAAATAAAGGATTCTAAGGATTCTATTCCTTGTCAAGTCTGTACTCCAAAAAAATAGTTGTTCACCTAAAAATGGAAAATGTACATTTACTCACCCTTATGTTGTTCAAGACCCATATGTTGTTACTTTTTCTTGGAACATAAAAATAGACATTTTAAACAGCTCTGTTCCACTGAATAACAGCATATAGTGAGCAGGAGCTGTCAAGGTTAAAAAAAAAGGACAAACACTATAAAGCGTAATTAAAGGTTCAGTATAAAGACATCATAACAGTAGTCCATATGACAAGTGCACAGTATTCCAAGCTTTCTGGGGCCATAGAAAAGCTTAGTGTTGTATAGACTACTTTTATGGTTGTAACTATTTCACACGATGAGCAAGGAGGCGGCGGGAATCGGCTAAGCAGTCAACAAAACTTGTAATGACACAAATGAACAAAACACAGCGAGTTAAAGTTAGTTTTAAGTACTAAATTCGTTGGGTATTCGGTTTCTCTTACCCACGCTCTCTTCAGTCGACAATCTAAAAAAGATGTCTTGAGCTTATACTTTAAAGGGAGTGTAACTATACTATAAACTAAGGGCATAAAAAAATTGGACTCAGAACAGTCATCGCTTGGTGTGGCTGCAAAATTATGCCTGAAAATGCTCCGATGCACTTCGACTGCATAGCAGATGTAAGGGACCATCTGTAAACCAACCAATATACTAAAACATAGAAGGTGTCCAGTCATTCATTCAATTGACGTGCAAGTTATACATGGGAAAAACAACAACAGTAAAATACATTTTCACATTCAGAATGTTGTAGAAACTTCCCAGAGGATAGATGGACTTACTACAGGTGAGCTTATTACAATATGTTCAATTATACGAGTACAGTAATCAATTGTTTTTTTTTAAATCACTATAATTCACCAAAAATATATTTTGCTTTTTGTAGTTTGTTGTGTCTTCTTTTCCTCTATGAATGAATACTCTGCCTGTTATTTAGCTTTTTGCTAGATCATCATGTGTTAGATCATCTGCTTTCTGTCTGTTCCTGTTACTTGTTCAGGGATTTTTGTATGTTCATTGTGTGTTTCTGAAATAAAACTAATTTAATCTGGGCTACTTTGTTTTTCTTGCCCTGATTTAATGAATTTGACCTCTGATTGGACTTTCACTATAAATTCAGTTCTGTTCTCTCTGCTGTACCTATGAATGTCTGGACAGTGAGAGCCCAGAAAAGAAGCACATTGAAATTATTACTTCAAATGTCAGTGAAATTGATACACTTGATGCAAGTGTTCCTGGCTGAAACAACCATCGATTAAAAACGTTGTATCCCTTAAAATCACCCATGTCACTCAAAGCCAATTAATTAGCAACAACTTATTCAGTTATTTACTGAAATAAAATGAAAAACACAGCAAATTGACTTTCCGTCACATTCTTTAAAGAAGATCCCAAATTAATTTAAAATAGACTTACAGAAGGAATAAAACATAGAATAATTGCAATAAACTTGAAATGTATGAATGTGTTTGTCAAAATAAATGTTGTTAATGTAAATGTAGTGAATATACCCAAGTTTAGAAAACAGTTTATGACAGCATTAACATAACTTGGAGATCATTATAAAAGATATGTTTTTGAACCAATAAAAGCTAAAAATAAAAAAATGGTCCTACTTATTTGTGACTGGGAATTATCACAGTAATATTACTTCAAATAAGGTATTATCTCACTTGATGTAAAATGAAATATCCAGTTGGAGAAATCCTCAAACAAACTCAGTTTCCTTCTATCAAGTTTGCAGATGAAACTTCAACTGGATGTTGCATTGAAATTGGAGAAGACTCAGATTACAAAAAGCTGGTGGGTGACATTGTCTTGTATTGTAGAAACAAATGCAGCTGAATATCACAAACATAAAAAAGCTTGTGGTGGACTTTGAAGGAATACCCAAGTCTGACTATCATTGAGGCACATGGTGCAACAGACTTACTAAACGTATGTAAAGGAAATTATCAGAAAGGACAGCTTTACTAGACTTGATTTACATTTACTGATGTTGAAGCATCATCTCCACAACAGCGGTTTTATGAGCACCGTGCTCTAGGAAGTGAGATCTCGCTTGCCGTCAGCGATCAGACTTTATTATGCCATCTCTCTTGTTAAGCCTATATTAAAGGAAACAGATAGAGTATTAACAGAAATGTATAGAATTGTTAATAAAATAATTTATTACTGTTCTCATATTATTATAAACCGTGTTGGGGAGTAACGGAATACATGTAACAGGATCACGTATTTAAAATACAAAATATATGTAACCAACAATCATCTAATCAGTCAGTCGTGTGGCAGCAGTGCATAAAATCATTCAGATCCAGGTCAGGAGCTTCAGTTAATGTTCACATCAACCATCAGAATGGGGAAAAATGTGATCTCAGTGATTTGGTGGCATAATTGTTGGTGCCAGACCGGCTGGTTTGAGTATTTCTGTAACTGCTTTTCTCCTGGGATTTTCACACACAACAGTCTCAAGAATGTACACTGAATGGTGCCAAAACCAAAAAACATCCAGTGAGCAGCAGTTCTGTGGACTGAAACACCTTATTGATGAGAGAGGTCAACACAGACCTTTCTCTTACCCGTGCTCTCTTCAGTCAACAATCTTACAAAGATGTCTTTAGCACACTGGTTTGAACTGACAAAGTCTATTTAAACTCAAATAACTGTTCTGTAACATTGTGGTGAGAAGATTATCATCTCAGAATGCTATTCTGAGATGCAGGTTGACACTGTTTTTGCAGCACGAGGGGGACCTACACAATATTAGACAGGTGGTTTTAATGTTGTGGCTGATCATGTATATACACTGTATATGCTTATATACAATTTCTTGTCCCCCTCTAGTTTTATGAAACCAAAATGAGGGAATCACAAAATTACAAGGCACATCTACGCAAGACCAGAGAATGACCTCACACAACCCCCTTCTCTGATGCAGGATTGGAGAAGTACACAGTTGAACGACCATCAGTTTGTTAATGGCTCCTCCCTAGGGACTGTAAAGATATTTTTTATTTTAAAGAACTCTTCTAAACGTTTCTAAGCCTGGCATCACAAGTGCAAAATATCTGCTGCACTGATAATGTGTATATTAAGAATGAAAACGGGGCTGTTCATTGTTTTTGTGTGTGCAAGTTTGGTAACACTGGCAGAAAACAACACAACGGTAGGCACATATTAAATATTTCTCCACTGCTACACCTTTTAAATGGTTTGAAAGTAATAGGCTGCTGAAACATTGGGATTACAATTACACTCTCATGCAAATATAATTAATGTAACAATAATATCATTTTTGTTAGTTTTATTAAGTTACTACACAGATGAATAGCCTAATTTCTCTTGGCATTTCTGCTTATTTTCGTCATATGAGCAAGGCAAATGTGCAAAAATATAAAAAACATTTGTCTTTGTCAAACAGGTTAAAGGCTGAAGGTTTGTTTAATAAGTTAGCAACTTGAAAGAAATAACATTAATTTAGTGATTGATATATATATACATACACACGCACTAACGGTCAAATGTTTTGAAACACTTGACTGAAATTTTTCTCGTGATCTTAAAATTATTTTGATCTTAAGGCGAATGCTTAAATGATTGAAATTAGTTTTGTAGACATAAATATAATTGTGCCACCATATTAATTTATTTCATTATAAAACTAAAATTTTATTAAAAAAAATACAAGTTTTGAAATTGATGATTTGGACCAAATAATACAGAAAAGCAGCCAATAAGTGCCCAACATAGATGGGAACTCCAATACGGTTTAAAAAGCACCCCAGGGTGATACCTCAAGAAGTTGGTTGAGAAAATGTCAAATTCTGCAAATTCTAGGCAAAGGGTGACTTTGAAGATGCTAAAATATAACACAGATTTGATTTACTTTGGATTTTGTTTAGTCACAACATAATCCCCATAGTTCCATTTATGTTATTCCATAGTTTTGATGACTTTACTATTATTCTAAAATGTGAAAAAAAGAAAAAGATTATCCTAAATATAATTTTCTGATCTGCCTTACTATTAAGAGTTGAATTAGCTATAGGTCTTTATCCTGGTCAGATTTTATACTTGTTAAAGGGCAAAAATGCATTTCACAATGTATTAAATAATAATTTGTTGGTATAGTGTATTTAAACACTTGTGTCTAATAATACTACCTCTGTTTCACACAGGACGCAGTCAAGAACAACCAGCATACTATGAACCGACACACATTTTTAAATTACACACCCTCGGGGAAGAATGGTGAAGAGGTAGTGCCTTGTCTAAACTTCCAACAAGCAAAATGCTGTAGGCATTGAAATGGAAATTTCAATGCATGGAAATTAAAAACATAAATAAATAAAAAAAAAAATTATAATGAACACACACTGTAGTTGGTTTTTTACAAACAGCATGATTGTAGCTGCTGTTTCCAAAAGAATAAACCACATTTATTGCCTTCTTTTTCCACAGCGGGTTCCTGAATCAGGCCCCACTTTAAATGAAACCAGCCCATATTTTGGGCAGCCTGGAAATAGGAGTGATCATGAACAGGTGAGTGCCATTTTCACCTTGAACAAAGTTATATTAAAATAAATAATAAATAAATGTCTTAAAATGCAAATTCCTTTTAAATGAGTAACAACTTCACAATGAGTGGCTATAAATGTTTTATTGCATGTATATACTGGTTGGATTAACAACATTGCACCAACATTGTCATGTTTATTGTTGATAAAGTACATTTTACCTCACGTAATTCTTGTAGCCTATGTATGTTTGGTACATCATATGTTTAAATAAACACAATAATAAATCTCCTGATTTCCATCTACAATAGATGACCAACCATACATTTTTAAATAAAACCCAAGGAGATTTTTGGGAGAGGATAAATGGGAAGAACCATGCAGAGGTGGGTCTACTCTTCAGTGCATTTATTTTGTATTAATAAAAGAGATAAATGTGGAAAAATAGTAGGCTACCCAGAAATCTAAATCTCTGACTTGATTATGACAAGAGTCATCATATTTGTTGTTAGCAAATGTGTGACTACATTAGACAAGAACTTTAGACAAGAACATTTAGGCCTATTTAATATCATTTCATACTTGTAGGCTACAATAAACACAGCACTTTAAATATAATACACTTTAAATAAATAATTGTGTTGTAAATGATTTGGTGTAACTACAGCAGGTGTGGGCAATTGTTTTGGTACAGGGGCCACATCAGGCTTTAAACAGAATATGGTGGGCCACATTGTTTACATTTGTAAAACGATGTTCCACATTGATTTGGTTCTTGTATCTTTGAACACAGAAATAGTTGTGAACTACATTTTCTGAAGTATTTATGTGACTGATGGGACTATTCTGCAATTGCCAAATGTATTGTATTGCTAAACAAAGGTAGATACTTTTCTATCAGGCATTAAAAAAAAAAGAAGAAAAAAAGCTGAGAATAATTATAAATGATTTATTTTACCATCTCTACTTCCCTAGTAATTTATTATTCAATTTAACAGTCTAAATCAGGGGTCTGTTTTAATAAAAAAAGAATGCCATCATCAATGGTTTGGCTTTCCATTCAGCACACAACTTAATGAGAGGGACTTCAACATTTTTAAATTACACAATTAAAAGAAATACATATTCAACACTGAGCATGTTAAATGATTGTGGAGGTGCATTATGTCCCAATGCAAGATAACTGAAATATTCAATGGTAAAACGCTTTTAGGACAAACGAACCACGGGCCAGATTAAACCATGTGGAGTGCCAGATCTGGCCCGTGGGCCATAAGTTGCCCATGTCTGAACTAAAGTCTCATTCTAGAGAGCAATTTATTTGTCAAAAACCACCCCAGATGGCCTCAAAGCTCCACAAAGTCCAATGATGTTTTCAGGAAGTAAGAACTTTAACACCTGTGACCTGGACAGAAAATCATAATACTCTCTCCTGAGTGTATGACCATTGATTGTTATTCTTTAAGTAAAGAATTTACAGAATTTCTCTATTGAAGTTACAGTATGTTGATACAGACTATGCCTCGTTAAACAAAACATATACGATGGGAGCAACCCAAGAACAGCCTTATACACCAAGATGTTTAATGAACATTTAAAGCATTGCAATGTGCTGAGTGCATGTATATAATTAATCAATATCACATGAGCAAGAGTGCGATATGGCCCTACATCAGTTATATCAATTATACCATTTGCAAGGACGTACATTCCAGTATTTTACTCCTGATTGGCTAAAAGACCATAAAGTCACAACATATAGACAGCTATGCGGCCTATCACATTAATCAGCGCACTTGTCATCCGAGCCCGAGATTTACATCTGAAGTGACCTCGCAGATGATCGCGGGCGTCTTCGAGTCGGCCTGGTGTGCCTTCCTGGGTTCAAAACCTGGGTAGAAAGTCAAACGCACACACAAAACACTGACGAACAACAGTTCTTCTCTGGGCACAGGAGAGCCAGAGCACACATTATCAGGTCATTTAAGCCAAAATAAGAGAGATAAAATATTCACTCCTCGGGCAGAGGAGAGGGGTAGAAATAACATACATTTCTTCCCTAAAGAAATAATAAGAGAAAATCACACTTCTACTATTCAGGTAGTATTGCATAGGACTTTAAACCATATACTTAATCATAGAAAAGTAACGATCAAACACAGAACATATGTTTAACATTCTCCCTGCCCCCTCTCATCACAGCTAAGTTTATCCCCAAAAGACCTTCAGCCTACGTGCAGGACAGAGAGAAAGTCTCTGGAATGTTCCTTAAAAGAGACTAGTTAGCATTCAACACACATATGATTCAAAGTATATTTCAGTTATGCAAAAGAAAATAGAATTGATTATGTGATCATGCATATAGTTAATTCATCACTTTATTAAAGAAGTTAAGCAACAGAATATAGATAGATATTGATATAAAAGGATATATATATGTATTGATATATCTGAAGAGACAAGGGATTTCGACCCTCACCCTTCAAGACCAAACCAGTTTTCCATTTTTCCTTCACCAGCATTAATGAAGTGCTTCAAAGCCCTGAAGACAAATTACGTAAATGGTAAGTGAATGTTTCATGCTATTTTAACTTTTAGATGTAAAATGTATTAATTGGAAGGTTATTTTGAAAGGTTGTTTTAAAATTGTTTCACTTTTTTCTTCAGATAAAGGACATGGACTGGAAAACAGTCAACCCTGATGAATTGGGCTATTTGAAGATGACACACTTAATTGTTTATTGAACAAATTGCAGTTTATATTGTAATGTAATCACATGAATACCAAAACTGCAACAGGACATATGTAAAATACATTTATTTTATTTGATCAATATTCTGGAGCTCTTTTAACAAATTTAATTTTTTAAGAAATAGTGGGTAAGTTGATCATTAGCAATTCAGCTATATACATATTCATATATATGTATGCATTCAAGTCCACTCTAAAGAAATAGTTGTACCAAGTAAAGTATTCATCAGAGTACAAATACAGAGTACATGTGTATTTATCTAACAAACACATCTGATTTATAATCTCTTAGTGATAGGTTTTTACCTTAAGGCCTGATGTTACAGTTGAAACTATAACAAAACCACAAGTCATCTTAAAAATTCACATTACAACATCATTTACTATAGGCCTGCTCTACATTCCAATATTTATAATAATTGGTAATTAATTAATGTATTGTCCAAACTTAGATTGCATACATGAAATTCAAAAAGGATTTGCATCAGAATTGTCAGTACATGCATGGTTAAGATGGGATAACCAGACCGATCCAGCAGATATATTTGAGGGATTATTTGAACATGACCCTAATCTAATTTGACCTGGGACAGAGGAGACTAGTGATTGCCTGCCCAGTACATACATTTAAGCATAAATTAGAACATTAAAGAAGATGTGCTGTTTTGTTCACGGTAAAAGCTATTCAATTTGAGGTTAATAAAAGCAATTAATCTGAAATCCAGTTTGTTACAGCTATTTTGTTTTATCATATATTTGCCTGTGGCTACACATTAAGAAAATAATTCTTGAAACACCTTATTTACATTTGAAGAGCTAATTCTCTTCAAGATAAATAATTAATAGACATTAGATACATTAATAAATATGCTTGATAATGCATAGTAGCATGCATTACCTAATATAAAAATAGCTTTCTCGTTTTTTATATTTATTTTATTTCAGTGGTGTTGAAATTTCAGTATATATTATAATTGTGGATTACTGGGATTGTGACAAATAAGCTATGTGACCCTTTGTCTGGGCATGTTGGTTGAATCCTGCAAGAATTGTAGCAAACACTGGACCACGACCTGCCCCTCAGGGCCTGTCCTGACATTCAGGCACACACAGAGAAAGAGAAAGGAAAGAGAAGAAAGCAAGCATGTGCTAAGATAAAAAGGGGGGTCTTGGAGGAGGTAATGACGCATTCCCAGGCCCCAGCATCGCCGCATCTCTCAGCAGCATGTAATGAGCTTAACCACATGGCCTTAGGGGTCAATCGCTGGATCGCACTCGACTTTGACATCACAACACTATGCACCTCTCTGTTTTTTTCAGTTTTATTTTGAAAACCTTTTGAACCTTTTGTAACCTTGACCTTTTGGACATTTACATTTTTATTTTTACTTGAGAAAGTGAAAATTGATATTAAACGGGTCGGACAAGACTGTCAGCTCAAATATGGACCATCATTTACTCCAGCTAAAAAGTGGGGTGTATAAGGGTTGGCGAGTTTGAGGGTGGGGTGTAACTTTTGGATTCACCCTTGTTAACTTTGAATATACAAACCAATGCCACTTTGCAACAACAAGGTTGTTGATGATGGAACATCAGCACATCCACTGCAAGAGGGAAAAACAATGGTGGATTCCCTCGTCAAGGTGAGTTGATATTAAATTATCCAAAAACTGATCATACCAAAATCTGACATATTTTCTTTTTAATTTAAACTAACTTCCACAATTTCAAGAGACTTTTGTGATTTTACAATTGTTTATGATAATGGATTCAGGCTCAGAGCTTCAATTATTCATTTTTGTCAAAGAAAATAAAAAGAAGAGAAAATTAAATCAGATGAATATATTCTGTGATCTGGAAAATATTATTTAAGACAAGGAGGAGGAGGACCTTGATAATACATATGGTGTCAGCCATTTAAGGTTTATTTTTCAGTCATTTATTTAGCTTTTGACAACAAACTTATTGAGGTCCAAATTGAAGATGTAGAAGCATAGAGTGTGTCCTCATTTCTCCTTATGCAGGCAGAACATGAAAGCATCTTTTAATGGTGTGTTCTTCAAGCCTTAGGGTGAAAAAGCACTATCTCTTGAGTAGGGATGTAAGGATGAGCCACAGTCCACTGCTTAATTATCTCCAGCATAAGCATGTAGATGCATTTGTCAATACCCTGACTAACCCACTGTAATGAACTGTATTCTTTCTATTCTGTTGTCAACAATGCCTGTAGCAGCATTTAGCCCAGCTACATAATTTTGTACCTTAATTAACTTAAAACAAGTCTACTTAGTTCAGATGCAAATAACAAACCTTAATAGATGATCAGCAAATTAATTGATCATCTGGTTTGAAGCCCAAATTAATTTAGCAGAAGACCCACAAGCCATAGATAGCATACACTACATCAAGATCCCAAAAGTTTCCAAAGCTTATCCTGAAATAGCCATCTTATGACAAGCAGATTATCAGTAATATTTGTCATTCATAATCCTCCATTTAACTATAAGTATGTTTGATAACCTGAACAATTACCTAACATTCTAAAATCAATGACAGCCTATTTATTTACCATATGCGTTAATCATCAGGTCTGAAGATTGCAGTTTTTTTTTTAAATATAGTCAATCTGATCTGACTCAGGTGGTGGCATGTTATCGGCACTTGGCCTCCTGTGTTGGCGGATGCACTGACAGCTCCAGCCTGCGGTGCGACCTGCGGCAAACACGAGAGCGGGCCCAAGTACTAGCACTGTCCTGTCGGAACCACCTGACAGCTCGGCTAAGGGATAAAACATTACCAGATGATGAAAAGAAGGAAACAGAGCTGCTGTGGGTGGCATTCTCTTCTTGCCTGGAGCTCTTACATGCAGACATGTGCAAGGTGTTCAGCATGGTCAAGCACTTTTCCCTGGCCAGCAACAGTACCATGGTACAAACAGGCATACAGGGTAAGCATGCAGAACTGCATGTATTTGTAAAGACACTGCAAACCAGTGTTGGGTAAGTTATTCTAAAGAAGTAATTAATTACTCTCTACTAGAGTGTAATTAGATAAATGTACTAATTACTCTGTCTGAAAAGTAATTGCATGACTTATTACTAATTAGATTCTAAAACCCTCATCAACCTCCAGATGAAAAATACAAGAATAGACATATATTTGTTCTTTTAATTCTTTCAAATAAGTCATATAAAATCAAATAAATTATTAGTGAACTGGCCAAAGAATTTAAGGGGGCTGCATTAAATTAGAAAATAATGGTATATTTTAACATTAGACGTTAAGTTTCGATTTTAAATTCACTTTTACATTTAAACTGAATTTATATAGTCTATAAAGTATTTAACACAATTACATCAGAAGTAACTAATTAAATTACTGAAAAATTAAGAGTAATCCCTTACTTTAATTACAGTAATTAATTACTTAGTACTGTATTACACCCAACACTGCTGCCAACCAATGCTTTTCATGTTATTATTGACGAGTACTACCTTACACAAGTTATGAGCTTCTACTTTTTAGCTATAACATCCTTTCCCTATGTACCATCCAGTCATAATAATAATAATAATTAATAATAATTACTTACATTTATATAGCGCTTTTCTAGGCACTCAAAGTGTTTTACATAGTATAGGGGGAATCTCCTCAACCACCACCAGTGTTAAGCTGGATGATGCAATGGCAGCCACAGTGCGCCAGTACACTCACCACACAACAGCTATTGGTGGAGAGGAGAGTAGAGTGATGTAGCCAATTAATGGATACATTTACATACATCTGCTAAAGCTCATTTAAGTCATACATATAAATAAAACTATCCAACAGTAGTAGTGCTTTAAAAGTGGGATGTAAAGTTCCTATCATCAAGGCATGAGGTTTGTCCAAAAAAGCTAAATAACCATGACACGCTTATTACATTAAAACGGTTTCATTATCACATGGCTGTGTACAAAAGTTTCAAATAATCCCTATGTTTTTCGGTGTGGGCCTTTGGTGGAATAATGGAAATAATATCACTCATCAAAGAAGTCACTCTTTCAACCCTGTTCAACATAACTAATGTGCTTTTCATTCTTGAAATTGTGCATCCTGGTTTCCTTTTACTTCTTTTCCTCACTTCCTAGCTCTAACGAAATGAGGAAAGGATGCAGGGAAAGGAAACAAGGACATTTCAATGGAGAAGTAATGCAAAAGCAACTAATGACGGATAAAAATAACGGAAACTTTACAACTTTAAAATCCTCTTTGTAATGTTGAGAAAAATAGGGGGACAACTTGCTCACATGTGACTTTTATTGACATAGTTTTGGTCCATTTTTAAATGTTGCCTTGTGAGAGCCGAACCAAACCAAGAAAAAAATGCAACATTAAAATAATTGAGTCCTGTTTCAGAACAAAGCAAATGGTCTACAGGTCTGAAAACGCCCTAATACTGAAACTTAGTGGTGTGGAGGCATCATGCAAAAGCAACAGATTTCTGTTCCAGATGCCTGCGCTATTCACAACCAACCATGATTACTTTATTCCAAAAGTCCTCGATAATTGGGGGGTTACCAAGATAAAATAAGTAGTGTTTGGCTGGTCATGTGGTCTCAACATAAGGCCAGAGACTTCTGTTCTATTAAAATAAAGGGGAGAAATTAGAACGCCCAACAGCCAACGGATGTAGAAAAGGATCTCCCACCTTACAGGTAAAAGAGCCAATCACCTTTTAGATAATGACATCGCCTGTCAATCAACTCGAGAATGCACATGCCCATTAGCTAGACAAGCTGGGAAATAGCGTTTTTTAGCATAATCTTAGCTAAAGAAGCACGATTTGTGATACCAGTATTGTCAGATTTTACTGCTGATTGTAATCGTGATTGTAATCTTGACCAGCCATTTTGAAGATTTCGGTCTTTCCCCATTCAATTAGACAGACACTTTACTTGTATGCCACTTATTAACATAGAAAAGAAATCTGCCCATCCTGCCCAAGAGGGTTCCAAAGATTGTCGCTGAATGGACTTACATGCCTTGAAAGAGACCTGATGATAATGAGGCAAACCAACTCCATGTAAAATGAAACATAATTTATTAGGCTATTGATATGACTGGATTGTTGATCTCATGTGAGTGCACAAATTTTAAAGGGGACGTGATTTTATTTTAAATAATTGTATTATCTTCCCTGAGGAATTTACTGATAATGTCAGTAAATTATTTAGCACCAAAACTAGTCAAAATAGTTTGGTAATAAATTATAATTTTCTACCCTTTTTCTGGCCCTCTGACTAAAACGCTCGGTTTTGGCCTCAGCGTCTCCTTTAAAATTAAATGTAAACACCCACTGTATTCAGCCATATTTGAAACTCAGTCAGAAAAGAATAAACAAGCTTCCACAACATTATAAAACTAAATTTCAGTGTTTCCTGATATCGCACATCCAACACATTGCATCTGAATATATTAAAGTGTTCACTTAAGCAACATAAACTATCAAACGGTCATGACATATGAAATATTCATGAATGAAACAGTTTACTCACAGTTTTGCAGTCAAGTCGAAGTGTCTTTAACTGCCCCATTCTTCAATAACCTTTCCTTTGCAAAGCTCGAATCGTATTATGACTAGTTCACAAGTAATAGTACACTGCACAGATTGCCAAAAAAGCACCAAACGGTCAAAGACATCCAGCTAGTGCTTGTATACATGCATCAACAATAAAAAATTGCACAAATGAGAGCAAGAACAGCAAGCAGAGCAGCTGAATGAAACTGAATGGCATCTCCATTTCTGAATTGTAACTTGCCATCAACATGACAATGGTCAAAGGCATCTGTGTAATGCATTTTATATGCATAAACAACTTCAAAATAGTCTAGATGGTTCCCCTTTGGTGTTCAGGAATAGTTGGTCACACTGGCCTGTCTATCTCCCTCTCTGTTTACGATACCAACTGAGCGCCATGCAGGGTACAATGACACATGTTGTGGGCAGTGTAAAAACAACTGAGGAATTTCTTGTGATGTCACGAATACACAGTTTTGAAAACGAGACGTTTCAGAAAGGTAGGAACTATAAATGCTCTTTTTAGATTGGGAGGAAGTTTTGAGTTCTGAAATTTACAATAGGTTTTTATAGTACAGTTACCTCTTATAAGTTTTAATATTAAGGTCTTAATATTAATACCCCTTTAAACACATTCAACATGCATGTTTAATTTTTGGGGGTTAAAGTTTAGAATGAGTAAAAAATTACAATGTGTGCTTTTACATGACCGTATATTTCTCTGCCAGTTTCATTGTCACCTCTTAAGCACGGTCAAATTATACATGATCTCTGTGATCAGTCTACAAATACAAATTGAAATGCTTCTGCTGTTAAACAGGGGGGACAACAGAGATGGTGGCACGGGCCTTGAGCCTGCCTGACCTGCAGGAGGCTAGTGATGGCACCCAGACTTCCAGCATGGAGGGTCAGGAGCAGAGTCAGCTGGAGCAGGAGATTGCGCAGGTTGACCGCACTCTGGAAGACATGGAGCTGAAGGTCAATGTTCTGCGCTGGACAGTGGAAGCACAAGGACTTCAGTATGCTGACCCCGTCAGCACTGATAGCGCATCACTGGCGCTGCTCTCCATCGATGAAGAGGCAGCTGAACGCTTTTGCGATCGTAGCCAAATTTTCATGGCAATGATTCTGTGCGGTGTGGCAATCTTTGCTGTGGCGCTATCGGTGTGTGTGGTGTTCCTGGCATGAAGTGTAATCAAGTGCACCATTTGTGAGGTGTAGGCTGACAGGTTAACTGGCAATGCTGCTTTACCTGAGGTCCCTTCAGTTGTGACCGGCCAAACATTAAAGTGATAGTTCACCCAAAAATTTTTATTATGTCATCATTTACTCCCCATTATGTCATTCCTAACTTGTATGTATTTCTGTCCTCTTTGGAACACAAAAGAAGATATTTTGAAAAATGCCTGTTTTTAGTTTTTCCCATACAGTGAATGTCAGTGTGGTCTAATGTTGTCTTGGACCCCATTGACTTTCATTGTATGGACAAAACCAGTTGAAACATTCTTTAAAAAAAAACTGTGAAAGAAAGTAATATAGGGTTGGAGTGGCATGTGGGTGAGTTAATGATGACAGAATGTTCATTTTTGGGTGAACATTTCCTTTAAAAGTCTGCACGTAGATTGTTATTAATTGAAAAGGGCTGTGTGTCTGTGTATTTATTTTCAAAAGTTTAACCATTCCTTACTATTGATCTCAGTGGCGCCTGCAGTTTTACATCAGGTCTTTTTACAAATCTAAACTGTTGCCATTTAATTTTGAGTGTATCCATTTTTCACAAAAGAAATGTGAAGTATGTGCAAGCAGTTAATCCAGTGTTATCTGTGCTTCAAGAAGTAGAGGTTTGCCATGTAAACATTAGGGTTGATAGTAAATACTATATTCAGAGGGTCATGTGGTTCAACATGCCATAATTTGAACTGTAGATCTCTAATTTCTTTCCTGTTTATAGCTAATACCCTGTAAACACTGACACGACATTTGATCCTAACTGTTACTTTTCGCTGTTCATTTTCCTAGCTGTAAAGTGCTCTCAAAACCGTTCCATTAATAGAGAAGCATAGGGCTTTAAAATGTTCCATGTATGTCTTTTATTTATTGTATTATTTAGTTGAATTATACCTAATCCTTCTAAAAGGTAATCAAACCTTGAGAACTTGAATAAGATGATATATTTTATATGTTAAATACACTTAGTTTAAAATGTTCTTTTTCCATTAACATTTATGTTGTGACCATGACAGTCCTTTTATAACATTTGGTGCATTACCATTTCCCTGCTATATACAGAATGTCACAGCCAGAATGGGTTATATTATATATCATTTACTTTTTTCAATTATACTATATTATATTAATCAAATTTATTTTCTTTAATCATTAAGGAAATTAAGTCAATCAAATGTGTAGAAAAGACTAATTATGAAATGTTAGGATCGATACTTTGTCACTAACTGTTAAGAAGTAATTTTAATGAATAGAATATAGGATATGTTAGTCTTAAAGGTAAAAAAAAAAGACAAATGTAATAACCTCAAAATGAAGGTCAATAAAAATTTCACAAGAACTCTGGAGACGAATGTGGCAAGACCATCAAGCAATTACAGGACATTAAACTACTGTACACTTATAACATCTCTAAAGGTCCGACGGGTCTAATAATTAGACGATTGCTCATTTGTGTTGCAAGCTCACTATACAGTATGATCATTGTCAAAGACACCACAGCACAGAAAAGATAAGCCTTGCCTGGCAAAATAACATTGTAACTGATCTTTGAAATCATATGGGCATGCCAGTCGGTCAGGATTACAGCCAGTTGGTCAGCAAGATCCCAAAACATACTTCAGAGGAATTAAAAAGCTTTCTGACAAAAGAAAAAGTAAAGGCCAACTCAGTCTAATGACATTATCTTCACAGTATTTGAACATTTATGGGATTGTACAGGTGATTTTCTTCTAAAATATTCCCAGTCAGATACCGGGTGTTTATAAAGCTGATGTTAATTCAAAGTGTGACCATTTTACAGAATCCAAGATTTGAGGAAAATGTTCAGTGTTGTGCTTTGGTTTTCCTTTTGTTTTCCTTCATACATTGTGACTCTTAAGTAACTCACAAACATTACATTTTGAAAAATAAAAAAGGAGATGTTTTAAATAACCAGTATATCCATCTTATTTGTTTTTTTGCAATTTATTAATTTGTTTATTTGTCGGTCAGACAACATGAGATTCAATCTGATATTCAGATGAGGTTAGTTTTCCTCTATTCACTCTACTACAACCAAGAGGCAGAAGCAAGAGATGAAGTGAAAAGAAAATTATGAAAAGGAATAAGCAAAGATTTGTTGAAAAAAATGTTGTGTTTATATTTTTTTGTTTTGTCTTTGTCTGAGCAAGTGACATTTAACAATTTTTTTTTTCAAAGGAGACACCTTCATATCAGCAAACATCTGAAGTCAAGAGCTCTACCTGCAAAGTAGAAATGGATGAGGTTTATATGTTATCCTTTATTCAACATTATGGTTAAACAGCAAAGCATGATAAGAAGACCAATTATCAATACAAAAATAGCAATATAAATATAAATGTAGACTAAATCAATAGAAATGTAAAGCAAAATTAAGTAATAATGAAGATGTTAATTAATTTACAGACTATACAGTGTATATGATGATATGATGTCAATTTCTCAGTAAATTAGAATGAATATGAATTTATTTAATTTTACAATTTAAAAGAAATACATTTCAATAGAAGTTAATATACTTTTGAAATGATGATAAAATGAAATAATATATCAATGTGAAGCATGTTGTAGAAACTATTTGAAATGTTTTGTGACTCCAATTCAGTATTAGGGTTAGGATAAAAACTATTTCACAGTCTCTGAAAAACAGATACCCAACCAGAGTTTACTGACTCCTGCATTCCAAAGAATGACACTGCAAAGGTGGCACAGAAGCTGCATCTGAAGTGGCATTTAGTTGTATTTACAAAGACTGTTTAATGCTGCTCAGAGCATGCATAAATGCATTAGCGCAGCAATAACAATTGCAAAAATAATGTTATGACATACAAAATTGTGAAAACAGAAGTGTGAAATTAATGACAATATTAAGTTATACTTTATGAAAATTATTTTTTATTTTATATAAAATTATTTAATGTATGCTCGCTCTATCATGACAACAACAAAGTTCAAGGATGCTCTAATGCAGCATTTCATTTACACAGAACCAAAGCAGCATCAGAACTGCCTACTGGGGCTGAGATGGTCAGAGTAGGGCATAGTTTAGTCTGGCTTTTGCATCATTACACAGAAATGTGTAATGATGCAAAATTTGCTATAAGCAAAATTGTATTTTGAGCTCACAAAAATGTTCTGTGTGTGCAAGATGATAATTTGAGCATGCAAGTTTATATTTTGAGTGCAAAAAAAGTTATTTTAGACATGCAAGATGATATTTTGAGCGCACAAAAAGTTATTTTGTATCTTCTTGCAAAGATTAAATCATTCTTTGCGCGTGCAATATCTCACTCGGTCTCTCTCCTCGTATGCCCTCTGCGTGCGCTCGGTACTTTTTGCCTCCTACACACTGCTTGACTTTCAAAGACATCGGATTGTGATACCGTTCATTTTACACAACTGTTTGTCATGGAAGTCGTAGTGTTTTCAAATTACACGATGAATCGGCGACAGGCGTGAACACGTTACAAAACATTTCACTATTGACGAATCTCCGACGACTCTGGACCAAGTAGGCTACACGTGAGAAGTGATACGAGATACGAAAACAAATGGGTGATCATGTTAAGCGTTTCAGAATATGATGTGTATGTTTTTAATCGCCTTTACATAATGTGTAAAGGCATCATATATTTTATTGGTTGCAATGTGAAAAATACCTCCTACAGAAAAATCAATCTCTGCAGATCCTTCAAATTCAGAGGTCCACGCTAGTGGACTCTCCTCTTCAGTTCACCCCTTATATTTTATATGGAGTTCAGGTCAGGGGACTGGGATGGCCCAATCAACCTTAATTTTGTGGTCAGTAAACCCTTTTTGTGTTGATTTTGATGTTGGTTTTGGATATATTCTTAGCATGTAATGTAATGTTTAAGGTATTACATTTTACATTACATTCGTATGATACTTAACAGAGTTGTTTGTTTTTAATAGACTGTGCCCCACCTGAGTTTGTAGATAACATTGAGTTATGTTGATATCATTATTTGTGTTGTTATGACTGCCAACAACTGCACAAGTTGAGCATGAAATTACTTTTTACTCCAATTAACATTTAAATGGTTGTTGTTCTCCTCTGGATCGCTTGTTTTGGCAGTTTTTACTTCTTGAGACATAAACAGAAAACAGTATACTCTACATCTTGTCTTGGGAGCACCCTTTGATTTTACATCTGTAAGTAATTACCAGTTCAAGTAATTTACCTTTAAAAAAGGGTTCCTCTGGGTTCTATATAGAACCCTGGGGTTCCGTACTTGGCCAATAGAAACTTTTACCAAAAAAATGGTTCTATGTAGAACCCTTGAGAGCAAAGAACCTTTTTTATTAATAGATATGTCAGAGGTGCGCACTTTGACGCTCTGGATCGTCAGTCGACTTAGAAGGGCTAAATATTTCATTTGTGCATAACTTTATCATCTTAATGAAGCTTGAATATTTTGTCATACTTTACTGTATTAAAAAAAAAATTCTACGGATGGTTCGATACATTTTTGCGTGTTGTAAATGAGCCTTGCGGTGACGTTTTGAAGACATCTTGTGAAGGTGTTAAAGTGTTTGTTCCACGTTCCTCTGTTATATGCATTGTTTGTGAGTTAATGTTACCTTATAGTTGAGGGTTTTTTTTTACATTGAGATTATTGTGTGGTGCTTTCATCTCTTGTAGAGACATTTCGAATGAATGAAGACGACAAGGAAAAGGCCCGCAACAATCTCCTGGAACAGTCAGAAGCTTCCAGAGAGCCCTTTCTATTTCATTTTGTGTTCAGGGATGACATGGAGTTATTTTTGCAAGAATGTAAGGACAAAATGGGCCTGAGAGTGAATTCCTCATTTGATACATTTTAAGTTTAATTTATACAGGATTGTCATGATAAAATGGGCCTAGGGGTGAATTGGTCATTTGTTTATATATTTTTATTGTTTCTTTTAAAATTATGCTGAATTTTCTCTCTTTTTTAGTTTTTTGACATGTTTTATTTTACATAAAGAAAAATGCATGCTGCACATGTTCTTGTGAAATAAAGTATATTTTATATAAAATGCGCATAAGTTTCAAGCATTATTTTTCACCATCATGATCAGGAAGTAACTCTCATAATACAATGAAACGGATAACTATATACAATTATATTACACAAGATCAATGTTTTAAAATGCTTATTGTACTGTACCTTAATGTATCATTATATCATACGTATAAAGTATGATGTTTCGTATGTAATAAAAGCAAACTACGCTCCAAAACGTTAGGTGGCGCTACTCGGTTTAGAACGTAAGCTCCGCCCCTCACTTTAGGTTCTGGCGCTGGGGTTCTGAAACTGGTGGTGCTGCGGGTCTGCAGCTGGATAAAGTTTAAACCACTGATCTATATATATAACTGGATAGCTCATGACGTCACAACAGTGAAGCTACTGCGCCGCCATCTTGGTATTCCCTAACGTTCTGTATTCCTATGGGTCTCAATGGGAAATCGTCTGTTTTGGTGAGTAATTTGTACCCATCCAGTCACATTAAAACACATTTCTTATGTCTGCATACACTGTATCACAATGCAATCTTCCTAAATATGTAATTCATTATTTATTTTGACTTCGCTTATTCTAAATGTGAGCGTGTTATGTTACTCTTTATTGCAGCAGCATTACACTCAGCGGCGCACGTGTTACCTCAATAGAAACAAGTTTAAGAAACTGAGGTAATATCAGTAGAATTTTTTTTGCAGGCTTTAAAGTTTTTATTCTGAATACATAATTATGTTTTGTAGCTTTTGTTTACGTTGAACGTGCATTGTGGTTATTTTCTTAGGATAAATGAATATTAGCTATGCAGCTAACGTTAACTTAGGAAAATAACCACAATGAATAACAGTATAACTCACCAAGTTAACTTTTTTGGTCAAGTTGAATATCTAATTGCAGATCAACACCGGTTACATATGATGAATATAATGTGGGCTTGCATTAATTCTCTGTGTGTGATTTGTACTTTTTGCAGTGCACGCCTGAAACCGGACCAGCTCACGGGCATCATTTATAAAGTGATCAATTGGAATAGACGAGGAGCAGGGCTGGACTGGTAATCTAGCCTACCGGACATTTTTCCGGTGGACCGACGCACTTTGGGGTCGATCAGGGTGGACTGGCCATCGGGAGAACCGAGCGGGCCGCTGTGTCGGCCGCGATAATCTAAAACGAGCCGCCGCCGAACACTCTCCCCCCAACAACTTTTGGGCCAGTTATGTCAAATCCCGGGCCGATTTCTCTTTTCAGTCCAGCTCTGACAAGGAGCACATGGATATTGTTGAAGTTAAACAAGGTGAGTTTGCCGTTTGGATTTCAATAAACATCCCACTGAATGTTAGATAAAACTGAATTTGGTTTGCAACAGGAGGAAAAGCTGTATGAGGAGACATTGTTAAAACAGCTCTTCAGTGAAGCCAGGCTGACAGAGTAAAATATATTATACTATCTGTTTTTATTTGCAATGAAGATACTTTTGCAACATGTAATATAAGTCTCATAAAATTACTGTTTCAGATAGTTATAACATTTAATATTAATAGAAAAGTTGACCCAAATATGTAAATTCTGTCATCATATACTCAACCTCATGTCCTTCCAAATCCATGTGACTTTCTTTTGCAGAACCCCCAAAAATGTATTTTGTATTCCATATAAGGAAAGTAAATGGTGAGCAAAATAGCTTGTTTTGGTCACCAACGGCTTTCATTATATGGCCAAATTTTTTTTTAAAATGTCATCTTTTGTGTTCCACAGAAAAAGTCATACAGGTTTGGAAGGACGAGGTTGAGTAAATAGCTGTGCGTAAGGTCCTTAAGTTGGGGTATAAAGTTCAAGGCTTCGTAACTACTAGTTAGTTTGCAACTAAGTCGGTGCCTAATTTGGTTGCTCCACCTGTTCTTAAGGCAAGTCTTAACTAGTATTCGTAAACTCTCCGTAAAGTGATGCGTAGTCGCATACTATGACGTTTACCTGCATTGATCCAATAAGCAGCGTTCATATTTGTACACAGAAGTATTAAAAAGCCGTGAACTTCAATTTGATTTTGTTACGGTTGATGTACAAACCTTGTTTGCTTACGTAACCATCACTGCGGACGTCACAAGAGCAGCTCTCTTGAGAAACATATTTTGATAATTAAGATATTATTTTAATTAACATTTTATACTTTTATATTTGACTGTCATTCATATGATTTTGAAGCCTGAAAAGGAAATCATACCCTTATTTTATTATATGACTCAAGCTTGTAAAAATTTGTATAAATTAATTAGTGAGTTTGTATGGTAATAAATCATCATATTTATGAAACACCTAAAACAGGCAATTAATTGTCATAATCACAATTATTTGATTGATGCCTGTTATGCAAAACATGAGCTTATTGATGTCATAAAATATCAGTCTGCTTTTTTATTCCATCAGTTACTCCTGCTCGGAGTCTTCCGTAAATATTTAGTTTATACTTAGGGTTACATCGTACTGAAGTTTAATGGTGCAACGCTCAATTATTTAGTAGTGCGTAAATTGTGACTTTGTGCTCATTTACGCCACAACTAAGCTAAGTTTAAACTTTTGTATAGCTGGTGCAACCGGCTCCTGATCTTTATATCAAACTTTTCTTTTTTCTTCTATTTTGCAGTACAAGCTTGCCCAGAGTTTTCTTAAGCCATTTGGATTGTGATGCAGCACATGTTTCCTTGGCAATGATGTGGAGCATGATGTTTGTGCAGCTTTCTGCAATGCACTTTGAGTATGAAGATGTGATGGTTGTATGGTTCTAGGTTGAACATGTTTGCCTCAAGTTCCTTGAATGCAGAACCACCATGGAGATCCAGAACCTTTGTGGGGACAGAGATGGGCCTTGTGAGTGTGTGCTGTTGAAGAAATCTCTCAGCTGTCTTGCAGACTTTCAGGACGCTGTCTGACGGTCTTATAAATCCACCTCAGGACTTCATGTCGATCAGTGTGTTCATCTTGGGAAGAGCTCTCGACACTGAGTGCTGATAAACAGGTAGTGCACAGAATCATCTTCATAGTGGTTTTAACTGCAAAGCCTGCTATGTGCCCTACCACAGCCTCTTTGAACATGGACAAGCTGGGACGACATACAGTGATGTTTTTCTCTGTGTCTTCTGTTTCAGGCTGAACGTCACTGCCTGAAATGCCAGCATATCAGAAGATGCTGCCTCCAGTGTCACTGTGCTATCTGGTGGAGAACTGTTGCCACTAGCTCTGATGGCATGTCTAGCTACCATTCTTTTGAAAGCTGAATAATGTGATGTTGTTAAATCCATTAGCAGATTTGTTCCCACATATCTGCAAATTTTTATTGTATTGTTCAGTTTAAGTCAATTTTTGTGTGTACTTGGAAGCTTTTGTTATTGAACAAATAAATATGTATGATTTCCTTGTGTGCGTATGTCAATAAACTTATTTCTAATTATGATTTAAAAGATCAGGGGATTGTTGAAATAATTAAATTCTCACAAGCTGGTATGTACATATTCCAGAAATGAATGCAAATGGTTAATTCCATTAAGTAAAGGTAAATTAATTTATGTGTGTGTGTGTGTGTGTGTAGTGTGTGTGTGTGTGTGTATATATATATATACACACACACACACACACATACTGTATATGAACTTGTGTGTGATGGTTTTATATTTGATTCTTCTGGATTTATTCTGAAGAGGTACTGTCTAGTTACAATATCAACACAAAGCTAGTCGTTTTTATTAACAACTTTAAAACTTGTTGATGTGCATGCCAAATTAGTTCACATTTACTATATAATATAGTCAAAAATGGTTAATAATATAATTTGCCAACATTATGAACAATGAGCATCAACAGATTTATTCTTTGAAGGCAGAGAAACATTGCATCCTGTAACAATCTGCAGATGGATAACTTTGCTTTAAAAAGGGGTATTAATACACTTTGGTGTTGTATTTTTACTGTTGATTATTAAAGATTATGATCGTTATGCCCACTCTACATGGGGATAAGATAACGACTAATGTGTGCTTAATATGTACATAGTCATAAATTACAACCTGTGGGCACTTCAGCCGCATCCTTAAGTGAGTGTTGTTTCGCGGTTAAACGCTGCACATGCCGCGATGCCCTCTGTCGGTAGGGAATAGTAAGATGGCCGCCAGAGCACTTCGGTAGCTTCACCTAACGCTATGAGCAATCCAGTTATTTATATAGATCAGTGGTTTAAACGCTTTTGAAGGCTACGTGATTACGTCACTGGTTACGTGCAATGTTACAGGAAGTTTGATAGCATGGTCGGATCTGTCAAATAGGAAAAAGATTTTAAGTTTTGAAGTTACTATTGCAGTGGAGGAAAACACGTAAATAGTGTCATACGGGACAATTTTAATGTAATTCTTCTGTATTATATCAGGAATTTAAAAACGTTTTGCTCAATGTAAAGGGGCGAATACAGAGGAGAAAAGCAAGTTCAGGGTCCCGTACTGCTGCCGCAATCACTCAACATTTTAATGTTCTGCACGGATTATTAGACGATTTTAGCGGTTATCGTCTGGTTTCGGTAGAATGAGGTCTCTAAACAGCAAGGGGAGATTACACCTTTTATCTGCCTTTGGAAGTACACTGAACAGAATCAGAATTACTCAATATTTAAGTTGTGAAAAGGAGTCCGTTTTGCTTTTGAGAAGTTCACGAACGTTGGTCAGAGGTCTGTATATTTTTGCTTATATCAAAAAATGACACACTCATGTCTAAGTCTGCAGTCACAAGCTGGTTTCTCGAAAGATGAAAGCTTATAAATTGTGTATGTCTTTGTAAGCATTCTACCCTCTAATTGTCCCTCAATGTCTTTGTTTCAGAGTTGAGCACCTCAGTTCAAACTCTGCAGTATGACCTAAAAAAATCAGACATCATTAAATCTGGCAACAGGAAGTTATTCTTTGACACTCATGCAATGGTTCAGCTGCTGGAGGGAAGCGGTCAGATGTTTCTATTTTTTTTTTCTTCTGTTAATTCAAAATAAGTCTTTGGGATTGAGAATCATCTAAATGCTTTGTGTCCATCTTTAAGATTTCACAACCCAGCAGGCAGAGGTCATTGTCAAGATGATGGTGAATATTACAAATTCCAACATGGACGTCATGTATGGTGACATGGCGACAAAGACACAGCAAGTGAGAGTTTCATCATCATTCAAACACATCCATAATCTGCATCATTGATTGGTGTTATGACCCATGACCCTCACTTACTGATTTAGCTCATGTGAGGTTAACGAGAATTCTAATAAGGTGGACCTTTTTTTTTTCTTTTTTTTTTGCATTACATTACAAAACAGCGAACATTACAAATTGACAACTACCAAGATGAACACAAAAATAGTAAATAAAATCAAAACAAAGTAAAAGAGCAAGGACAAGGAGCAAGATTTAGGACAGGATGGGGAAATGTATGAAGGCGCTAGACGAGACTGACATTTTCTTTTTCCTCCTTGATTGTTGTAACGGGTAAAGATGGGCAAGGAGGCGGGAACTGGCTGAGCAGTCAACGAAACTTTGAATGATATAAATCAACTTAAACACACACAGAACAACAGACAGACACACACACACATATAGCAGCCTTCTCCTCATCACACTCCTTCACCGCCCAACCCAGGCTGGTGAAACCTCTGGCATGACATACTTCCCTCACTTCCTGGAGGGGAGGTGATGCGCTACCGGCCGTCCTTCGGCCGGCAGGTCTTCCCCGCTTCTCCGGAGCCCTGGCAGAGACGAGGGGAGGGAGAGATGAAAAACTTGCTCGCCGATCCCTGAACACGCCATCGCCTGGTCCTGAGCCACTCCTCCGCCCTCTAGTAGACGACAGTCACTCCTCCCCTGGCGGACGGCAGCGAGTCCTCCCTTGGCGGACAGCAGCGGCGAGTAGTCCACGGCTGCGCATTCCTCCTCCTTCCCGGGTTTCGGCACCAATGTAACGTGTAAGGATGGGCAAGGAGGAGGCAGGAACCGTCTGAGCAGTCAACAAAACCTTTAATGACATAAATCAACTCTCTCTCTCTCGAACTAGCGTCCCCGGCTCGTCTTTATCCCCCTCCCGCCCTCCTCCTCGCCACAATCGTGTTTTTAGGAAGCCACTGATCATAAAAATTATTTTTAAACACATCTGCTTTCAGGTGACTATGGGCCTTATTCACAGCAGCGTCATCTTTGATTTTTAATGGGAATGACAACAAGGTTGTGAGGGATAGACTTACAGTCTCTTTAATGGGCTGTTTTCACAGTTGAAGAATGGGAAGACAAGAGGTGCGGATCCAAATGCGGTTTTTATTAATGAACACAATGGTGAGGGTAAACAGACATGAGCAAATACAACAACCACGGTGCGTAAAACGAAACTAAAACAGGGAGACATCAAAGGAACACGGAATGGATAAACCTGGCAAGACGGGGAGCAGAGCGAACATCAAGACAGCAGCATACACTCGGGAACAAACATGAAACGGTAACGATCGACAACAGAGAGAGGAAACGACGGGGTTTAAGTAGACAGACACAGTGATAACAAAACAAGCGACAGGTGCAGACAATAACGCTGTGACAGCGGTGATGAGGAGTGAGGAAGAAGGGAAGTGTAGTTTTTAACAGAGACAGTGAAACACAGGCGGACAACAAGGAAGAAATGACAGGGAGCGTGTTAGGTGAAACAGAAAACACGGGACGGATAACAAGGAAGGGCGACATGGAACGTGACTGGCGAGGGTGAAACAGAAAACACGGGACGGACCACATGGAGACGTGACAAGAGAAACAGAGAACACAGTGAGGACAACGGGAATCGTGGACAGAATCCCCCTCAAAAGGGCCGGATTCCAGACGGACTTAATAAACAGAAGGGAAAAAACAGCAGGGATAAACAAATGTTCAAGGCGAGAGGGGCTAGACAAGGGGAAAAACAGACGGACCAAAGGGGGCACAAGGGACACAGAGACAGTCCAAGGAAGTTCAAGGGACATGGGGACAGACCACGGGGGCAAATAGGCAGTCCACAGGGGCACAAAGGGCAGACGGGCAGACCAGGGAGGCCGAGAGGGCAGGTAAGCAGTCTCTGGGGGTGTGTGCAGGGAACCAGGTCGGGTGGCCTGGGGAACGTCCCCCGGGTAGGGACAGGTTTAGAGGGCCTGGGAGCTGGCCACTGGGCAAGGGCCGGTTCAGGGGACCCGGGAGGTGGCCACAGGACCGGGACAGTTCGAGGAGGCCTGGGAGGCGGCCACAAGACAGGGACAGGTCCGGGAGGCCTGGGAGGCGACCTCAGGACAGGGACAGGTCTAGGAGGTCTGGGGGATGGCCGCAGAACAGGGGTCGGTTCGGGGGACCCGGGAGGTGGCCACAGGACCGGGACAGTTCGAGGAGGCCTGGGAGGCGGCCACAAGACAGGGACAGGTCTAGGGGCCCTGGGAGGTGGCCATCGGACAGGGACAGGTCCAGGAGGCCTGGGAGGCGGCCTCAGGACAGGGACAGGTCTAGGAGGTCTGGGAGATGGCCGCAGAACAGGGGCCAGTTCAGGGGACCTGGGGTGTGGCTCCAGGACAGGGACAGGTTTAGGTGATCTAGGAGGTGGCCATAGGGCTAGGGCTGGTTCAAGAGGCCTGGGAGGAAGAGTGGCCACTAGGGGAGCTGGCGGAGCCAAGGAGGACTTCTGAGATGGAGCGGTGAAAGACTTGGGTGGTGGCGCCGAAGGAGGCGCAGGCAAGGCCGCAGGAGACCCTGGGGGCGGAGCTGCAAGGGGCTCTGGAGATGAAGCTGAGGGAGGCTCTGGGGCCTCAGGAGGCGGAGCTGAGGGAGGCTCTGGGGCCTCAGGAGGCGGAGCTGAGGGAAGCTCTGGGGTCTCAAGAGGCAGAGCAGTGAGAGGCTCAGGAGGCAGAGCCGTGGGAGGCTCAGGAGGCAGAGCCGTGGGAGGCTCAGGAGGCAGGGCCGTGGGAGGCCCAGGAGGCAGGGCCGTGGGAGGCTCAGGAGGCAGAGCTGTGGGAGGCCCAGGAGGCAGAGCCGAGGAAGGCGGCGCCGTAGGAGGCTCTAGAGGCGAAGCTCTGGAAGGCTCTGGAGGCAGAGCCGAGGGAGGTGGTGCCGTAGGAGGCTTTGAAGGCGGAGGCCTGGAAGGCTCAGGAGGCGGAGCCGATGGAGGTGGCGCCGTAGGAGGCCCTAGAGGCGGAGGCCTGGAAGGCTCTGGAGGTGAAGCCGTGGGAGGCTCAGGAGGTGGAGCCGAGGAAGGCTCAGGAGGCGGAGCCGAGGGAGGTGGCGCCGTAGGGGCCTTTAGGGGCGGAGCCGTAGGGGGCTCAGAAGGCTCTGGGAGTAGAGCCGTAGGGGGCCCGGGAGGCGGAGCTCTAGAAGGCTCTGGAGTCTCTGGTTGCAGAGCCGTAGGGGGCTCTGGGGGCGGAGCCGTAGGAGGCTCAGGAGGCGGAGCCGTAGGGGGCTCAGAAGGCTCTGGGAGTAGAGCCGTAGGGGGCCCGGGAGGCGGAGCTCTAGAAGGCTCTGGAGTCTCTGGTTGCAGAGCCGTAGGGGGCTCTGGGGGCGGAGCCGAAGGAGGCTCGAGAGGCGGAGCCGTAGGAGGCTCAGGAGGCGGAGCTCTAGAAGGCTCGAGAGACTCGAGAGGTGGAGCCCTGGAAGGCTCGAGTGACTTGAGGGGCGGAGCCCTGGAAGGCCCGAGTGACTTGAGGGGCGGAGCCCTGGATGGCCAGAGAGGCTCGAGAGGCAGAGCCCTGGAAGGCTCGGGAAGCTCAAGAGGCGGAGCTCTGGAAAGCTCGAGAGGCGGAGCTCTGGAAAGCTCGAGAGGCGGAGCTCTGGAAAGCTCGAGGGGAGGAGCTCTGGAAAGCTCGAGAGGAGGAGCTCTGGAAGGCTCGGGAAGCAGAACCCTAGAAGGTTCGAGGGGCGCTGGCTGCTGGACGGTCCTAGCCACTGGCGTTGGCCCTGGGACGGTCATGGCCGCTGGTGCTGGCTCTTGGACGGTCATGGCTGCTGGCGCTGGCTCTTGGACGGTCATGGCTGCTGGCGCTGGCTCTTGGACGGTCGAGGCTACAGGCGCTGGCTCACAGTGACGTGCGTAGGCGTTGGCTCGCTCACCGTGATATGCGTAGGTGCCGGCTCGCTGACCGTGGCTGACGTGGGCACAGGCTCGCTGACCGTGGCTGACGTTGGCCGGAAGGCGGAAGCCCGTCTTCTGTTCCTCCTCCGGGCAGACGAAGTGGGTCGTGCAGGCTCACTGACCAAGGCAGGTGTGGGCTCTGGCTCGTAGATCGTGGCTGAGAGAGGTGGTTTCTCTGATGCAAACGTCTCCACGATGAGCTCCACGTACTCCTGCCAGGTGTAATCTCCGATTTCCGGCAGATCGCAACATCTGTGTTTCGGTACGCCAATCCTGTATACGGTCTTCAGGAGGTTGTCATCCCAACCGGTGTAGCCGGCCATGCAGGAGAAAAAGTGGGAGAACTCACGGATGTTTAGCTCCATGTGCGTCAGTCCCACGAAGAAAGCCGCTGGATCCATTGTGGTTGATCGTTCTGTCACAGTTGAAGAATGGGAAGACAAGAGGTGCGGATCCAAATGCGTTTTTTATTAATGAACACAATGGTGAGGGTAAACAGACATGAGCAAATAAAACAACCACGGTGGGTAAAACGAAACTAAAACAGGGAGACATCAAAGGAACACGGAACGGATAAACCTGGCAAGACGGGGAGCAGAGCGAACATCAAGACAGCAGCATACACTTGGGAACAAACATGAAACTGTAACGATCGACAACGGAGAGAGGAAACGACAGGGTTTAAGTAGACAGACACAGTGATAACAAAACAAGCGACAGGTGCGGACAATAACGCTGTGACAGCGGTGATTAGGAGTGAGGAAGAAGGGAAGTGTAGTTTTTAACAGAGACAGTGAAACACAGGCGGACAACAAGGAAGAAATGACAGGAGCGTGTTAGGTGAAACAGAAAACACGGGACGGATAACAAGGAAGGGCGACATGGAACGTGACTGGCGAGGGTGAAACAGAAAACACGGGACGGACCACATGGAGACGTGACAAGAGAAACAGAGAACACAGTGAGGACAACGGGGAATCATGACAGCTGTACTGCAGTTTAAAGTGTTTTGACCATTCTGCTAATGAAATATTTAAAAAATTTCAGTAGACAAAAAAGCTGAGTTATTGAAAATTCGTTGTGATCAAGGAGCTATATATAGCTTTATATAGCAAATGCCATATCAAAGATATGGTATATGTCTATACCTCACAGCCTCGTTTTCATTCACATCAAAAATAAAAAAAATGGCACTAATGTGATTAAGGTCTATTGTATGAATTTAGCAAGCTGTGGCATTCAATATGCAGTTTTCGTCCCCACCAAAACTGTTGTTGTTCCGATTGTCAGCAGCTGTATTTTTTTTTATTTATTTACTTATTTGCTATAAACAAACGTTGCAATTTGTTATGCTGGAACTGGGGATACAACTGGGATAAACAATGTATCTAATACCAGAGCCCATGTTGAACAGTTAATTTACTTTACTTGACTACTTTTACAGGAGATCATGTTACAGAAGGTTATGTCGCACCTCACTGCTGTTAAAAAGGACATGATCATTCTAGAGAAGAGTGAATTCTCAGCGTTACTGGCAGAGAATGAGGTAAGACCTCTGTTCTTTGTATTGTGTAATCTCTTATCATCTTCCACTCTACTGGCTTAAAAGTATTTTTACAAGAAGAAATAAATCTTTGTGAATTAATTTAAATAATATCATTTACTAGCTGTGAAATAATAAGCATCTTATTCATTTGTATTCAAGGTCATCATTTTGCTATTCCAGTTGCCTTCAAACTTTCACTTCTTTAGAACAGTTTTGTGTATTTTGATTATTTGATTAGTAAGTATTATTAATTTAATAATTATTTGTTTATTTGACAGAAAATCAAGGTTGAGCTATTGCAGCTAAAGATGCAACTCACTGTAAGTTTATGGGACAGAATAACTCTTGATACATAGTTTTACTTTTGTCCTTTTACTCTATCTATCTGGTTTCACTTTTCAGGCATAATGCATGTCACAGTGGCACACACAACCGCCACAGTCTTCCCTGGGTACTCCAGTCATAGTAGTTTTTTGTTTTCTGCTATAGGATGTGATGAACAAAAAGCGTGCAGACACCATTTTGGATTTGAATATAGAAAAAAGTCATGTGAAGGAGATGGCAAGTACAGCTTAAACCTGTCCCTGGAAGCAAAAGATTTGTTGCTTCTTTTATCTGGTGAGTTGTATTTGAATTTGAAAGTGATGGCAGCAAATGCTTTAACTCTGATGTATTGTTATTGGTCCAGACTGCAGAATTTAACAGGACGCTTCTTGGGACCAGGCATGAATTGATGGAAATGGTAAGAAATAAAAAGAAATACTTGTGTTTAGGACAAGAATGTCTTAATTTTCAGTATTTATCATTGTAACTGTAACTTCTGTCTTAGCATTCTGAGCAGGATCGGCATGTGACACAGACCAACATGAAAATCGACACAGAAGTGGCTGGCCTGAAGACTTTGCTGGAGGCACATAAACTGGATTCCATCAAATATCTTTTAGGTAAAAATGTCAAGATTTGGAGCAAACCATGCAATTTGCTTTTGTTGCCGCTTTACTGGCACTTTTGATTAGATCATGGCAATTATTACATCTGTTGGACTGTGCAAACTGGATATTTGCAGTCCTCAGGTTCAGCTTTTTAAAAAAAGGCATGAATGATGTAGAAACTTATTCTTAAGCTTGATCGTTTTATGAAGTACAAAACACGTGTCCAGTGCTCTGGACGAAGATATTTATCAGTGTGTTATTAAAGGTGCACTTAGCGATCCCTCACTAAAAGTCTTAGCTTTTTTGCTTTTAAGAAATGAATTGTAATTTTGAAACATACTGTATGTATAAAGTCATGAGCACTCACATGAGGTGAAGACTTCAGTCATATCTGTAACCTTATAAAAGCTGTTTTATGCTACATGGAGAGGGTGCCCCTCACATGACCAGCTAAATACTGGATGCTTAATATCGGTGACAACCCTGTTATTGGACACTTTCGCTCATGGATTAAATCAATCATGGCTTACTGTGAATCAAGGTTGTAGCCTGGAAAATAATTTTGGGTGTGCTTCAGTAAAAATGGATGGGCCAAATTTTTGCCCACATTTTTTTTATACCAAATTGTCCTCATTTATAAATTGATTGTGTTTGAATAATGCTGCATCCACACCCTTAGGTGTGGGTGTCAGTGTAAGTCCAAGATGACATGCACAAAAGATTACTGAGTGCACCTTTAAATCTCCTACGTTTAAAGGACCTACACACGCATAGCCACAAAATGCTCCCTATTCCACATAACATACAGTGGCACTGCAGATGTACTGAGGTCAATGATTTGAATGCAAGTTGTATACAACTATTTCAATTGATTATTTTTGATTCATGATTCATATTTGTACTTCTGCTAGGTTCAATATTCACATGCCTCACAGTTGTACTTGGATTCTATCGGATATGGAAGTGAATGCCAAGAGACATTGTTCTTCTTGAAAATGAAAAATATAAATAAATAATAAACTCTCATCAGCCTCAACCCACTGGAAGAATTCACAGACATCCTGTGGGAGTGCATATCCATTTAATGCTTTATTAAGATTTTTTTATTTTATTTGGACACTAAATGATGCTTACACACCGATATCAAGCATGCAACATATTGAATTAGGGTCTTGAAGTTTGTTACAATCAAAGTCGACAACCTAACGAACCATATGACGTAAATACATACTGTATATACCAAATAAGGTGTAAAGTAAACATGTTCACAGCATTCTGCATACACGATTCAAGAATCTAAATTCACTTATGCAATACACAATTTTAGCAACTTTTACAAAAGCTTTTTTTTGTGTGTGTGTTTTTTTAACAAACTGATATGAAACCAAATTTGCATGTCATTCTTTGTTCTTCAATTTTGCATTTTCCTGTGGAATAAAACAATGCAGTTTAAATAAAATGCACATTATTTTATGAAGTGCATTTCAAGGTATTTAAGGATCACATTACATGTACTGTGTTTAGGAGCAGTAAACCAAGTACTGTTACCAGAATAAATCTATATAGCCTGTAACACTTGATTTTCCATGGCTCTCGACCAGAATGATTTCAATAGGCCTATAACTTGTGCAGTTTTCCATTTAAGCATTTTGTATGTTTTCCTTTTTATCACTGAGAACATGAACAAGATATATTACATATATTTTTTATGAAAACGTTATTCTGAATCAATAAAAGGCACTGAATATTCTTTGTGGAAATTGTAATAACCCTTGACAGGTATCCAGTACACTAGAGGGCAGTATCAAGTTAGTTTGTGCATTAAACTAGGAAGCGATATGTAAAGTCTGTTCTTCAAGTAGGAATTGACAGGCGTGAAATAAGCACGAGTTCCGGTAAGTTACATATTGTTTTGGTTTGTTCAAATATATATGTAATTTTGTGGTCACATTCCGTAATCATTGAACTAGTTTCGGGCAGTATGTGTTTTGGCCGATCATCCGTGTTATATGACAACTGCAAGCTGGTCTTTGTTCAAGCAGGATTCATTGCGCAACTTAATAGTAATTTATTAGAATGGTCTATTGGCAGTTATCTAAAAAAAAAAAACCCAATACATTTTATCCGCGATTATGTTCCTTAAACCCATATGTGCGTTTAAAGGGATATTTCACACAAAAGTGAAAATTATTTCATAAGTTACTCGCCCTCATTCCATCCCAGATGTGTATGACTTTCATTCTTCTGCTGAACACAAATGAAGATTTTTAGAACATCTAATTTCTGTATGCACAATGTAAGTGAATGGTGGTCAGAAATTTGAATCTCCAAAAATCACATAAAGGCAGCATAAAAGTAATCCATACATTTCCAGTGGTTAAATCCATATCTTCAAAAGAGAAATAATAGGTGTGGGTGGGAAACAGATCAATATTAAAGTCCTTTTTTAATATTAATCTCCAGCTTCACTCCCACATTCTTTATTCATATCGCCACCAACTGGTCGGGGCTGGTAAAAGGTGGAGATTTATAGAAAAAAAGGACATACATTTTTATTTGTTCCACACCTATCCTATTACTTCAGAAGACATGGATTTAACCACAGAAGTCTTACAGATTACTTTTATTCTGACTTTGTTTTGTTTACTGGAGATTCAGAGGATGGAGATTCAGAGGATGGACCTACAGAGCGAGATTTTTGGGTGAACTATCCCTTTAATGACAGTCCAGATTTCTCTTTATGGTATGATAAGTGAAATATTAAATGCTGTACATTTGAGACTAAATGTATGCTATGTTTGGTCTTTCTAATTGCTTTGCTATGTTTGGTCATTTAAACTGCACATTACATTGTGAAATGATAGTACTTAATTCTAACAGTATTTCATCTCATTCATTTAGACCCAGAGCACATCACAATCTCCTGAGAGAACATGACTGATGCTTTCTGTAGCAACAGTGAGGCAGCTCTCCAACGCTCTGTGAACGTGTCCACCATTGCAACAGGAAGCCATTGTGGAAATTTGGTGGAGCTGTATCAGATAACTGAGACTTGTCATTTTGTCACTAGTAACAAATTCAAGAAGGCAAGGCATCATGTTCATCTGTCAAGTTGTACTTAAAAATAAAGACATTATGGCATCAATATCTCCTGTTTCAAATTCAGGTAGCCTTGCAGTTTCCAGATGAACTCCTGCCTGTTGCTGTTTCCGTCTCTGTGGAAATAGAGAAAGAAACCAAAGCAAAGACATTCATTTTAGGAGATACGTCATATGGCAGGTAAGAAACCTGTTGAAAATAAATTAAATAAATTGATAAACCAGCCAGAATACTTACTTCCAGACCATTGTCTCTCCTTTTCAGCTGTTGTGTGGATGAAGTAGCAGCAGAACATGTTGGAGCAGACTGTATAATACACTATGGGCCATCTTGTCTTAGCCCATGTAGTCGACTGCCCCTACTGTATGTGTTTGGGAAGAGACCAATTGAAATCCAGCAGTGTGCTACAGCCTTTAAAGAGCTCTACCCTGACAGCCAAAGTCATGTCATCATCGTGTACGATGTCACCTATTCACATGCTATAGGTAATGCTATTGTCTTATCTATGCCATTTCCAAGCATTTAATAATAGTCCGTTAATGTGTGCCTGCAGTTAATTTATCTCTTTATAGGTGATCTCAGGAAGCTCTTGCAAGATATCTACCCCAATATTGTGGTCTCTGTTCTAAAAGCAAATGGTGCTGAACTGGTTCAGGACAGTCATAACTTGGATTTACAGGATGATAGAGTCATTATTAAATTTGGTAGACAGTTTTGTGTAAACGAGGGACAGAGCATTGATGATTACAGTATGTTCTACATTGGCAAGGAGGGCCTGACTCTTACAAACTTCATGATGACCTGGAACCATTGCGTCTTCAGCTCATTCAATCCAGAAACATCCACAGGCCAAATTGAATCTATTAATATCAACAAAGTACTAAGGAAACGCTATTATGCCATTGAGCGGGCCAAGGATGCCGGTGTGGTGGGCATTTTGGTGGGCACACTGGGTGTTTCTAACTACCTGACCATCATTGAGCAGCTGAAAGACATAATTCACAAAGCAGGCAAGAAGAGCTATATGTTCGCCATGGGAAAGATCAATGTTCCCAAGCTGGCAAACTTCTTGGAAATCGATGTTTACGTGCTAGTTGCCTGCCCAGAGAACTCGCTGCTCGATTCAAGTGAATTTTACAGACCTGTGGTGACTCCCTTTGAGATGGAGTTGGCTTGCAATAAGCACAGGGCGTGGACTGGAGAATATGTCACGGATTTCAGAGATTTACTGCCTGGTATGTCATTCATTGCATTAATAGTTAATGATGCTTGCTAAGGCAAGAATTGCAATATGCTGTTGTTCATACTTAGCATGGGCAAGAACTAATCACACTTTCTTTAAAAAATGTAAATTGTTTTAATATTGTTTTGCTCAATATTAGTACTATAATTATGGGGATTAAGATATCAATGATATGTGTGGTTTAACTACTAATGCTACTTGTACATTGAATAGCTTATAAATATAGGATCAATAGAAGATTAATTGACTAAAATAAATAAATGCCTGAATATATGGTCTAGTTCTGTGATCTCCTAATCTGAAAAATTGATATTATAGGTGGGAGCAGCCATGTGGACATCCCAGAACAAAACCAGTCAACCAATGAGGAGACCACAGATGTATCACTTATCACAGGAGCTCTGCGAACTTCTTGTTTCACCAATTCGTCAGAGATAAAAAATGACACATCAGATTCTTCCTCACTTGTACTCCGGAATCAAAGTCTCACTGTAGCCAATGCTAACAATGCAGGTACAGAGTCTGGAGGCATATTGAACTGTAGATGAAGAATCCTTGCAGAAGGGTCAAACTTGGAAATGTGTACATCCTTTGATTAACGCAAAGGCAGAATATAATCATGATTTTTTTTGTTTTGCAGCATCATTTTTGGCTGGCCGTAGTTGGCAGGGACTGGAGCCCAAACTGGGGCAGACGCCTATAGTGAAAGCTGTGGAGGGACGGAGAGGCATTGCAATAGCTTATGAGGAGGAGGGTGTGGGCAATGGAGACTCTTCAACAACACCTCTCTATAAATCATGACCCTCATTTCCTATTGGACTGTAAAAGGATGACGTCAGTCATGCACTGACAATTCACATCAATAAATTGAAGATTATATTTCCCATAATACTTGTTTTTTGGACATGTTTTAATTGCCTTGATAAGGCTTGCTGTTCTAATTATTATCAAGTTACTGTAAAAAAAAAATTACGTTCTTCCATGGTATGTTATATACCAATCTAGTCGCAAAACTGTAGAAAGCAAATTGAATTATCAGAGGAAAATGTAACTTCTTCCTCTAAATGAATTAACTGTTTAACATTCAAGTGTTGAGTGACTTACAAAGTACAGAAGCAAACTCTGGCTTGAATTTAGTCCTGAAAATAATACTTGTGGGTTTATCCCAAACGATCAGCAAGGAGAAGCAAAAAATAATGTGTAGAAGTCTAGATATTAGTTGAAACTTTTGATTTAGGCCTTATTCATTCACATTGCCGGTCCCCGTTAAGTGCTTTAACAAAGGATGATGGAAATATGCCGCTCTTTCCATTGCATTGACCCTCAAGCCACTCTTCATTGACTGAAAAATAAAATGATATAAAAGTCACAAAATTCTTTAGTGTTGAATTCATATTCACAGAAATACTGCATTTTATGGCCATATAAGTGAATTAATAAGTAATACAATGTCAGTTCCTACCTTTTGAAAGGACTGTAATGACATTTCCCTGTTTGAAATCCAAATCTTCTGCGGTGGAGGCTTCATAAGAGTAAAGGGCCACCACTTTCTCAGGAGACACACTTTTACCCTTAAATTTATTTAGACAATATTATTGGGGGTGACGGCAAATACCTAGGTTTAGTTTACTGACAAAGCTGGATGGCTTTAGTTGTTTATATGGTCTTTAATATTATTGAAAAGGTGTAGCAATCAGTCCTTCATTCACACTACGTTATACTGTCATGCTGTGTGAGTGTAGCTTAGCCAGGACATTGTACTACCTCAGAAATTGAGCACCACAGAGTAAGACGGCCATCATTCACACTATTCCAAACAGCCTCCATTTCAGAGTCTTCAATAGTCACTTTCTCAATTGAGTCTTCCTTGGCATAACTGAAAAGTACAACTCCGCTTACTAGTGTATAGTTCACCAGTTTTCCATTTTTCCTTTATCACATTCACTTGAGGAACATAATAAGAGACTAACTTACATCAACCAATAACTGAGCTAATTGAGAAATTTTTGCTCAATGATCATTTGGTAACTGAACATAATGGTGGTGCTCTATGCATTTAATTCAAACAGTTGTATGATTTTGTTTAATACTGTGTTGGGAATGTTCTACAACTGGTTTAGTTACCGTAAAGTTAGTGCTGATGCAGGCAGCTTAAGTTTAGAGCTTATCATCTGAAGAATGACCCCATATGATTGTCCAGGTGCAATACTGATTGCTATGGTGAACTGAAAGTGCACTTTCACAATACAGCCTGAGAAATTCCCAGTGTTATTAGCCTGCAAGGAATAAAGTACATTATGAGAAATAACAAATCGGCAAATCTAATTATAAATTGGGCACTTTAGTTACATAACCATTGTTTGATAGTTATGTAATTTTACAAACAAAAGATGGTAAATGATCAAGAAGTGTTAGGAGTATGTTGTGAATAATGAACCTCAGCTTTAACAGTCTTCAGGCCTTTTGTACCCTCTGGTTTACTAGGTGGTGCTCTTCTTGGTGGAGCTGGTATATCATCGTTTTCATTTAATTCTTCAATCTAGAAGAGGTTAAATTTGAAGTTTGTTAATGTCATTGGACAACAAAAAAGTTTTAATATAACTCAAGCAATTATGATGGGAAAATAATAGCTTTTTGACGACAGAATCATACAGGGTTCACAACAAAGAATAACATAATGAGTTATGTGTAACGAAGTGGTTTAAATAACAAACAAAATTGTATCTCTGTGTGCCTGTATTTTCTTTACTCCAATGGCCAGGTTTTAGGAATTTTGATCAAAAGGCAATTACCTGCATTGGTTTTGATGTCATTGTAATATCCAAGGGTTCTAGGAAATTATAAGGAACAAGACCTCGCTGAAAATACCCAAAAAAAAACATAAAAAAAAAAAACACAGAAAACAGGACATTATTATCTCTCTTATGAACATGGTGAATTAAATATGATATTGGAATAATCTTTCTGTTATGAGTGTAGTAGGAGATTTTGCCCTACACTAGGTGAAGTACAGAAATGTAAGTGAAATGCACACGTAAAGACACATTTTTTTAAAACTATTTCCTTCCACCCTGGTGCTCATAATGTTACAAAAAGTGCCACAATGTAAAAAAAAAATATTTTTATATAAAAAATACATTAATAAAATTTAAATCTGCCAAAAACTACCTTTTCATTGAAAACAACAGATGCCCAGTTGTCAGCTCCTTTCTGAAGAACAAAGACGATGTTTCCAGGAAACACAGCCAACTCTTCTTTAGTCTCAGGAACAAATTCATAAAGAACAGTGTGTGGCTCACCTTCAAGTGCCCTGTTCATTATTACATTTTCATTTATTTTCTTAGCAGACACTTAAAAATGAATTAAAATGTATAATAAAGTGCATATCACAAATGGCAAATCCAACAAAGTTACACTGATGTTACACTAAGGTTGGCCTCAAAATCTGATGAGAACACCATATAATAGTGCTGTAGTACAAATGAATAGCCAGTTAAGGTGAGCTATAAGATGCATTAAATATATATATATATATATATATATATATATATATATATATATATATATATATATATATATTTGGACCTTATTTTAACTTTGACCTTTACTAATGGCCACCACAGATTTATCTAGACTTACCTCAGGACTTCTGGCACTTTTGGTGTAGATGGAATATTATCAACCTAAACAATACGCATGTATTTATTTTAGGAAAGATGCCCTGTTGTCTTTGAAGCCTGTTTTGTATTTTTTTCTTCATAATGTTAACAAATTACATTACATACTTGAGGTTGCAGTGGGGCAAAACCAGAGAACTGATCAGCAGGTACAACAGAGGACACAACCTGTGAGGAAAAAACAAAAATTGTCTAATTTACTGGCCAAATAGTCATTGCACATTGATTTATTGATTAATGGTGATGCCAGGTACCTTAGCTTTTCCAAGATAGTCCTTTTTCTCCAGCTCTGCCACATAGTGCTTATTGGGTTTAAATAGCAGCCCTGCTCGAATCTCTACCAGAGAAAAGAGCTTCTGCTTCTGTAAAGAGGAAATGTAATACTAATGACATGTAGCAGCATTTTTAAAACACTGTTTAAAAAACCATGGCATAAAATTCACGTTTTGCACAAAATGTGTCATTTACATTTGTCATTCAAGTGCTTAAAAATAATGACACATCCTCACTAATAGAAGGATGACTTTCCACTGAGTAAAAGTCATTGATCTTGTGAGTTTTGTCATTACTGGAACTTACACAACTTCCCACAAAAAGTAACCAGAACCAGTGATTATGCAATCAAATGTAACTGGTGAAACCGGCAGTGCTCTGTACAATATTGTTTCAAAGGAAATGGCAGAGGAAATTTGCACTACGTGTAAATAGTGTTATATGTCATTTTCACCCCTAATTAAATACTAACATACAGTACAGGGGCATCACTACAACGTGTTTATTGTGTTTACTTAAAGTCCCACAGACACCCTACACCAACCCCTGAGCTTAACCTTCCCTTACAATAATTAGCCATGGTTTTACTACAAATTAATCATAGTATCACCATGGTATTTTGCAGTAAAATCATAGTAACCTCAAAATTAAAAATGGTTACTATATGAACACCATATTACTGTAGTATCACCATGGTTAACTGCATTAAAACTATTGCTTCCGCAAAAAACAACAACAAAAAAAACAAGGTTATTAATATTTTAAAACTATGGTTAACACCTTTCTCGGAACTCCCCGACCTTCACAGTGCAATCACTGCAAGGAGATCAACCTTTATATTACTTTTTATTTATTATTATAAGTAGTATTTAAGGAAATATTAAGAGTGGAGACCGGAAACAGGATGGGAAAAAAACTGGGACAAATGGGTGGATTGAACCCATTGTATTTACACACCACACCATTGAAGTGACACTTGAAGGCGCAGTATTTCATTTTAGTGTTTCTACCAGACTATCTGAGTGCAAACAGCCATGCTGTGTGGCAGGAGCTATTTACACCTAGTGCAAATAGTGACAAAAATACTGTACATATAAGAGACATGGAACATGTTTAGCTTCCCAGAGGATTTTGTTTCCTCAGACCCTAAAAATGAATTTAGAGAAAAACTCAATGTTTCTAAAGGGGCACATCTGCAACTAACACTGTCTACAGACCAGTATGGCATCCAGGGCGAGGTCAATATGGCTGAACTTGGCTTCTGCTCTAAAGTTCAGTGCAGTAAGAAGGTTCTCTTGAGCTTTCTCCCATTTTCCCAATTGGGCCTGTACCAATCCCATGTTATGTAGCACCTAAATGTAGGGTGGGACATAATGGCTGAATCAGAAAATGGAGTGGCAGCAGTATCAGCAGTTAGTTGATTAGACTCTTGGGTTCATCTTTAGCAAAATCTTGTGTCATGCACATTACAGCTATTAATGACAACAATTATGAATTTCCTAAATAAAAAAAAATAAAAAAAAAAGAACTCAATACAGGTGCAAAACAATACATATGCACAAGCACTGCATGAAACTGCTCTTACCTCACAGGCGTATAGTTTATATCTCAGCCCCAGAGGTTTGTAGTCTATTATCTGATTTCCTCGTAACTGCTTAAAAGCCTGCTGAAAATCTAGAAGAGACTCTTCAAACCTGAAGATGCAATTATGTACATGTTAATTAGACATTAGGACTTTTTATCATTCTAAAGATTGTCATTCAACTGAGCATGATGCAGTGTTTTATCAAATATAACTACAACAAACTTTTGTGTTTTCTGGAGACAGGAATTCATTTCAAAACCAGACCAACCTCTTAAATGATCAGAATTTAATAAAATATTTATGAATTGGCCTTACTTTTCCTTTTTGTTGAACACAACTCCCCTCTGAAAGAAGGCCACAGCCAGGTGTTCATCTCTGCCGATACTTCCATCAAAAGCCTTCAGACGTGTAACAGCAATAAATGTCCTCATTAAGAATGAAACCACTTTTACTTCCTTTTTGCAGTGACGTACTTTTTAAATAGCAAAAAAACATTCTCATAATCATACTTCACAGGATCCTACAAGTTCCTTAAAATGTTTCACTCAGCAGTCTCATTTAACAAAGAACCTGCCAGGTAATAGTGCTTTTGTATCATTTCGTAAAAGAGAAAATGTCTTTCATACAATCACCTTTTCAGCCTCATCCAACTCATTGTTGTGCAGATAAAGACAGCCAATGTTGAAGGCAATTTTTGAGTTTTTCTCTTCGATGTTGAGGAATAGCCTGAGAGCAGAGTCTGTGTCTCTTTGCTCCACACATGCCACAGCCTCATCCCACTGACGAAGAGTGCTTACAAATGACATGCTCCCTTGAATGACAATCACAATGAAGAAAAGAAAGCTGTTCTACACGGTTATGAACAGATGAGGGGGAATCTGAAACTTTACTTGGAGAATAAGGCCAGCCCTTTGCTCTGTGAAAGAGGAAGTACTAAGCTTACAGGTCACCTGGTTCATTATTTGTTGTTTCCTCACTTGGCAGTTGAGTCAGTTCACTTTTTTAGTTGGGTCATCAGAAGTTTAAACTTAATTTGCTTAATTGTCTGAATATTCCACAAGATTAGGCACTTATTAAACCTCCAACAGATCATTTTGTCCCACCTCAGGCATCAAAGCTCTTTCATCATTTTCTTTTTGTATTTGGACACATTTTGTTGTAAATCCATAACAGACATAATGGAAGTGGTTTGAAAATTATTCTGCACAATACTAGTTATAAAATGTGTCCCTCTTACCAATTTAATGACTGAAAATGCAACATTTATGAGTTTTCTAATTTTTATGTGATGAAGAAAAAAAAACCATAATGCATAATGGATTATAATGGAGTAATAGATGTGGATATAATTTAATGACAGTTACGAGCAAACAAGGTTTGAACATCAACTGTAACAAAATCAAATTGAAATTGACAGATTTTTAATACTTAAGTGTACAAATTTGAAGGCTGTTAATTGTATCAATGCAGGTACACGTCATATTAATTATATGCGACTACTCATTACATGACAGAGAGCTTACGACCTACTAATTAATTCCTGACTTAAGAACCGATTTAAGCACCGATTTAATTACAAACTAACTAGCAGTTACGAAGCCCTTAGTGTGAACTTTACGTCCCAATTTAAGTGAGACCTTACGCACAGCTGGTGCAACCCTACCCAGGTGTATTACACACTCCTATCAATCACGAGAGCTTGTTCTCATCAGCCTGCAAAAGAGAATTACAGTACACACTGTTCTGAGTCTAAAGCAGACCAGCACTATGAAGACAAGTTCACGAGTTTTTATTTGAGGAGAAGTCTCAAGCTGTGTCCGAAACCACCCCTATCCACTAAATAGTGCACTATTTCGGGTGTCAGCCATTTTGTAGTGGTGTCCCAATTCATTACCTACATCTCATTCCCTACATTTGTTCACTCTTTCTTACCCACAATGCAATCTGATTTCGAGGGTACACACGATGTACACTCTCCCGACCCCTATTTCCCATAATCCAACGCGGTGACGCGGCAGAGTGCAAAATAAAATTGCAAATGGCGGACGTAAACACCGGAGGCGGCAACTTTTACAAATGTAAGTAACTATTTTATTAATAGAAATAAATCTGTAGCAAGATATAACTAAGTAAATTTATACATATTGATGGATTAATTTATAATTGGCCAGTAACTCCGCTTAAATGCAATTTTTGACTCGAAACTACCAAGTGTAATTTTTACTGTCGAGATTTCACATAGCAAATGATAATTTGTTGGATTCTTCACATATATTATTTATAACATGTAACTACTGTATTCGCATATGCCTTAGAAAATAATGTATCGAAGATTTCTATTGTTTTAGGCATGGATGAATACGTAAAGCGTCTCATAATGAGCAGGATGGCCAATGGGCACCTCTTCTCTGGGCACAGGAACGCAGCCCTGTTTGGATGGGAGTGAGTTTGTAGATTTCTTTTCCTCAGAAATTAGTAGAGTTCAGTTTCATTTTATATGAGTAAATAGTAATATTTAAGTTATTACGTTACATGTACTACAGAACTGTTCTGAAAGAGATGGGGTTGCTTGGTGTGGTAACCCCTGCCACAAAGTGGGAAAAATTTAACCTACAAGGTAAATTCATCTTAATAATATATGCAGTTCTGCTTGTAAATTTACATAATTTGCTTCATCTGCAAGATGTTTTTTAATGATGCATAAAAGTAGCTTTTTTTAGTAATGCATTAATTTATCTATTTGATATTACAGATATGTACATACATTTCACAAATTCAGATAATATCTAAATTTACATTTTAGAACGTTTACAAGCCCTTGGTTATTTATATCATATGTCCTCCTTCACTCCGCCACTCAGGACAATTGAAGAGCTCATACTCGACTATTAATTATCCAGAATGCTATATGGTGTCAGGAAGTGTAATCAAACTTGAAATCTTGGAGCATGAAATCTAGGGCTAGAAGACTGTGTCAAGGTTTATATTGAAAAAGGAGTATAACGATTTTTTTTTGTCTGTTCTAATCAAAAAACTATTAGTCTTACTCATAACGTTTTTGGTGCTTTTATGCCTTGCATTGTATGGAGATAAACCGATCATGTCTCTAAAATATTTGTATGAATTTCTTCCACAGAGCACAAGTTTGAGACCACTTAAGGGTGAGTAAATGAAGAGTAAATTATAATTATTGGATGAGCTATTCCTTTAAAACCATACTGAATGACTTTATGCTGTCAGAGCCTTTTTATATGAAAATGTTATGTATAAGTAATCTCTGTAAGATTTATCATTCTCTTCTAAATCATTTGTAGGAGCTAAGGAAGCCACCCACCCACCTCATGGACTGCACCAGATTTGCCAGTTCTTGCTCCAAGGCACTTGCAAGTTCCTGGACATTTCTGGGGGGAATGGCCCTAACCCTCACCCTCCGTTCCAACAGGACCCAGACGTGCACAATAGGATTGAGATCCAGGCTCTTCGCTGGCCATGGCAGAACACTGACATTCCTGTCTTGCAGGAAATAATGCACAGATCGAGCTGTATGGCTGGTGGCATTGTCATGCTGGAGGGACATGTCAGGATGAGCCTGCAGGAAGGGTACCACATGAGGGAGGAGGATGTCTTCCCTGTAATGCACAGCATTGAGATTGACTGCAATGATAGCAAGCTCAGTCCGATGATGCTGTGACACACCGCCCCAGACCATGACGGACCCTCCACCTCCAAATCGATCCAGAGTACAGGCCTCGGTGTAACACTCATTCCATCGACGATGGACAGTGGAATTTATCTCTGCACATCTGCAGTCCTCTTGCCTTCATGTAGCATGCCTAAGACATGTTCATGCAGATGAACAGGGACACTGGGCATCTTTCTTTTGGTGTTTTTCAGAGTCAGTAGAAAGATCTCTTTAGTGTCCTAAGTTTTTATAACTGTGACCTTGCCATTTGTAAGCTGTTAGTGTCTTAATGACCATTCCACAGGTGCATTTTCATTATTTGTTTATGGTTCATTGAACAAGCATGGAAACAATAAAGATCTGTAAAGTTATTTGTATTTTTTCAAAATTCTTTAAAAATACAGTGTCCTGAAAAGGGGATGTTTCTATTTTTGCGGAGTTAAAATAAATATATATATATATATATTATATATATTATACACACACACTCACACTATAGTGTGTTAAATGTGTAATCCATTCTTCTGGACATTAATTTTTTATTTATTTATATAAACATAAGATACACAAATTATCTACTGACATCAGTGTATTAACTTCAACTTTGAACACTATATTTTATTAGCTTATCTTATGTAGACAAAATACAGTCAACTTTAAACTAAGTTTTTAAATATGTGATTTAAGAAAATAAGTTTTTAAGAGTTCAATGGATCTATTCTTCATTTATTTAGTGTACAGCTAAATTTATTTAGTCTTAATAATTATTACCAATGGGTGGCGTCGACGAGCCAACAACGCATGCCTCAAAGTTGTGTAAAATAAAATTTTCTTCACTAGAAAATGTAATTCACCAGAAACAAAGAGTTGCATCAAGTTTGCCTCTGGACTCGGATGGAGGACACCGATAAGAAGAACCCAGCGAAAAGGTGTGCTTGTGCACTTAGGTTGGTTTTTGTTGGTAGTTTACTTTTCTACAATTTGTTTTAATAAGATATATAGGAGCGTGCAATAGCGTTTTCATTATTTTTATCTTTAACAGATAGTTATTATCTTTTTTATGAAAAATAAAATCTAAACATGACAAATTGAAGTAATTTATCATTAATGTAATACGCATATCAAATGAACAAGTGAAAAGATTAACTGTATTATGATCATTGAATTTTTTTGTATTTTTATTAATGCAAAAATAAAATATTTAATTGCCCATTATAAAATTATATATATAAACTATAACTATATAAAGATTACAGAGATTATCAAATTCTTTTTTTTTTTTGAGATTATCAAATTCAATAAGCCACACAGGTGAAATGTTCATGACAAATGTCTGCGACAGCTCCCGAGTGTTCTCTGACGCATAGAATTTACGTCAGCGTCTGAAATCGCTCACTCGTTTCGTTCACTCAATGCTGAAATATAGTGCACTCACAGCCATTCACTATATAGGAAATAGTGAATGAGTGAACGAGTGGGCGATTTCAGACACAGCTTCAGGTGCAGCCAATATGGCGTTGTTGCCCGAGCAACCGCTGGAGCTGCAGAGTAGAGGAAACAGCCACTCCAAATCCGACATCTGTGCGGATTGGGAGACATGGCATTTCCTGTCAGTGTAAATAGACAGTTAGCTGACATGGCTACACAACAACCCGCTGTTGCCTTTAAGTAAACAAAAGGACATCTAACACAGCTTTCTCCATGAAAGAGCCGTTCTTCACTGCAGATGCATGTGGCGGCGGATTAACGTGCCGATGTTAGCAAGCTAACATGGACCTTGGATTAATGCTGTACAACAGTTTGAAAGATGTAACATGGAGCACGACGACACTGCCCCTGGATAGACTTGTTAGTGCCTACAGACTCCCACAGATCGTACAGTTGGATAGCGGTAAGTCTTGTCGCATGCCGTGTCTTTTAAAGCGTTGTGTGTTGTAGCAATCAGGTGGTGTTGTGTTGCTGTTTTTGCAGATGCGCTCCTGCGGAATTCCAACAATTAGCCGCTTAGCGCGCTAGGCTAACGCTACTTTTCACCCAAAGTACATTTAAACCGGCGGCTTTACTGACATTATTTATATCGTAGGGGTTAAAATGGCTGTATTGTGTACTGTTCCGGCTCAGTTAAGGATCACGTAGGTAAACAAAAGGCGATCAAGAGAGGCACAGATGTGAGCAAGCTAACGTAAACTAGCCAGAGGCCAGACAAGCTGAGTTTAATAACAGACTGCAGGCAGTCCGTCCTGCTCGCATTCAAAACACTGGCCTTGCCTCATAACATTATTTTTCATGAAATTATTTATCGTTTACTGCAAGGCAAGAAGCTCAGCAACACAACGACGAGGTGCTCTTTACATTTCAGAAAGAAGAAATTCGAGCATTATGCATGAACAATTTCTAAAAGTATTTTAACATTATTTTATTATAAAAACGATAGAAATACAAGCAGAAAGTTGAGTTCTAATGAGTGTGATCTCTTTCTGCAGTGTGTAAATATGGAGGAGTGCAGGGGCGTAGCAATCATTTCAAAAGTGCGGGGGAAAGAACTATTAGCGCAATGCGTACATAAATATATAAGATATATATTTCAGGCTCTCAATCGATTATTTGTTTTTATTGAATTAATTGCATGATTGACCAGTGAATTTTAACTTTTGCATTTAGACATTTGCTGTATAAAAGACACATCGTAACCACATTTGCCTTTTGAAAAAGTGTGGGGGATTAACTTTGGATTTATAGAAAGTGAGGGGGACATGTCATTGAATAATAATCACTAGGACATAACGTGATGTCCTAGTGAGATTATTTACCCCGCATCCCCCACACATTCTATGCCCACGAAGGAGGGTAATGTCAGGGGAACTTGATCATTATGAGAACTGTGGCACTATCATTATAACTGTCTCAGTAACTGATTTTGAAACCTTGTAGGTGCTCACTGTGTACAGCAGACAGCTATAGGCTAAGTAACCCATGACCCCTTTATCTCACCCCTCATAAAATACTTTAATCTGTATTATGTGAGTTTGCTACATTCCGATATTATATAGTCAGTGAGAAATTAAATTGTTTTTTTGCTGACTCATGTTGCCAACTTTTATCTAAGTGCATGTTATTTTCACCTGCTGCTGTTTAAATCTGTGTGTACTTAGGTTATGATTAAGAATGCAACAAATACCAAAGTATAGTTCATTATTTTGAGCATACAATATATTTTTACCTCTTTGCAAAGCTATTTTGTGCTATTCTATGATTTCCATATTTCTTGACAAAAGTATACACTAGGGGATGTGCAAAACCTGCCAATTTTTATAATCGACTAGTAGGTCAGATAGGTATAGATAGGTATATACATGTGTTGTATTCACGTGATCCGATCAGACACATTTCCATTGGGTAAATGGTCGCTGAACGCTGCTCTTCATCATGGTCAACAGCTTGTGAATATTCAACAAATAAATAGGCTAAATAAATATAACATGTTATTGCACAAAACTACCAAAGTAAGAGAGGTAAGAAAGGACTCCTATATAGAGCAGCACAAGTTGTGCGCATCTTGAATGCAAAATGACATGTTTCAATATTCCCGCAGTGCTTCAGGGCTATCCTTGCTGTGCATTCAAATGCGCACATTGGCAAGATATTACTGTGGGTACACATCTAATTCAGACATCAAGCAGTTTAAACCTTTTATTCTGTGTTTATTTAAGCAGTGTCAGACAGAATCAGCATACTTTAATCTCTCTAAAGCACCTTACAAATATGGGAACATTACTCACAGGAAAGGATTTAACATCCAACAGTGAGCGAATTTAAATGTATTGTTGATGCAATGCTTTGATCGCTGAAACATCAGCTGTGCATACATGGATTGGAAGCTTAACGCATTAAAAGACACTTCTTTCAGAAGGTTCTAATGTGCTGACTTTATTATTCACTTTTAAGCTCAGCAAGTTATCACCAATAACCTCAGCAAAAACACTCTAAGAAGTTGCATCAATTTGAGAATTACATCTCCCATTAAAACCACCACAACTAAAAATATTAATGTGTGTAATCGACCCCACTAATCGACTATTCAGATATTGGACGACTAATCGATTTGTCAAAGACTGTGGCACATCCCAGCTATACACTAAGGTCACTGTTTTATACTGATGTGACATGTGAATGGTTTGTCTTTCACCACAGGGGAATCTGTGGAAGGGCTGAGAGAAAATGACTACCTCTTGATCCATTCATGTCGGCAGTGGACCACAATCACCGCCCATAGCCTAGAGGAGGGACATTATGTCATTGGACCGAAAATCGAGATCCCTGTCCATTATGAGGGTGAGGCCACTCAATTGTTGTGGTGCAGGCTATGTAGGAACACCTTTTTGTATTTTGAATATGAAGGAAGAGGGAACACACATTATTTTAATGCTACCCAGTTAACAAAATGAGCAAAAAAAAAGGAAAGAAGGAAAAGCTTTTAGTGGTGCAGCATTTACCATAGATTTAACTTGGCAGTTCATTTTGCTAATTGGGCTCTTCATATTGACATCCCCCTACCAATTGAGAGGGTTGATTGACCACTTAAGTTTAAAGGGAATGAAGTCCTTTGTCAATACCTTTGAATTAATCCACTTTAGATTCTATTCATAGTGGTCAAATGAAATATCTATGTAAAATATACACTGTAAAAAATGTTATGTGATACTACTTAAAGAAATGATGGTAACAATATTACACGTAATATTTTTAAGAACTTTTCAATCCTTGTTTTTTAAAATGAAATTTCCTTAAATAAAGTTTGTGAAATCCCCCAAATTAGTTAATATTTACTGCTTATTTTTTTAAATGAAATCTCCTTTAAAACATCATGTGACGTCACCCAAATGAGTTAGTAATTAAGCCTTGTTTTTTTAAAATAAATAACATTAATTAAATATAACATGATTTTTATTCTTCTAATGATATTAAGCTAATTTAGTGAGATACATTTTTTTTTAAGCTAAAACAATTATAAAAGTGACATTTTACCCCTTTAAAACACTTTAAATGATTTTTACATAATGCTTTTTTTAACGATTTATCCATTTATTTTTTAAATATTATTCTCACACAAAGCATTTATACATGTATAGCCAGATCAATAACTTGTACAATAACACATGGTTAAGTGCTGTATTTATTCTATGAAACAGTAAGCAGTGTACTAAACAAACTATTTGAGAAAAAAATAAAGGAAAGGAAATACATAGTTTAATTAAAGTACACAAATAAAAGCTCCATTTAATGAAAAACTAAATTAAGGTAAAGTTTACAAAAGTCAAATTACTGTCAAATATGTGCTGTAGTCAAAGTCTTATGACAAGCTTGTTCTAAAATGGATAGTTTACCCAAAAATGAAACATTTCTCATCAATGACACCCTCATGCAATTCCAGATGAATATGACTGACTTTCTTCAGGAGAATATTTTTTTTTTTAAAGACTATCTTAGCTCTGTAGGTCCTTACAATGCAAGTTATAGGTGACCAAAACTTTGATTGTAAAAGCATAAAGACTAAAATGAATCCATACAACTCTAGTTCTAGTTTAATTCATGTCTTAAGTAATCCAATCAGTTTGGGGTGGGAAAATACCAAAATATACCTCCGTATTTTATACGAATCATGACATCAGCAGTCTTCTTGGCGATCATGAGCAAGGAGTTTTATTTTAGTCTGTTCTTACCCAAAACTGCTTGGATACCTTCAGAAGTATTTTTAATGAATGTATTATTTTAAAAAGGTATTAAAATACTGGAGTGTAATATTTTAATGTTTTAATAGATTAAACCACTGGAGTCTTATGAATTACTTTAATGTTTTTGTGCTTTTTGAGCCTTGCATGATTTACTTGCATTGTCTGGAGCTACAGGGGTGAGATTTGTGATTTGTATGTGTGATTTGTATTCCTTCTTCTGCAGAAGAAGGACAGTCTTACACATCTGGGAAGGCACACATGTGAGTAAATTATGAGAGAATTTTCATTTTTTGGGGAACTGTCCCTTTAGGTTAAATACATGCAAATAGAACTTTAAAAAAATAACACATCCACGATATAAAGCTGCCAGACAATAAAGACAAGGTAAAATCCTCAAACTTTTAAATGTTTTCCAAAAACAAAAATGTCATACATTACACTTGGCTAACTGTACTGGACTATACCCAGACTTGCTGATAAGATTATAGGATTCTCAAAGATCATGCCTCTAAAAAGATTTGTGTTTGTGGGGAAAAAAATCAATTCTGGAATAAAACTTGGAAATAAAAAACTTGTCTTGCAAAACCAATGACAGTTATGCTTGATATAAGCTTGTATTATTGTTGAACTAAGAACATATTCTTCTATTCAATGCATTCTGGATCAAAACCTGGTCCAGAAAAACAATGAAAAGGCTTTGCTTGCAAAACTGTATAAATGGCCCATGCTGTAATCTATAGTGTTTCAAAAGAGCTCACTTTGAAGATGCCTTCCATTGGCAAACCTTACACAGCCACACCATGACTTCAATCTACATTATCTATCTTACAGCATGTTCCAACCAAAAACAGTCTTCCGATGAAAGTAGAAAATATGAATGCTCCCAAAAATTTAACTTCAAGTACTTCCATTACACTAACAAAAATGTATTATGCCTTGTAATATCTGTTCAATGTACACTTATTTCAACATTTTAATTTCAGCCTTTATGAAATGCAAGGCTTTCTTTTGTTAGTTTTAAAGGTAAGAGAATATTTATAGGCAGTAGTATCAAAAATAAAACAAGTAGACCTTGTTGCTATTTCTATACAAGTCATGATCTAAGTGTAGTAATCATGTTACCATTTACACATTTTCATTTTGGGTCACTAAAGTTAACAAGTTAGATGGAAATGTTCATCCAAATATTGTGATGTTAAAGACCAGCTAGCCATGTTTCATGTTCTATTATACCCAATGTGCATAATTAACACGAAAATACCTTGACAAGCATTTTGCTTGACAAATCATTAACTGTAGCGCAAGTTGCTCATGTCACTTAGGGTGACCAGATGACCATGACAAAAAGGCGGGACAACCCCCCTTAAATTATTAGTAGTTCAGATTATTTTTCTTTACAGTTTACAGTGATTACAGTCAATTCCCTCACACAGAGTGATGTATGCGTGTCTGCTGCATTTACTTTTCCATCATACGTAATTAGAAAATGTATTTAGCTGTGCTGATTTAATTAAGTAGAAAAAAATCTAACTTTATATTATTAAAAAGAAATTGAGATCTGGTAATTGAAATGATATTCACAGTATTATTACTCTTAAATTAAAAATATGGACAATCCATTCACATGTATAATTTTATTTGTACTTCTGGAAAATATCCTTGAAATACAAGGCTGTGCTTTTCCTAACCAAAATAAAACCCGATCATTTATTCCTTTTTAAATAAATAAATGCTTGACCACATAAAATGCCTGAGAAAAACATGCATCAATCTATACACAACAGTCAGCTGCTGTAGAAGACCAAAACTGCCTAAATTAATAATAAATAAATACAAATGTTTGAAAATAAATGTAAAACTAAATATGTATTTTTGTATTTTTTATTCACACATTAATTTCCAAATGTATGTATTTCCTCATTATTTATGCGTTTAATAAATTTTTTATATATTTATGCATATATATATTTCCAAATTTATCTCCACATTTATATATTTCCAATTTTCTTTCTGTATGCTAGTGAGGGGCATGTTTTCTCCCTCAGACATAGCAACTGAGCAGAGTGCTACAGAGTGAAGCTTGGAGGCCACAGTGACATCTTGTGTTTGACAAAAAGAAATGGGAGTCTACAGAATTTAAAAATAGCCACAGATGGTAAGGATGTAAATTGTAAAATAATCAAATATATAGAGGAAATATATACATGTGGAAATACATAACATAATACGTAAGGAAATAAATGTATAAATACTCATTTGTCACATTTGAAAATAGATTTATATGTAAAACATTTTTTACATTTATTTGGAATTGTATTTATTTATGTTTAATTTAGGCGGTTTTGCTCCTCCATAAAGCTTCATCAGAGGTTGTGAAGAGTGTCTTTTTAATTTTCTAGTTTTCAATTTCTAGTCTTTAACAACCACTTTAAAACTGGGTTCAAGCACCATGGGGACCCCCAGCTTTGCATATTGTGTAAGTCCTGCTTATCTGTGCGTTGTGTGTCCCCAAGAGCATGTTTGAAAACTACTGGTTTAAGGTTTACAGACTAATTTTACCGGTTCCCCTCCCCCTCAGGGCATTTTATAGAAGATTAGACTCTAAATCATTATCGGCGCGGGAACGCACAGTCCATAAAAAGTTTGGGGGAAACTCTTTGCTGACAGACAGCAGCAGAAGTGGGAGGGAACATTGGGGGGGAAAGATCAGTGCTATTGATTATGAGACCGCTGGAATTCATGTTTCTCTCATTAGTTGTTGCAAGTTGCTCATGATAAAAAAAGCACAGCAAATTAAGTTTTGTACCTCACCGAGACGCGGGACTATCCTGCGTCTCTATCAACAATCTTGCGTCACTTGAGATAGATTTTTTTTTTTTCAAAGTACAAAAACTGAGATAAAGCAAACAGTGACCATTTGTTTAGTCTGGTCACGTTTGGTTTCAAACCATTTCTGAAGCACATCTTCCATTTTCTTTTTTTACGGATTACAATTAACATGGCATGACCATCCCCCATTTATGCGCCGTCACCGCGCGAACGGTGAAGAAAGGGGGTAGCGTTATAAAACAATCATCGCTCTTTTTCATCAGACCATCTTTCAAATTTTCTCCACAAACATCGCACATTTATATCTCTCTCTTATTTTACACACCTGATTCAACTAGCTCATCAGGACAGGCTTCGACATAAACTGGGAATATAAAATAAGGGAGCCATCCAAAATGTGTAATGTGGTGCTACATATCTGGATTGAACACATCTGGTCAACATTTAACGAGACAATTAAGAAATAAAAGGAAAGTACTAATTATTAAGGCTTACCTTTTAGCGTGCACTTGTGTCGATCAGTCTGCCAAAATGTCGTCAAATCAGCAGTTGTTCACTTTCAAATGAACTGGTGTCCATAAATTAAACCACAAAATTGCAAAAATGTTCCTGATATATTTAGGTTGTATTGTTTCTTAATTTTATTAGTTGAATTGGTGTCCATAAATTAAACCTCAAATTTGCAAAAATGTTCCTGATATATTTAGGTTGTATTGTTTCTTAATTTTATTAGTTGATTTAGTGTCCATAAATTAAACCTCAAGATTTTCCCAAAATAATGTAGTTGTCTTCTCTCTTTATGAGTGAAATGCACCCAGTATTTTTTATAAAATGCAAAGTCATAATTTAAAATATGAAATATCCTTAATAATTACAAATTTCATGTTAATTTCTTTAGTCAATTTACTTGACACATTAATCACTTTTTACAGTGCATACACCGATCAGCCACAACCTTAAAACCACCTGCCTAATATTGTGTAGGTCCCCCTTGTGCTGCCAAAGCAGTGCCAACTCGCATTTCAGAATAGCATTCTGAGCTGATAATCTTCTCACCACAATTGTACAGAACAGTTATTTGAGTTACAGTAGACTTTCTCAGTTCAAGCCAGTCTGGCCATTCTTTGTTGACCTCTCTCATCAAAGCGTTTCAGTCAACAGAACTGTCGCTCACTGGATGTTTTTTGTTTTTGGCACCATTCGGAGTAAATTCTAGAGACTGTTGTGCGTGAAAATCCCAGGAGAAAAGCAGTTACAGAAATACTCAAACCAGTCCATCTGGTACCAACAAAAATAATGTCATGGTCCAAATAATTGAAATCACATTTTATTCCCCATTCTGATGGTTGATGTGAACATTAACTGAAGCTCCTGACCCGTATCCGCATGATTTTATGCACTGCACTGCTGCCACACGATTGGCTGATTAGATAATCACATGGATGATTGTCAGTGCCAGGCAGGCTGGTTTGAGTATTTCTCAGAGAAGCACAATTAGAGAAGGTGAGAGACAGTGTTAAATGAATGGATTGAGATTTTTTGAAGAGTTGAAATTGCATGAAACAATAAACTTGAAGGCGCAAAGTTCCATATGGCACTGTTCTATTGTTTGTCGCAGGTCAGTTTAAGCTGCTGGAGCAGGACAGGGACATTAAGGAGCCTGTTCATTATTTCAGCAGTGTGGAGGAGGTGGCCAAAGCATTCCCTGAGCGAGTGTATGTCATGGAGGAAATAACCTTCAATGTCAAGGTCTGGTTTTCTGCACACAGCAGAAACACTATTATGTCTTAGAGCTAGCATAATGTCATATGAATTTAGTAGAAGGATTCTCAGGCATTGTATTTTTCTGTAAATAGCTACCCTTTCTAGTCTAGTGCAAAAGTGGTGTTACACTGGATCTAAAACAAACCTTCAATTGCTCTTACAGTGTTTTTAATATATACTGTACAGTTGTAGTCAGAAGTTTACATACAACTTAGCCAAATACATTTAAACTCAGTTTTTCACAATGCCTGACATTTCATCGTAGAAAACATTCCCTGTCTTAGATAAGTTAGGATCACTACTTTCACATATTAAGAATGTGAAGTGTCAGAATAATAGTAGAGAGAATGATTTATTTCAGCTTTTATTTCTTTCATCACATTCCCAGTGGGTCAGTAGTTTATATACACTTTGTTAGTAATTGGTAGCATTGCCTTTAAATTGTTTAACTTGGGTCAAATGTTTTGCGTAGCCTTCCACAAGCTTCTCACAATAAGTTGCTGGAATTTTGTCCCATTCCTCCAGACAGAACTGGTGTAACTGTGTCAGGTTTGTAGGCTTCTTGCTCGCACACACTTTTTCAGTTCTGCCCGCAATCGGATTGAGGTCAGAGCTTTGTGATAGCCACACCAATGCCTTGACTTTGTTTTCCTACATTGGAGGTATGCTTGGGGTCATTGTCCATTTGGAAGAACCATTTGTGACCGAGCTTTAACTTCCTGGCTGATGTCTTGAGATGTTGCTTCACCAAATAGATGGTATCATAAGAAAGGAAAATTATGTAGATATATTGAAGTGCACTGGTCCCTCCTGCAGCAAATCACTCCCACAACATGATGCTGCCACCCCTGTGCTTTGGCTTGCAATCCTCACCCTTTTTCCTCCAAACATATCGATGGTCATTATGGCCAAACAGTTAAAAAAAAATTAATCAGACCAGAGGTAATTTCTCCAAAAGTAAGATCTTTATCCCGATGAGCACTTGCAAACTGTTGTCTGGCTATTTTATGGCAGTTTTGTTGCAGTGGATTCTTCCTGGCTGAGCAGCCATTCAGGTTATGTCGATATAGGACTTGTTTTACTGTGGAAATAGATACTTGTCTACCAGTTTCCTCCAGCATCTTCACAAGGCCCTTTGCTGTTGTTCTGTGATTGATTTGCACTTTTCACACTAAACTGTGTTAATCTCTAGGAGACAGAATGCAGCTCTTTCCTGAGCGGTATAATGGCTGCGTGGTCCCATGGTGTTTATACTTGCATACTATTGTTTGTACAGATGAACATGGTACCTTCCAGAGGATGAACCAGACTTGTGGAGGTCCACAATTTTTTTTCTGAAGTCTTTGTTGATTTTTATTTATTTTTTAATTATGTCAAGCAAAGAGGCATGGAGTTTGAATGTAGATCTTAAAGTACATCCACAGGTACACCACCTGTCAAGCCTTCAGACAATTGGCTTCTGATATCATTTTCTGGAAATGTCCAAGCTGCTTAAAGGTACAGTTAACTTAGTGTATGTAAACTTCTGACACACTGGAATTGTGATATAGTCAATTACAATGAAACAATCTGTCTGTTAACAAATGTTGGAAAAATTACTTGTGTCATGCACAAATTAGTTTACTAATATTAAATCTGTGGAGTGGTTAAAAAATGAGATATAATGACTTCAACCTAAGTGTATGTAAACTTCTAACTTCAACTGTATATACAGTCAGGTCCATAAATATTGGGACATTGACACAATTTTAATCTTTTTGACTCTATAGACCACCACAATGGATTTGAAATTAAACGAACAAGATGTGCTTTAACTGCAGACTTTCAGCTTTAATTTGAGGGTATTTACATCCAAATCAGGTGAACGGTGTAGGAATTACAACAGTTTGTAAATGTGCCTCCCACTTTTTAAGGGACCAAAAGTAATGGGACAGGTTAACAATCATAAATCAAACTTTCACTTTTTAATACTTGGTTGCAAATCCTTTGCAGTCAATTATAGCCTGAATCACCGATCAGCCACCTGTTAATACCACCTGCCTAATATTGTGTAGGTTCCCCTCGTGCCGCCAAAACAGCACCAACACACATCTCAGAATATCATTCTGATCAGCAGTTACAGAAAGACTCAAACCAGCTCGTCTGGTAACAACAATCATCCATGTGATTATCTAATCATCCAATTGCATGGCAGCAGTGCATAATATAATGTAGATACAGGTCAGGAGCTTTAGTTAATGTTCACCTCAACCATCAGAATGGGGAATAAAATGTGATCTCAGTGATTTGGACCGTGGCATGTGTGTTGGTGCCAGATGGGCTGGTTTGAGTATTTCTGTATCTGCGGGTTGGCACTGATTTGGTGGCACGAGGGGGACCTACACAATATTAGGCAGGTGGTTTTAAGTTTGTGTGTGTGTGTGTGTGTGTGCGTACACACACAGTTGAAGACAGAAGTTTACATACATTTGTTGAGTCCTTTAGGGCATCTACTTTAAGTAATTTTCCAAGAATTGTTTACAGACAGATTGTTTAACTTTTAATGGACTATATCACAATTCCAGTGGGTCAGAAGTTTATATTCAAAGTTAACTGTGCCTTTAAGCTGCTTGGAAATTTCCAGAAAATTATGTCAATTAGCTTCAGACAGCCTAATTGGAGTCAATTGGATGTGTACCTCTGCTTGACATCATGGGAAAATCAAAAGAAATCAGTCAAGACATAAAACGCCTTAAGGTACCACGTTCATTTGTACAAACAATAGTATGCAAGTAGAAACATCATGGGACCACACGGCCATCATACCGCTCAGGAAGGAGATGCATTCTGTCTCCTAGAGATGAACGTGGTTTAATGCGAAACGTGCAAATCAATCCCAGAAAAACAGCAAAGGAAACAGGTAGACAAGTACAGTAATATGAGGACTATATCCTCATAACCTGAAAGGCTGCTCACCAAGAAAGAAGCCACTGCTCCAAAACCACCATTAAAAAAGCCAGACTACATTTGTAAGTGCACATTAGAACAAAGATCTTACTTTTTGGAGAAATTTCCTCTTGTCTGATGAAACAAAAATGTGTTTATGTTTTTGCCATAATGACCATCATTATGTTTGAAGGAAAAAGTGTGAGGCTTGTAAGCCGAAGAACATCATCCCAACCGTGAAGCATGGGGGTTCCAACATCATGTTGTGGGGGTGCTTTGCTGCAGGAAAGAATGGTGCACTTCACAGAATAGATGAAATTATGAGGAAGGAAAATTCTGTGGATATGTTGAAGCAACATTTCAAGACATCAGCCATGAAGTTAAAGCTCTGTCACAAACAGGATTTCCAAATGGACCATGACCCTAAGCATACCTCCAAACTGGCTGAAGGACAACAAATTCAAGGTATTGGAATGGCCATTACAAAGCCCTGACCTCAATCCAATAGTAAATGTGTGGGCAGAACTGAATATGCGTGTGCAAGCAAGAAAGCCTACAAACCTGACTTATCTTAGTATATACATTTTATGTGAATATTCATGCTCTATTAATTTTCATGTGGCAAAAGCTGTTGCAACTACAAATCTTCTGTGCATCTGGCATTTTTTAGACAACATTTTTTAGGTGTCACAGAAGGCAAGCAGAGTGTACAATCCATTGTAATTAATACAATCTGTTCATATTCTTATCGCTGTTGTTTGCCTCACAGATGGCATCAGGAGAGTCCAATGAGGACACAGAAGTGTACAACATCACGCTCAGCACTGGGGATGAGTTGACACTAATGGGCCAGGCCGAGATCCTCTATGCCAAAACGTCACGAGAAAAATCACGCTTCAACACTATCTTCAAGCGAATCAGTAAACTAAATTCCATCAGTAAGCTTGGCCGCGGAAAGATGCCATGCCTTATCTGCATGAACCACCGCACTAACGAGAGTATCAGCTTGCCTTTCCAGTGCCGAGGTCGCTTCAGTACCTGCTCTCCACTGGAGCTGCAAATGCAGGAAGGGGAACACACCATTCGCACAATTGTGGAGAAGACCAGGTTACCTGTGAATGTCACGGTGCCTAGCAGCCCACCACGTAATTTGCATGACATCCATATAATCCGTGAAGGCCACCGATACAAGCTGGTCAACATCCAGACCAAGACAGTGGTTGTGTGTTGTGCGTTGCGTTCAAACAAAATACTGCCAGTGCACTTCCCTTTGCACGTGTCCACAGCACTGCCCCGTTTACTGGTGCCTGAAGGGCTGCTTCAGGGAGAAGTATGGCTAGAGACAGTGGTCCACCGCTGGTTTGCTTATTGCCAGGAGCAGTTTGATATTGATGACTACTCTAGGGCGGTCCGTGATGTTCGGGTGGACTGGACTGAGAATGGTAAGAGCCCGAAAAAAAGTAGCGTTGTTGGAACTGGAAGTGGGAACGTGGTCTGCAACAGCAGTGGATGTGGGAGCAATGGCTGCCCCTCAAATGTGCATTTGCCAAGTTCTCTAAGCTCAGCACGAGATGAACTTACACAGTCGTTCCACCGACTGTCTGTCTGTGTCTACGGCAACAATCTCCATGGCAACAGCGAGGTGAACCTTCAGGGTTGTGTAACCTTATGTGGAGATTGTGTGCCGTCAGAACCACCTGATGCAGATTATCTGTTCCCTGAGCTGCTAGAGAGTTCTTCAGGCTCACTGAAACCAGACGTGCCATATGAAGAGCTTTGGTTGGATCATGTGAAAAACCCTGGACTTGTGCTAGATCACATCAAGGGTGTCCGAGGAAACCCTACTGTCTCCGGCTGCACGACTGTACTGCCATTCCCAACAGCAGGTCCCACAAGCACCCTCCTCAGTGCAGATGTCAATCTACCTCCACCTCCGGTGCCTCCCAAGTCTGAAGCTGTGAGTTATTTTTTCCTTGTCTTTATCATAATAGTTTCTAGTCTACTAGGTTATTTGGTGTATAAATAAAGTAAAAATGTAAGTGTTTGTTTAAGTCTTTATTTTATTGATTCTCCTGAATTGATTTAAAGGCTCTTTATCTGCCTGTACATCAAAAAACAAATCTGAGCAAAGTTAATGCTGTGCTTACATAGTGACTTATTTAACATGTTGGTCAATCTTTGCTGGTCTGATTATATTCCAAGTAGAAACAAAGGCTATTTCTGGGCTTCTTATGCCTAGTTTACAAATATGCAGAGCTTTTTTCTGGCTTTCGAGATTAATTAACCACACTTGAAATATATATTATGTAAATATTGATTCATTAGTCATATTTTTAAAGCCTTTTTGTAATCTTTGCAGGTGAAGGAGGAGTGCCGGCTGCTGAATGCACCGCCAATTCCACCCCGGAGCTCCAAACAACAGGCAGGCTCTAGCAGTGTCACAGCACCATACCCTCCTGCAAAGACACGCCAGACAGATGCCCGCTCCCCAAGCCCAACACTATCCTATTACTCCTCTGGCCTGCACAACATGTGAGATATGCACTTTTTTGATTGAGAATGGACATCAGTTCAATTTGAATTGCAGCTTGTTTATTCCATTATGACTGAATAATCCTCTCTTTCCCTTCCATGCTCTCTCTCTCTCTCTCTCTCTCTCTCTCTCTCTCTCTCAATAGAGTTGGAGAGGGCGAGTCTCTTAGTGAGACAGATGATCAGAACCATGCTTGTTACCCTTGTAACTGGATCAAACCAGATGCCAGTGAAGGCTCCAAGCCTGTCTCTTGCCTTAGTCCTTCCATCGATGCCTCTTTTTCGCGCCTTTCATGGCCAAATGATTTCTGCGGGGCTGACTCGTATAAAGTTGAGGACTTTGCGTCAGTCCACTGTCGGAGTTACTCAAGCTATCCTCGGAAGAGGACCCCTGGTACTCCTAAGGTTTGTCCCTCAGGCCTCTTTGACTTCGAGAGGCAGGTGAATTTTGAAGGGAGCACTGCAAACTCAAAGGTACAACAGGTTTCTCAGCCTGCCCCGTTTTGCACCAAATCCACCAGCTACACCATGGAAATGTACAGAGCCAAACCCACAGCGAAATTCAACACTAAGCAAAGCCAGTCCTGT